>NC_080700.1:4742290-5046594 GCF_030445035.2 Dasypus novemcinctus | reverse complement strand
TGATTCTATTGATTTTCTCTTGTCTCATTCATTCCTGCTCTAATCTTTATTTCCTTCCTTCTGGCAGTTTTGGGTTTAGTTTGCCCTTCTTTTTGCATTTCCTTAAGGTGTAAAATTATGTTATTAATTTGAGATGTTTATTTTTTAAATGAAGGTGTTTTTGGCTACAAGTTTCTCTCTTAGTAATGTTCTCTGTGCATCCTCTAAGTTTTGATATGTTCTGTATTCATTTCTGTTAATCACAAAGTGTCTTCTAATTCCCCTCAAGATTTCATCTGTGACCCGTAGGTTGATTTGAGTGCGTAATTCAACTTTCACATATTTGTGGAACTTTCTAATTTCCCTTGTTATTAATTTCCAGTTTCATGCCCTTCTCTTATTAATTTCCAGTTTCATGCCACTTTGATCAAAGAAGTTCCTCATAATTTCAGGGTTTCTGTGTATGTTGTGGGATAACATAGGGTCTATTCTAGGAATGTTCCATGTACACTTGAGAAGAATATATTCTACTGCTTCCTGTTGGCTTATAGTGTTGTTCAAGTTCTCAATATCCTTATTAATCATCTGTACAATTTTTCTAACCATTTGTGAAATTGGGAAATTAAATTTTCCAAATATTATGGTAGAACTATTTCTCCCTTCAAATCTCTCATTTTTTTCCCTCTATATATTTAAGTGCTCTGCCAAAGTGGATCCCTAGTGGGATCCTGGAATCCTTAGCTCCATCCCTAAGTGTTCTTTTTAAAGAGAGTAAGAGCATGGTACGAGTGATGGGAGTGTCCTTCCTATCTGACTCATTAGAGTCAGAAGTGTCTTCCTCACTGACCTGTACCATGTACAAGGAAGCCTTAGCAACCTGTATGTTCCTCTTTTCTGGGGTACAGTTGGGGCTTTTTGGACAGCTCTGCAGAATTTTAATCCTTTTCAGTTCTGAGAGGCTCCTTCCTCCTGTTCTTTTATGGTTTGTAATATGGCCTTAAGATCTTATTTAAAGGGACCATCTTCTGCCCCATAACTTTGGCAGTTTTTCTGTAGGAATCACATCCATTTCTGCATTGTCTCTCCCCTGCTTTGGTAAGTAAAGCCACCTTGCCTTCCTTGGTGGGCCAGCCCTGCCTCCTCCTCTTTTTTCCTTTGGTAGTTCTTTATGCTTCCTTTATGTCCCTATTGGCATGGCCTCCCTTTGCTGGACTTTTCTCCTTCTGGGCCACCTCAGTGAAAATGGCTGATTCTGTGCTTCTGATTCCAACCCAAAGCAAAACATTGTTGATCCTTTCTACCACTTCACCCACTAGTGTCACCAAGGTCAACAGAAAGAATATGGGAGTCTTCCCCTGGGAAAGCCCTTGTTTCATTAATGCCTCTTATGCTGTCCAAGGCAAGACCATATCCTCCACATTCTGTCAAAGAGAGGGATGATGTAGCCAATTGTCTTTCCTTTACCTACAGGGCATTTGTGACCCCATGCACAGTCTTGTAGGGTATTTTACTTTTTTGGGAAGTCCATCACAGCTGGAAACATCACTTCCATGTTCCAGCATACCAGAGTGAGTGCTTGGGTTTGTCTCCATCCTTCTGTTGGTGGTCCTGCTCCGTACATGTAAAAATACACAGCACTTCTCTCTTCAATTTCAGTTGTTGTGTCTTCTGTATCACTTATCCTTCTATCATTTTGAGTCTACTGCTATATGCCTCTAATGTGTTTTTAAAATATATTTTTATTTTTTAAAGATACATTGCTCACACAAAATGTTACATTAAAAAATATAGGAGGTTCCCATATACCCCACCTTCCACAACCCCCACTTTTCCCAAAGCAACAACTTCTTTCATTAGTGTGGTACATTCATTGCATTTGATGAGTATATTTTGGAGCACTGCTACACAGCATAGATTATAGTTTACATTGTAATTTACACTGTCTCCTGGTCCATTCAGTGGGTTATGGCAGGTTATATAATGTCCTGCATCTGTCCATGCAATATCATTCAAGGCTATTCCTAGTCCTGAAAATGCCATGTCACACCTCCTTTTCCCTCTCCCTGCCTCCAGCAACTCCCATTGCCACTGTCTCAACATTAATGTTATAATTTAGTCCATTGCTAGAGTCACAATAATTCAATAATAGAATACAAAAAGTCCATTCTAATCCATATTCTATTTCTCCATCCTGAGGACCCTGGAATAGTGATGTCCACTCCACCTCTAAATCAAGAGGGGGTTTAGATCCCATATGGCTGAGGGATGGAATTATCCTGCTTGCATTAGTAGACTTTTGGTTCCTTGGTGTGGTTGTTGACCATCTCCACCTCCCTGTTAGCTGACCTAGGTAAGTCCAAGTCACCAGAGAGTAGGTGTTGCAACTCTGCTGACCCTCAGGGCACAGTTGGCACATAGTGTAGAGATTCAAGTCTCGAGTATACACCAACCCCAGTGCAAACCACAGGCTCAATAAAAGTGACAGAAGGGGCATCTGTAGAGGTCCCATCTGAATCCAACTCCATCACATTCATGAGTACAAATTCTAAAGTCTGTCCCACTGGCAAGACACTGAACTCCTTAGCCATCTGTTATGACTGTAGGAACTGGGTGTCTTGTCTCCATAGCCCTCAGCAGCACCCATACCTGGGTTTTATCTACTTTGGCTGTGTCTGAGATCCTTCTGAAATGTGCATAAGCATTTGACCCCTCTGGTGATCTCCTGACTCATTTTGAAGTCTCTTAGACATATAAACTCATTTCTGTTTACCATTTCCCCCTTTTATTCAAGGTCTTTTCTAGTTGTATCACCACCTGGTACTTGGTAGTAATCCCTCAATACCAGGGAGGCTTATCCCTGGGAGTCATGTACCAAGCTGGGGGATGGTAATACATTTACATGCTGAGTTTTGCTTAGAGAGTGGCCACATTTGAGGAACATGGAGGCTCTCAGGAGGTAACACTTAGGCACACTACAGCTCTAGGTCAAGTTGAAATTTCAAGTGCCCAGGCTCTTAAGTAAAGCCATCAGTACCAAGGGCTCATTTTTGGACCATCCTTCTTCCCTGGTCTTTGCCATTGCACTTGGGGGATCATTGCTGTTCCATTAGGCAATTTGATGAGCTCCCTTGCGTAGGAACTCAGCACTCCATCAGTTCTCATTTGTTACTGTAGCTACTATGATGATACCCAATGAATATCTGAACATTTTTATATACCCTATATACATGCTCTGGAGAACTCCCTCCAAACCATGTGTCCCCCATCAATAACACCACACACCAGCATTCCTCCCCTGCCATAATTGAACCCATCTGTGGTCCAAAACATCTTAAAAAATGAAGCCTATTATATTGCCACATTCAAATAATAGGAAAATGAAATAGTAATGATAGGCTTAAAGATTAGAAATAGAATACAGCCTAATTAGGAAAACGGAAGTAAAGTAAAAATAAATTGGGGTACTATAAAATGAAAAATATCATAAAACTTGTTTTTCTCATTTTCATCGCTGTGATAAGTGTTGCCCTATATGTACAGTGGCAAGGCAATTTCTTTCATTTCTTCCTCAGTGTCTTTCTTTTTCCTAATTTTTAAAATGTCTTCAAAAAGTTTTAGATCACAGGAGAGTCACATATACAATATTTGTGACTCCCATATATCCATCATCAAACACTTTCCCCCTTCCCCAGGAATGATCTTTTTACATATTCATGGTATATTTGCTGCAGCTGATGTACAGATATTGAAACATATCTATCAAACATAGTTCCATTTTGGTTCATATTATGGTTTGTATTTTAGACTATACTACTTTCTAAATTTTTATTTACCTTATGGTTTACATTATGGTGTACATTTTAGCCTATAGGATTTTATACATTTTTGGTGGAATTTAACATATCCTATATCCATCATTGCACGATCTTGTGGAACACTTACATTGCCCCCAGTTACCCTGCTTCTATCTATACTATTCCTCTCTCCTCCTCCCCTCAGAGCCCACAGTGACAACAAATCTTCACTGCTTGAAGGACCAGATTCACAGATACTTGCAACAATGTTAAGTCTCCCTCATTTTTGAATGCCAGCTTTGCTGGATAGAGAATTCCTGGCTGCAAGTTTTTTGTCTTTTAGCACCTTAACAATGTCATATCACTGCCTCTTGCCTCCACACTTTCAGATGAGAAATCATCCCTTAATCCTATTGAGCTTCCCTTTTATGTGATGGTTCTCTTTTTCTTGTTGCTTTCAGTATTCTTTTTTTGTCTTGAGCATTGGACAATTTGACAAGTATATGTCTTTGAGTTGGTCTGTTAGGATTTATTCTTTTTGAGGTGTGCTGCACTTCCTGGACAGGTACTCCCTTTTCCCTCAGTAGGGTAGGGAAGTTTTCAGCCATTAGTTCCTCCAACCCTCCTTCTGTCCCCTTTCCCTTCTCTTTTCCCTCCGGAATGACTATTATCTGTAAGTTTGTGCATTCCGTATTGTCATTCAAATTTCTAAATCCCTGCTGGATTTTTTTCTATCTTTTTAATCTATCTGTACTACTATCTGACTGATTTGAGATGTACTGGCTTCTACATCATTGATTCTTCTGCCTGTTCAATTCTGCTGTTGTATGCTTCCCATGTATCTTTTATTTCTTGGATTGTGCCATTCATCACCATCATATCTGTTATCTTTTCATGTATGCTTACAATTTCTTTAGTATGTTCTCCCAGTGTCTTCTTAATACCCTTAATCTCTTCCTTCAGTTCATTAAGTTGATTCATGTTAGGTGTTTGGACACCTCTGATTAGTTATTCCATGTTCTGCATCTCTTCTTAGTTTTTAGTTCCTTCATTGAACTGAGTCATGTCTTCATGTTTCTTAGAATGGCTTGTAATTTTTTGTTGGTGTCTATGCATCTGTTTGCCTTGATGGGTTTATTCAGTTGATTAGTTTCTCTATTCTATGGTTTTATTTTATTACTGCTTTTCTGTTCATGGTAAGATTTCACTTTGACACTACATTCCTTTTATTCTACTTCCTTACTGTTGTCTGTGTTCCCTTGAAAAAAAAAATTAGACCAGAGAAAAGGAAAGAGTTTGGAAGAGGAAAAGAATAATAGTAATAATGATAGTAAAATATAGGAGAGGAACTGTACTAGACCTAGGAAACGGGAAGATTAACTTGAGTAAGAAGTACAGGGGAATAATATGAGATAGGAGAATAGAAGCAATGAAACAAGAAACAGAATAGAGAAAAATATATAGAATGAACTAAAAGGCTGAAATGGTGAGAAAGGGGTGAAAGAAAAAAGAAAAATGTGGGAAACGGACTTTGGCCCAGTGGTTAGGGCGTCCGTCTACCATATGGGAGGTCCGCGGTTCAAACCCCGGGCCTCTTTGACCTGTGTGGAGCTGGCCCATGCGCGGTGCTGATGCGCGCAAGGAGTGCCCTGCCACGCAGGGGTGTCCCCCGCGTGGGGGAGCCCCACGCGCAAGGAGTGCGCCCGTGAGGAAAGCCGCCCAGCGTGAAAAGAAAGTGCAGCCTGCCCAGGAATGGCGCCGCCCATTCTTCCCGTGCCGCTGACGACAACAGAAGCGGACAAAGAAACAAGACGCAGCAAATAGACACCAAGAACAGACAACCAGGGGAGGGGGGGAATTAAATAAATAAATAAATCTTTAAAAAAAAAAATTATAAAAAAAAAAAAGAAAAAAGAAAAATGTAAAAAAGAAAGAAAGCAGAAAAGGAGATAGAAATGTAAACAAAAAAATTAGAGACCAAAGAAAAAAGGTGGAATAAAGATAGAGAGAAAGGAAATAAGGTAGGTAGAGAAAAATGGTAAATGAAAGAAAAAACAGAGATGAAGGAAAGGAAACACAACAAACAAGAAAAAGGAGAGAAGTGACTCATTTTTACAAAGAGGAGAAAGAAGGAAAAAATAGAAAAACAAAAATAAACATGGAAAAACAGCCTTCTCTCATAGGCCCTTAAGGATCTTCTCACCATGCTGATGTTCAATCACCCAGCAGCCTGCCCTCTGCAGGTTTTGAACAGGCTTTTACTGAGTAAAATAAGGAAAGAATTTTAAAAGGAACCTTTAAAAAAGAGAAAGCTCCAAGAACAGCTAATACAAAGAGAATGTCTACATGTTCCCTGTCAAAAACTTGCAGCTGGATGCTTGATAACCCGGTGGATCACTTCTTAAAAAAACGGGACCGATACCAGGGACCTTGTATATGCTGGGCAGGAATTGTTCCACTGAGGTAATCTGTATCCTTAGGTTAGTTAGCCTTTCAGAAGGCTGCCCACCCCTTTTCCCTTGGGCAGGCTAGATTCCCTGCAATCCCCCTGCTGATCAGCTGCCTGCATCTGCCTCCTCTCTGAAGTAATTCCTCTTTTTACCTGGGTAGCTGGGGCTGAGAACCTGCCTGAGGAGATCCTCCCCTCTCCCTGTTGAGTCATGGTTCCTTCCGATGTTCAAGAGGGGCCCTGCTGGCTACATTTACCACAAAAAAATCATTCTCCACCCTCCCAGATTCCTCTTCCTTCCAGGGAATCTGCCACTACACTCCATCTGGAGTAGGGAGCCCACAGCTCCACCTAGGCTATCCTCCCTGAGGGCAGGATACATGTGCTGCTTCCAGTCACTGGGGCAAGCAACCCATGATCTCCCCCTGGCTTTCCTTCCTGTCCAGTTCCCTCCTAGATGACTCAGAGCACCTTCCTCTTCTCCATACATCCAAAGGATCTGGCAGGGAGGAACATGTCTGCTCTCTGCTCAGTTATACAAAGTTCTCTAGGAGTTTTACCCTCATTTAATATCTCTGGGGTTGGGGAGGAGAGCCCTTCCCAGCAGCCTGGAGATTTAATAACTCAAAGCTGGTTGTTTGAGCTTCTTCATCTCTGTCCCTCACTCTCCTAGCAGTTGTGAAGCAGTTTCCTCATCTGCTGTACCCTAAAGCAGGTCCTCAAGGTAGCCTCTGGCTCTTTCTCCTTTGTTTTAGTGAGAGGTGAGCCTTATCTGCCTAATCCATCAGCCATGTTCCCAAGTCCTCCTCCCATGTTTAATCAACTTTGACTAGAACATTTTTCATCTCCCTTCTTCTGATTGCTATCTGGTTCTCATTCTTTAAGGCTAATCATAAATATTAAAACTTCAAAAGAACACTTCCCTGCAATGATTTCCCTTAATATCACATATCTCAATTTTTCAGTGTACAAATATGTTTGTGTTTAGCTGTTTGATATAATTCTCTTGCACTAAATTTAAAGCTTTATAATAGCAGGGATGAAGTCTGTTTTGTCCACTTCTCTATAAATTAAGAATAGAGAATCTAAGAATAATAATCTAAGAATAATGTCTATATTGCCTCATCTGTCTAGTTGCTGAAAGAGAGAAATTGCTTAATAAGAGTTTAAAGTAAGTGTATGTCTCTATGGAGCATATAAAAATCAAGATTTCCAACATTTATTTCTCCTTGAGCATTTCTTACCATTGTTACATGTATCCCAGAAGCAAATAAAAATACAGGTCTCCCATTGTTTTTCCCTCCTCTTTATTGTCTTTTAGTCACCATATCTTATGTGAAGTTGGCAGAAATTTGTAGTAAGGAACAAAACACTGCAATTTTGGGAAATAAATGCTCAATAGTATGGAAGAGTCAAACTCTGAGATTGTAGTTTAGGGGATAAATGGAAGTCAGAAATTGTATCTTTCTTGGCATTTCCTAGTGCTCATTTCTCTTAAATAAAATGTAGGTGACCTATGAGGTGAACTGTGGTGAGAATTTCTATTGATTTAAAAATAACTTCAATCAAGATTATACTACTTTAGGAAGTGGATTTGGCTCAATGAATATAGCATCTGCCTACCACATGGGAGGTCCAGGCTTCAAACCCAGGGCCTCCTGACCCAGGTGGTGAGCTGGCCCACACACAGTGCTATTGCACCCAAGGAGTGCCATGCCACAGGGGCTTCCTCCATGTAGTGGAGCCACATGCACAAAGAGTGCACCCTGAAAGGATAGCTGCCCTGCATGAAAAAAGTGCAGCCTGCCCGGCAGTGGCATGACACACCCAGAGAGCTGATGTAGCAAGATCACACAACAATAACAAAAAATACACAGATTCTCTGTGCCACAGACAAAAACACAAGCGGGCACAGAAGAACACACAGTAAATGGACACAGAGAGCAGACACCTGGGGTGGGGGGGAAAGGGAAATAAATAAATAAATAATAAATCTTAAAAAAAATTATACTACTTAACTATGCATGCCATATTGTACTACTTTTACCTTTAATCTTTTTAAAGAATGCAGATTTTATCACATAATATGAAATGTTTTATTAGCTGATGTGCCACTCTAGTCCTCAGAGCAAAACAACCATTCAGGTCAGAAAGAGACATTGTCATTTATTTACTTTGAAGGGAAAATGATCGTACTGTAAGCAGGCAGGTATGGTATGCACACTTTAGATGTGACATCAGAGTAACACTGATGGATGCAGTTGCCAAATTATCTTACAATCTTGACATCCTTTGTGCCTATTGTGTCTAGAATCTCCAAATCGGTATATATAAAACAGAAAATCTACTATCTGTGAATTTCCTTCACTTTTGAACATGTAGAATGCAAATCTTATTGGATTTTTAAAAATCTTAGATTGAAGAAAATTTTACAGGCGCATTGTATCCCAAAATTGTACCTTTTTCTTTCTGTCCATATACTTGTCAAGGTTACACTTGCCCTACAAGGCTCCCAGTTTAAAGACTATTGTTGAGTTGAACTAAATTGAAATCAGGAAAAAATCCAAACCTGGAAATCAGAGATAAGAATGACTTCCACCACACAGGATTTGAACACACAACTAACTATTCCACCTACAGGTGGTGGGAGCCATGGCTTCTTTGTGCTTTGGGAACATCAGGCTCAGCAGTTCTCAGGCACAGTGCCCAAAATTTGTTTCTTTCCTGTCCACAGGATTGGGATTGCCTGTGAGCTCTTTGTCCCATTGCTGTTGCCAAAATGGGCTCTCTGCCAGATGCACACAAAAAATGTATCCTATGACACCAGGTTTCAAGGAAAGAAAGAGCTTTATTACAGTACAGCTGGGGCAGGAAGCAGGAGATTCAAAGCCTTTGCTTAAACTGAAGAGGTTCTGAGGGTCTTACGACATTCTGGTAGAGACCCGATTATGATAATGAGGACAGTGGTCTGATGTTGATGGATGTAGGATGACCAAATATCCGAAAGTAACTTGTTTCTCTCCCTGTTGCTAGGATACAAAGGAAAGAATTATATGTAAATTAGAAGGTAATGAGATGCAACCCTCTCTTGGTCCCAAATTCCATTTCTTGTGGTCCAGAATATCCTGTTGAAGCAATGCAGTATGAAAACCAGCTTCAACTGGTTGGTTAAACCTGCACAGAAAAAACCCCTGGCAGTCCTCACGCCAACTTGCTTAATTAACATAATAAAATTCCCAACCGTGGGCGGAGTTATCTACCCCATTTTTGATCATGCAAGCATGATTTCCTGAAAATACTAATCATACAATTATATAACTAGCTATGTATGTTCATCCATATGCATAAAAGCTAATGCATAATCAAAGCAAATGTTAAGTAGTAACAGGTATGTAAAGAAGAATAAAACTACCACATGGGAAGTCAAGTCTGAGTTGCTTTACACCAACCTTGGATCCTGTCTGCAGTCCTAACAAATGTAAGTTCTGCCCAACACTCTTCGTAAAGTTTTTTTTCCCTATACATCTTTGGTTATCCCCAAAGGCCTAACATGGGACCTAACATGTGGTCCTCTGCAAGGAACTTGTTTGGAGCATCCTTCATGACCAGCTTAGAATAAGGTGTGTGGAGGTCACAGGGTGAACTTGCGTCCTCTCTAGACCCATCTTAGAGGCAGAATATGGAAAAAGGGCAGGGAGCCCTGAGACTTGGCATCTCCATAATGGGGTTTAGGGCCCTTGAGGAAAGGGAAGGCAGGCAGGTAGAACAGGATGGATGAGATAAGGATAACTAGGCCAAGCAGATACACTGGGGCAGCTAGCAGAGGGAAACTGATCCAAGATGATAGAGGAGAAAGAAGAGAGAAGAAACAGTGAACAGAGGGCAGGGGCTTGAGTGCCTAGGAACTGAAAGGAGCCAGGGGAGAAGCCAGGGGAGACAGTGAGAAGAGGGTCTGGGAGAAGCTTCCCTGGGGACTGGGGACAGGTAGTAACTAGAAGGCACATAGCTAGGGAAGGGAGCACTGGGGCAAGGATGGAGAACTGAAGGATGGAAAAGGGCAGAGGCATCTCCTGAGATGAGGCATCAGGCTATGTGATGAGACGCATGTAGACCATGGTGTAAATAAACATGGCTGAGGTGAAGAGTACAGAGTTCAGGGTAAAATGAGGGGAACAGCAGTGTATGGAACATGGAGGCATGGAGTTGGGAGCAGGTCATAGCATTTCAGGAAGGTGAGAGGTCTAAGGGTCTTCATAGAAAATGGTATGACTTGTGAGAGGGGAGAGCTGTGGTGACCTGAAGCAGGGACTTGGGGCCAATTTGGGGAGAGGAGTAAGAGAGAAGGAGAAGAAAACCCTGGTGAGGATATGAGGCCTCTCTGCATGTTTGTGGTGGGCAGGGTTCAATGATGGAGCTAGGAGAGGTCAGCGGCTGAGGGGCAGATGAACTGGGTGATGCAGAATCAGAAAGGTGAGATGGTCTAGGAGGATAGGGAAATTAAAAGGGCTGTAGGGAGCTGAATGAAGAGTAGTGAATGGGTGGGGCCAATCCATAGAGGGGGGAACCTGCAGAGGGTAAACCGAGGCAGAGGAGGAGCAGGATCCTGGGCAGGAGTAGGGAAGGGAGGTGGGTGGTGAATAAAGGACAGAAACTAAGGGATGCAGGCCAGGCTGAGGGGTCCTTGTGGGATGGGTCTGAGGTCTAAGGTGAGAGGCAGGAAAGAGGGAGTTCCTGAGAGGGACTGGGGCAAGCCTTCCTGGGAAGGAGTGAAAAATGAGAGAAACTGGTGACTGGTGGGACAAAGCAAGGTGCCCAGAGTGAACTGACGTAAGTTTTGGGGAAGGTCAAGGAGAGTTGACAGGGTCAGCATGGTGGGAGTTGTGAGGGGCCGTGACTGACTGGGGCACACAGTGCACAAGAACTGAGGCAAGGCTCATGATAGGAAGAGGACAAGACAGGGGAGCTGAGTCCAGGACAGAGAAGAGAAACAAACCAAATATAAATGGAACATTCAGAAATTATAGGAAATAATTCTCTTTGTATTAAGGAAGAGATATTTGCACATATAGCATACAATCAAATGATGTTTCCACTTATATTCTTTAATATGCATCTTCTCATTGAATAAGAGTTGACATTCATTTTTAATAAATCTGCACATAAGTATTGTCATAGCCTTCATTGAGCCATATTTTTCCATAAAAATGTTTCATAAAATGTCATTATGCTTCCCAACAATGTATTAAAATTTGGGAAGTGGATGTGCCTCAAGTAATAGAACATTCACCTACCATATGGGAGGATCTCTGGAGCCTCCTGGTGAAAAAGAAGAGAAAGTGTGCCTGTGTGGTGGGCCTAGGACCGCATGAGTGCCCATGTGGTAAGCCAGTGCCTGTACAAGTGAGTCACACAGCAAGATGATGATGCATCAAAAGAGAGACAAAGGGGAGACTCAAGGTGAAGTGCAGCAGAGACCAGGAACTGAGGTGGGGCAATTAACAGGGAAATTCTCTCCCCTTCGGCGGTCTCCAGGATCAAATCCTGGTGAATCCTATAGGACAGAAAATGAGAAGAGAAGACAACACAGACAGCAAAAACAAAAGGGCAGGAGGAGGGGAAGGGGATAAATAAATCTTTGAAAAATCTATATTAAAATTTAGTAAGCTATTTGTCATTAAGATTGCTTATGAAATGAAGATTCCTTATGACCAACTCTGCAGTTAGTTTTAAAAGATTATAAAAAATTTAGCCAAAAATTTAGAAAACAGACATAAATTATTATAAAAACTATAAATACGTCACTCATTTGAGGCATTAAGCTTTCCTTTCAGAATGATTCAGATCAATATATCTATTTTCACTTCCGTATGTCTAGAGTTCAAAGAATATTCCATTTTAAAAATAATAGGATATGTGCATGAGCTTTTAGTTTGGTGGGTAGTAGACCAAAATAACAGCCCTCAAATATGGCTATGCACTAATCTCCATGTAGGGACATGAAATACCCACCTCTCCATCCCACTAGTTATTTTTGTAGATTGCTGGAAAGTGTGGGGGCGGAACTGACAAGCAATCCATTCTGGAAGTTTCTGCACAGCACATACAGGATCCTAGGCATAGTAATCATTAACCTTCATATGTGCTGACCCTCACTCTTCTGGGAACCCACATAATTACCCTCATATGTATGCACTGACTGTTAATTACTTACTAAGCTACCTACACCCTTGAGATGCTCTGTGATTAGCAAGAGATCCTCCATGTGCTTTCTGCCCTATATAATCTGTATTTCTCTACTGCACAGCATGGTAGCTGCCTGATCACCATCATTGGGACACGTGAGTAAATAAATGGTGTGAGTGCTGCTGAACTCCCCATGTGGTTTCTTTGGAATATCAAAGGATTCTGTCAGCCTTCCTGGGCTCAACCTTCCTGCATTACAATTGGCATAGTTGGCAGGATATTCCAGAGAATCCCATTGCAGATAAGGCAGGTGAAAGCATGTCAGCCATTCCAGATACTGTAGAGTAGACCCGGCAGCACATAGGGAATTTGTCAGGGAAATCCTGGGACAGCCATACATGTCTATGTGGTATGAGCTTGCCCAGCTGATAAACACTTGAGGACCCAGGAGGGAGTTGGGGGATGCCCCATACTCCTGCTGGATTAGTGCAGTTAAAGAGTAGAGGGAATGTTTATTAAGAAAAATGAGCAATGTGCAGTGGCTGAAGCCACTGCATGGCCCTTCCTCCTTCCCTGGTGTGATACTACTAACAAGCAGCAGCTGAACCAAAGGCAAGGTGACTGGAGGAGGACTTAAAAGTTGGAAAGGAATCACCAACTGATAAGTAAATCAAAAGGAGAATTTAAGAAATCAGAGGAATCACAAGAACAGGTGCAAACAATGGTCTGTCTATGCTCAGGCTAGAGGAAAGCAGAACTACAACTACAAAGGAATTTGCACACTTCCACCTTTGCCTTAGTGACAGGTCTCTCTGAGCAACTAGATAAAAAGGAGATACTGATTCAGATGTAGAAACTATAGAACCTTTAAATTATGCCAAATCACTTGTGCAAGGGAAGGCTAAATCAAAGATACAAAGTCCCACACAAGTAGAAGTGCAAAAGACAGCGCTTTTCACTGAAACATGCTTGTAAGAAAACATTCTGCCTACGAGTTAACTAACATAAGGAAAACATTCCTGCAGCAACTCTGCAAACCCCCTGCCACCTGAATGTTGTGTCTGTGGGCTAGTGAAGGCTGACAGAATTAAACTGCTCGAAAAGTAGAAAAACATAGCAACATTAATGTTCTGTTTTGTTTCCATAATAATTCTAATTGAGCCAGGAGAGCCACACTGACAAAAGGAGTGCTGTAAAAGTTTAGTACCTTTTAAACTGGAAAACCCTAAAGAAATAGATAAGTAAAAAATGTTACAGCTTTTGTAAACCTGCAATTAAAATATATTACAAACTAAAAGAAAATTAAAACGTTGACAGTATTTTAATTTTAGTCACATTTTATTTTGAGCAGCATTTTTATCAAGGTGTTAAAAAGAGCTTTCAGTTTTAAATCAATATCTTACTCCTGAATTACAAATCTGTCAAAACTATACTACTGAAGAGTAACCCAGAATATATGTGTTAAATGTCTGTCGGTCTAAACTGATACATTAGTGCTTACCTACAGTTATACTGCATGAGTATTCCTAACTGTTTGCTGATTACTAATAAAAGTATTTCCAGGAATGAGCTTGCATATTACAGGCAACATGTATTCCAGAAGAGATCTTAAATGCAGGATAATCAGCTTTGTGAAATGACAGAGAGCTTGGTAAGAGCCATAGCAAAGGAGTAAGAATAATGAGTCAAATTAGTGAGCTTTATGTTTCTGTTGGTGTGTTTTAAATCTTTTTGCATTTCTCTGTTTGTTCAGTGTATATTTTTATATCTCCAGAAGGTAACATTCAATTAACAAATGACAATTCTTAAAAGACCTCTATTCAAATGACCAAAAAATTACTAAGTTCTTATATTGATAACTAATTGTGGATACTAATAAGCTAAATTAATATTGTATGTGTTAAATTTTTGAAATGGTGAAAATTGTAAATTTTGCCTAATAAAATTATTACAACCCTCTTTTTAAAAAATTGTTTTTGCCTAAATTGAAATGAATATTTTTGCTTCACAGAACAGAATGAGGGATATGACCTAAATGGATATAGAAAGAAGTAAAGGTTTGTGGAAGTGCGACTAAAATTTGATGTTTACTTAAGGGAGTGTGTATTGTCCTAACATAAGATGGCTAGTTTTCATAAAATCAGGATGGAAGTAATACAAATTTTGAATGTATATGGCAAGTTGTAGAAGACAATGTAGGAGTTGGTATTAAGGGACTGTGTTCTGTGAAGGTGAAATTTGTCTTGAGATGAAGTAACCAGTCTATGTGGTTATGGATTGTTACAAGATATTTCTAAAAGCATTGTCTAAATGCAATATCCAGTAAGCCATTATTAAATAGAAAGTGAATTGGTATTGATGAAAAAAAGTAACTTCATAACAGGAAAACCTGTCAGAGGCCATTTCAATCTGCATATGAAAGTGGTGGTAGGAAGATCATCTTGATTCCACTGGGAATTTTAGGTTTGCATAAAATAATGAAGTAAGTAGTTTTTCCTGTACTGCTAAAATAAAATACCAGTTAATTAATGTAATCATGGTAATGGTGTAAAAGGAAGAAGTGAAGTAATAAAATAGTTAAGCCATTTGAAATGTTACAAGTTGAATAAAATGTGTTCAGAAGTTTTTACAAAATTAAAGCACTTTTGGACTCAGATGGGATCTCTTTTCACAAGACATTCATGCTACTTTACTGGAATTGTAGTTGGTGTTGGGGTTTAAGATATATTTAGGGGATTTGCATCTCTGGACTGACAATATGATAGCCAGGCCCTGAGCCTCAACAGACTTCAGCTCCTACACTCTGATTTATTGGACTTACCCCACTCAGCTAACATGGAGTTGAAGAAGGTCAACCACCACCCCATGGAGCCTAGAGTGCCTACAACTGAAAGCAGGAGGATTGCATCTAGTATCCATGTGGAATCTAAGCCCCCACTTGACATAGAAGTGCAATAATCAGGAGGAAATCAAGAAACAAATACCATTCACAATAGTAAATAAAAAAATCAAATACTTAGGAATAAATTTAACTAAAGAGGTAAAAAACTTATACATCGAGAACTATACAAGATTGTTCAAGGAAATCAAAGAAGACCTAAATAAATGGAAGAATATTCCCTGTTCATGGATAGGAAGACTGAATATTATTAAGATGTCTATCCTACCAAAACTGATCTACACATTCAATGCAATCCCAATAAAAATCAACACAGCCTTCTTTAAGGAACTAGAAAAACTAACTATGAAATTTATTTGGAATAAAAAGAGGCCCCGAATAGCCAAAGACATATTGAAAAAGAAAAACGAAATAGGAGGAACCACACTTCCTGACTTCAAAACATACTACAAAGCTACAGTAGTGAAAACAGCATGGTACTGGCATAAGGAGAGACACACAGACCAATGGAATCGAATTGAAAGTTCAGATATAGAACCTCATGTATATAGCCATATAATATTCGATAAAGCCACCAAACCCTCTCAAATGGGAGAAAATGGCCTATTCAACAAATGGTGCCTGGAGAACTGGATAGCCATATGTAGAAGAATGAAAGAGGATTACCATCTCACACCTTATACAAAGATCAACTCAAGATGGATCAAAGACCTAAATATAAGAGCCAAGACCATAAAGACCTAGAAAGCAGTGTAGGGAAACATCTACAGGACCTTGTAATAGGAAATGACTTCATGAATATCACACCAAAAGCACGAGCAGCAAAAGAACAAATAGATAAATGGGACTACCTCAAAATTAAAGCCTTCTGCACCTCAAAGGAGTTTGTCAAGAAAGTAAAAAGGGAACCCACACAATGGGAGAAAATATTTGGCAACCATATATCTGATAAGAGACTTATAACTTGCATATATAAAGAACTCATATATCTCGAAAACAAAAAGATAAACAACCCATTTAAAAAATGGGGAAAAGATTTAAACAGACACTTCTCTAAAGAAGAAATACAAATGGCTAAAAAGCACGTGAAAAAATGCTCCAAATCCCTAGCTATCAGGGAAATGCAAATCAAAACTACAATGAGATACCATCTTACTCCCATAAGATTGGCAGCCATGAAAAAAACAGTAGAATACAAATGCTGGAGAGGATGTGAAGAAAGGGGAACACTCATCCATTGCTGGTGGGAATGCAGAAGGATCCAACCATTCTGGAGGACAGTTTGGCAGTTTCTCAAAAAATTATCCATAGATTTGCCATATGACCCAGCAATACCACTGCTGGGTATATACCCATCAGATCTGAAAACAAGGACACAAACCGATATATGTACACCAATGTTCATAGCAGCATTGTTCACCATCGCCAAAAGTTGGAATCAATCCAAAAGTCCATCAACAGATGAGTGGATCAATAAAATGTGGTATATACACACAATGGAATACTACTCAGCTGTAAGAACCAATACACTACAATCGCACGTGATAACATGGATGAACCTTGAGAATCTTATGTTAAGTGAAGCAACCCAGGCATTGAAGGACAAATACTATATGACCTCAATGATATGAAATAAGTTAACTGCCTCAGAGAGCTAGAGTCTGGAAAAGTGGCTTACTGAAAATCGGGGGTGGAGGAAGGATGTGAGTTAATGTCTGTAGGGGTGGAATCTGTGATGAGCTGGGGGTAAGTATGAGCACAAAGAAGGGACAAAATGGGGGCAAGGGGTTACCTTCGGGTGGGGTTTTCTGGGTTTGAGGGGGGCTGGGGATGGGAAGAGGGGTAATATGGTCCAAGAAATAGGTGGGAGGGAGGGGCAACATACAAACATGGGAGAGTGCCAGAAGTTTGTTGAGAACTAAATGTTGAGTAAAACGTATCAAAGTATAAGTAGGAGGGTCACCTGGTTAGGACGCTCAGGGGGTATGGTCTGATGCGGGACGGACTCCGGAGGGAATAGCTAAAGGCTCATTTTGCCAAGGTGGGTTCTACCATTGGGTGGGGTGGACCTATATCCTGGGGAAGACTAATGCCGTCGAATAGAGAGAACTGTATCTCTCGTGAGAAAGGACGGCTCCCAGGGCATTAGATTGGCAGGCGTTGTGGGCCCTAAGGGGAGGGGAAAATGGACGTGCAATGGATAGAACAAAGGTAAATAAGGGGGCAAAAGAGGAGTTATGTGAGAGTACACGAGGATGAATATAAAACAGCTAATATTACACCAAAAACATATAGGGGACGAGAGACTAATAATGAAAACCATAAGACAAAACATAGGATAACTAAAAAATTTAGAAAACTGTACAACCTAAAGTATGGACCACATAGTAAGCACAAATGTTACCTTGCTTGAAAACTATAGTTTCGGAATCTGTACATCAGTTTCAGGAAATATGATATGAATAAGTTAAAAGATTATTGCTGTGGAAGGGAAAAGGTTTTATGGTGGATCTGGGGAAATACTGTATATTGTATATATGAATTTTGGTGATCTAAGACTCTTCTGAAGCTGACATTATGTTGGGATTCACTTTACGGGAAGTTTTGGATCACAGAGTGGTTCAACAATGGCAGTGGAGGAATACTGATATGGGATGTTATTGACAGGATATATATGG
This sequence comes from Dasypus novemcinctus, assembly GCF_030445035.2. Taxonomy (NCBI): domain Eukaryota; kingdom Metazoa; phylum Chordata; class Mammalia; order Cingulata; family Dasypodidae; genus Dasypus; species Dasypus novemcinctus. Next base: position 5,028,612 of record NC_080700.1, on the reverse strand, counting down.
TTGACAGGGAGTTATACAGGGCATATGCCCAGGGTATATGGTAATGTCTATATATACTCATAGTGGAAACAATTAAAAACAACAGCTGGGGGGGTACTGGGCTCCTGGCCGGGGGGTCACTGTTGTGGGCCCTGGGAGAGCAGCGGCAATCCTCCAGGTGCAACGGCAAGAACCAGGAAGGAAGGAGGGCCCAACAGTGGGCTCTTGATACTAATGGCTACACTTCTGAGCCTATGCACCTGCAATAAGAACAAGGCCTAGAGTAGCATTGTGCCTGGGGGTTTCCTCCTGACAGCCTTCATGTTACTCAAATGTGGCCACTCTCACAGCCAAACTCAGCGTGTAGATGTGATGCATTCCCCCCAGCGTGGGACACGACACCCGGGGATGAGCCTCCCTGGCACCGAGGGATCACTACCACATACCAGCTGAAGAAGCAACTAGAAAATGACCTTGAATTAAAGATTCAATGCGGAACAGCAGAATATACCTGTCTACATATAATAACATGACTTCGGGAAGCGGTTTGACCTAATGTAAGGGGGAAATGGAAAGGAGAAATGAGATTATAAGGCTGTGAGTCTCTAAAAAAGAGTCTGGAGGTTGTCAGAAGGAATACCCCTATGTACAACTGAACAGAGTCTAAGAGACAGATAAGGTAGATACAACCCCAGGTATTGGTTCTTTTGAGGGATAAAGAGACCCATGGGTTCTATGGTCATGACAGAAGGGGTTCACTGCCATGACAGATGGCCCTTCTTTGGAGCTGGTGTTTCTGCGTGATGGAAATGGACTCAGAGGGGATCTCTTTTCACAAGACTTGCATGCTACTTTATTGGAATTGTAGTTGGTGCTGAGTTTAAGATATATGTAGGGGATTTGAATCTCTGGACTGATAATATGACACCCAGGCCCAGAGCCTCAACAGACTTCAGCTCCTACACTTTGACTTATTGGACTTACTCCACTCAGCTAACATGGAGTTGAAGAAGGTCAACCACCACAACATGGAGTCTAGAGTGTCTACAACTAGAAGCGGGAAGAGTGCATCCAATACCCATGTGGAATCTAAGCCCTCACTTGACATAGGTGTGCAATGGACACAACCAATCCAATGTCCACAGAGAAAATGTGGAATGGGTGTGGGAACGGTAGCCATGGGGGCTGCTGGGTGTGGGGAACGGGAGGAAGAGATGAGATGTGGAGGCGTTTTCGGGACGTGGAGTTGTCCTGGATAGTGCTTCACGGACAATTACGGGACACTGTAGATCCCCCCAGGGCCCACTGGATGGAACGTGAGAGAGTCTGGGCTATGATGTGGACCATTGACTATGGGGTGCAGTGATGCTCAGAGATGAACTTACCAGGTGTAATGGATGTATCACGATGATGGGAGAGAGTGTTGCTGTGGGGGGAGTGGGGGGCGGGGGCGGTGGGGTTGAATGGGACCTCATATATATTTTTTAATGTAATTAAAAAATAATAATAATAAATAAATATTTTTTAAAAAAATAAAAAAAAAAAGAAGTGCAATGGACACAACCAATCCAATGTCCACAGAGAAAATGTGGCATTGGTGTGGGAAAGGTGGCCATGGTGGCTGCTGGGTGCGGGGAATGGGAGGAAGAGATGAGATGGGGAGGCGTTTTTGGGACTTGGAGTTGTCCTGGGTGGTGCTTCACGGACAACTACAGGACATTGTAGATCCCCCCAGGGCCCACTGGATGGAACGTGGGAGAGTGTGTGCTATGATGTGGACCATTGACTATGGGGTGCAGTGATGCCCAGAGATGTACTTACCAGGTGCAATGGATGTGTCATGATGATGGGAGAGAGTGTTGCTGTGGGGGGAGTGGGGGGTGGGGGCGGTGGGGTTGAATGGGACCTCATATTTTTTTAATGTAATATTTTTAAAAAAATAAATTTAAAAAAACATACTGTTAACCAAAGTTGATAAAATGCTCATATGAATATTTAAAGATTTTATAAAATTCCCGCAAAGTAAACAATGCATTCTGCAAAATATTAAATAAAAGCGTAGTGTTGTTAATCATGGTTTTAATTATTTTAAAAAAAGGTCTGTGTCACAGAATCCACCTCTCCACCTTGTCATCAAAGGCAGACGCTTGGGCTTGTATTCACCTGGTTTGCCCCACCTACACTGAAGAAGTTCTTTGGCTGTAGAGAGTGGTCATTGGGGGTTGCCAAGAAGGACACATAACACTAGGTTATCATAAATTAAAGTAACATCACTGCTGTATACAAAAGTTCCAAATATTGCTGCTTTGCTGCAAAATATCAGTTATGTCACTATCACTTTGCTTTAGATCTCGCTAAGGCTTTCTTTACTATCTCCTTAGGCAGGTCAAGCCAGCTTGCATTCACCTTCATGTGGAGGACCAGCGGTGGATCTTGCAGTGTGTCACCAAGGCCATGTGCATACCAACACCATCTGGCCTGGCCTGGTGGCTAAGGATCCAGCTATGCAGAAGAAAGCTGTGGCTGTAACCCTATTTCATTATACTGATGATATTACTTAAACTAGTAATTCCTTTTCAGAATTAAAAGAAGCATCAGAAACAATGGTATATTATCTTAAGAGCCTGGATTGGGCAAACAATTGGGATTAACTTGCAAGGTCCCAGCTGCCAGTAAACTCTTAAGTTTTGTTAAAGTACCCTGTTTTCCCACACCACAAACCAAAATGATTAATGACCTTTTTGTGGTTGTTGAGGTACTGGAAACCCTTCATTCCTCATTTAACTCAGATATTAGAAACCAATGTATGTGCTAATCAGGAAGGGTCATACATAGAAATGAGAAAATCTCCCAAGTGGGCTGCCTTTTAAAAAGTAAAGAGGACAATAATACAGTCTCAATTAGTAAAGGGGGTGGGCCTTGACTTACCCCATGAATTGGATGTGGCTAGCACCAACATTGACTTTGGGTGAGATTTGTGGCAAAGACACTTTCTAAACAAATACCCCTTTGGGTTATTTAAAATACAGTTTTTAATTTTTTAAAAAGATACATGGATTACATAAATGTTACATATAAATATATAAGGGATTCCCATATGCCCTTCTCCCAACCCCTCCCACATTTTTCCACATTAACATCCTTCATTAGTGTGGTACATTTGATACAACTGATGAACACATTTTGGAGCATTGTGACTAAGAATGGATTATAGTTTACATTGTAGTTTACACTCGCTCCTGCACAATTTTGTAAGTTTGACAAAATATATAATGGCTTGTATCTGCCATTGCAGTGTCATTCAGGACAATTCCCAAGGTCTGAAAATGTCCCCATATTACAACTAGTTTTCCCTTTCCCTCCCCTCAGAACCGCCAGTGGCCACTGCCACCACACCAATGATAAAAGTACTTTCATTGTTAGAATCACAATAAGTCTATACTAGAATACCAAGAAGTCTACTCTAGTCCATCATTCATTCCCCAATCCTAAGGAATCTGGGATGGTGATGGCTACTCCACCTCTAATTGAGAGGGGGCTTAGATCCTATGGTGCAGATGGATAGGACTATCTTGCTTGCAGTTGCAGACTTTCCATGTTCTTTGGGATGCTTATTGTCCATCATCATCTCCTTATTAATTGTCCCTGGAGACCCTAATGAACTAGAGAGTAGGGGTTGCAACTCTGTTGAGATTCAGGGCTGAGCTAGCACATGGACAGACCAAAGATTTAAGTCTCTTGGACATACACCATCAACTCTAGCACTAAATATGGCATCAAATAGAAGGGGCAGAAGAGCCATGGATAAGGAAACTAAAACAGTCCAACTCTGTCACACTCAGGAGCATAAGTTTCCAGGTGGGGCCCACTGGCAGGGCACCAAACCCCTGAACTGTCTGTCCTACCTGTAGTGTCTGAATGTCTTCACTATTTGACGCAATATCTAATTTGGCAGTCAATGAGATCCTGCTGAGGTGTGTATAAACACAACATCTGGAATGACACCCTGACTCACTTTGAAGTCTCTTAGCCATATAAACTCGTTTGTCTTTACCGTTTCCCCCTTTTGGCCAATGTCTTTTTCCAGTTGCATTGCTAGTTGGTGTCTGGTAGTAATCCCTCAGTGCCAGGGAGGCTCATCTCCAGGAGTCATGTCCCATGCTGTGGGGAAAACATTTATATGCTGATTTTCACTTAGAGAGAGGACACATTTATGCAAAAAGGAGGCTCTCAGGAGGTGACTCTTAGGCACTGTATAATACTAGGCTAAGTTTCAATTTGAAAATTAAAGGTTCATGAGTTATCCATCAATATGTAGGACCCGTCAATATTCTTTCCTCCTTCACTAGTCACTGCCCCTGTATTTGGGGGATTCTTGCTATTACATTAGAGAATGTAGCAGAGCTTCCGAGGATGGGAATTTGATATTCTTTCAGTTATTGTGTGAATCTCCACCCACCATGACAATGCCCCATGAACACTTGAATAAATTTATGTGCCTTTTATGAAGGTTTGCCCCAGGTGAATCACCTTCCATACATCCACTGTCACTGACTCCCCACACCAGTGATCCTCCCTGCCACAGTTCTAACCCTTCTGTGATCCAAAACTTCTTCAGAAATGAAGCTAAGAAAATAAGCAAATACAATTGCTAAGAAAATGAAATGATGGTTTGACAAATAAAAAATACAAAAAGTTACAAAAAATTTGGAATAAAAAATAATTAAAAATACAAAATTAGAAATTTTTTTTTATAAACTTAGTGTGATTGTTTGGGGGGTGCATTTTATTCCCCACTGCTTTTTTTTATTTACTTTTTATTTATTTCTAAAAGATACTTAGATTATATAAAATGTTACATAAAAATATAAGGGATTCCCCTATGCACCAATCCCCACACATCCCATGCTTCCCCACAGTAACAACTTCTTTCATTAGTGTTGTACATTCATTGCAATTGATAAACACATTTTGGAGCATTGCCACTAAGCATGGATTAAAGTTTGCATTGTAGTATGTGCTCCATTTCACTCAATTCTGTAGATTATGGTCATATATATATTGGCCCATATCTGTCATTGTAATATCACTCAGGACAATTCCAAGTCCCGAAAATGCCTTCATATTACACTTCTTTGTCCTCCTCCCTGACTTCAGCACCTCCAGTGGCCATTGTCTCCACATCAATGATTTAGCTTCTTGCATTGTAAAATTTTTTTATTGACATTATGTCTTTCATCACTGTAAGATCTGTTATCTTGTATATACAGTGACATTTTCTTCTGTTTTTACCCAGTGTCTTTTTTTAAATTTTGTCTTCAGAGACGTTTTAGTTTACAGTAAAGTCATGTACAGAATATAGGGGATTCCAATATATCCAACATCCTTCACCTTTTCCCCTTTCCCCTATTAATAAAATTTTATTAGTGTATGGTACATTTGTTTCAAAAGATATATAAATATGGAAATATTGCTACTAACCATGGTCAATGATTTACATTGTGGTTCACATTTTGGACCATCCCCTTTGTAAATTTTGATGAAATTTAACATAGCCTGTATCCATCATTGTAAGATCATGTAGAACACTTCCCTCACTCTCCAAGTGCCCAATGTTCTATCTATTCTGTTCCTCCCTCCCCCTCCCCTTGGGAACTGGGCAACAACCAAGCTTCACTACTTGAAGAACAAGATCCATAGTTACTTGCAAGAACTTTGAGGGCTTAATATACTGGCCTCTCCTATTAGGCACTGCCTATGCTCTTGAGAGACTCTTTTCCCTCAATCTGAGAACACAGCAGGACTACCCAGGATGGGAGCCCAATACCTGCCCACTTAATATGTGGACCTCCAAACACTGATAAAACACACTATGACAAGATGAACACACACACTCCCTAGAAGCCTGCCCCAGGTGTGACCTCTCCTGAATGCCCCAGAAACACAACTCTCTAAACCAGTAATGCTCCCCTGCCACACTCCCAAAAAACATTCCCAACATTGTAGTTTCAACCACATACTGCAAAGCCTCACTGTTCACCTGGTCCCTCCTCCACTTCCATGATCAGTCCAACACACCCTCGCCACCGTCCTCCCCCACAAACCAGCACTGCCCAACCCAATAGCATCATGCACCACTGTCATGCCCATCCACTGCACAACTACACATTTTCACCTTATGATAGCTTTTACTCATATGGGCATTGGCTCACAATCTTCTCATTTCTGTCTCCTGTAAACCTACCTTCCTGAATCTTGCTCTGTAAGTCTAAATTTGCTTACTTCATATTAGTGAGGTAATGTAATATTTGTCCTTTAGTGCCAGGCTTGCTTCACTCAACATAAGATCTTCAAGATTCATCCATGTTATCCCATGTATTAATAATGCTCTCTTTCTTACAAGTTGAGTAATGTTCCATTGTATGTATATACCACCATTTGTTTATCCATGTATCTGTTGTTGACATTTGGGTTCTTTCCAACTTTGAGCAATACTAAATAATGCTGCTATGAACATTGGTGTGCCTGTATCTGGTCATGTTCCTGCTTTCAATTCTTCTTATATATACCAAGCAGTGGGATTGCTGGACCATATCGCAATTCTATAGTTAGCTTCCTGAGGAACCACCAAACTGTCCTCCTCAATGGCTGCAGAATTTTGTCTTCCCAAGAGCAGTGGATGAAGGTTCCCATTTCTCCATATATCCTCTCTAACAATTTTATTCTATGTATTTTTAATAGCAGCCAGTCTAATGGCTTAAGTTGTTATCTCATTGTAGTTTTCATGATGTTGAGCATCTTTTCATGTGCTTTTTATTTTTCATTTTAAAAATTATTTATTTCTTCCCTTTCCCTAACCCGACAGTTGTCTGCTCTCTGTGTCCATTAGCTGGCTGTTCTTCTGTGTCTGCTTGTATTCTTGTCAGTGGCACCCAGAATCTGTGTCTCATTTTGTTGCATCATCTTTCTGCGTCAGCTCTCCGTGTGTGCTGCACCTTTCCTCAGCAGGCTGCACATTTTCTTTTACTGGGTGGCTCTCTTTAGGGGGGGCACTCCTTGCACATGGGGCTCTCCTACACGGGAGAAACTCGTGCATGGCATGGCACTCCTTCCTTGCATCAGCACTGTACATGGTGCAGCTCATCACATGGGTCAGGAGGCACTGGGTTTGAACCTTGGACTTCCCAGGTGGTAGGCAGACGCCCTACCCATTGGGCCAAATCTGTTTCCCTTCATGTGCTTCTCAGACATTTTTATTTCTTCTTCGGAGTAGTGTCTATTCAAATATCTTGCCCATTATTTAAATGGGTTAGCTTTTTATTTTTATGGGGTAGGATTTCTTTATATATGCTGGATATTATGCCCATCAGATATGTGGTTACTAACTATTTTCTCTCATTGAAAAGGCTGCCTGTTCACTTTCTCAATGAACTACTTTGAGGTGCAAAGGTTTTTAATTTTGAGGAGGCTCCATTTATCTATTTTTCTGTCATAACTCATGCTTTGGGTGTAAAGTCCATGAAACCATTTCCTAATAAAAAATCCTGTAGGTGCTTCTGTACATTATCTTCTAAGATCTCTCTGGTCTTGGCTCTTATATTTAGATCTTTCCTCCTTCTAGAGTTAATTTTTGTATAAGTTGTGAGATGGAGTTCCTCTGTCATTCTTTTGGATATGCATATTGAGTTCTACAATCTCTATTTATCAAAGAAGCCATTTTCACTGAGTTCAAAGGTCTTGGTGATATTGTCAAATATCAGTCGATTGTATAAGTAAGGATCTGTATCAGAATTCTGAATTCAGTTCCATTGGGTGGCATGCCTGTCCTTGGGCCGGTGTCATACAGTTTTGAACACTGCAGCTTTGTAGTATGTTTTAAAGTCAGGTAGTGTGATTCCTGTGATTTGGTATTTTTTCTGAATAGAACACTCGCTATTTTGGGCCCCTTGCATTCCAAATAAATTTCCTAGTTAGCATTTCAAATTCAGGAAAAATTCTCTGGTAATTTTTACAGGGATTGCATTAAATCTGTAAATAAGTTGGCGTTGGATAAAGAGGTGAAAGAAGATTAGTCTTCCTATTATGGGCTGAAACACAATGAATGCACTTGCGGGAGCGGGTCGACTGCCAGGAAAACTCAGGCGCCGGGGTTAGCGGGGTTCCCAAATGGACGCATCGAATGCCCCCAAGAGCCCACCGGAAGGAAAGGGGTCACTGGCGTAGTAGGGCCCTGCTGGCTGGGGGCTGTGCTGGAAGAGAACCTCTGCTACGGTGTCGTGGACTGTTGCTTTCTCCTCTAAGTCTGATGAAAAGAAAAGAGACAGAGGAAGCTCCAGGAACAAGCAAGCGGCTCCCTCCCGGAAACTCAGAGCCCAACCTACCACCGCTAGGGGCCGCTGTTGGAAAAGAATCGTTCCTTCCTGGATTCCAAGGCAGGGGGAGGGGCAGGGCCCCTTGCAGCAGGGGCTGTGAGAGAGGGGACCCCTGAGCCAGACCGTGGACTGGGGTGAGACCCTCTCTCCATCCGAGAGCTCACCTGGTCCCGGCCAAGAGTCTGCCTTGGGCCAGGCAGCCCCGCCCCTCTGCAGAGGGGGCTTCCTGGCCAACCAAAGTCCCCGAGGCCTCGTCAAGCGGGGGCCCACCTAGGGCCGGTGTCGCCCTGCAGGACTCTCCCACGCCAATGGTCACAAACGTGCTGACTCCCACCGCCGTCACCTCCACCGTTTTGGGACCGGAAAACCTGGCCTTTCCCACAGGTGGCCTGAGGGCTTCTGCCGGGCCTTTCCCACCAGTGGCCTGAGGGCTTCTGCCTTGGCTGCCTGCCAGACCCAGAGAGGCCTGTCTCCCAGGGAGCAGAGGCTCAAGAGTCTTCCCCTTCCTTGTCAATGTCCACTCTTTCTCTGGGTTTCTTTTCTGGGATGAGAGGGGCGGGCCCCTGAGCACCCAGGCGACTCTCAGGCATGAGCGTGCCCTTTTTCCTCTCGCCCGACTGACTTTGTGGTACCGTACGAATGAACATTTAGCTTTTCTCCGGGTTCGGGGGACCCAAAACGAAGCTGCTTACCTATTGGGTGGTGAGGCTTTTCAGGGGAAAGCATTTCTGCTCACTTGAGGCACTGCGGTCAATTGGGCTTACAGGTCCGTGTGTTCCGCGTACCAGGGACATTGTAAGCAGGCGTCGTGACCGTCCACAGCACTTGTATGGGTTGCTTTGGCATGGACTCGAGCCACAACCCCCAGTGTTTGAAACACACGTACAAAAGGAAGACCTCATTTTCTTAAGTACATTTTGCTCTGCCAGAGCACGCCACGCAGCCAGGTGATTTTCCTATGGGTTGCCGTGCCAAGCAGGCATAGCAGGCAATTGCACAGGTATGCTGTCCAGATTTCCAAGCGAAAGCAGATAGCCCTTCTCACCTAGGCACAGCTGCCTAGTTGATCGAGCCACAGGCACTGGTGCTCCTGAGGGCTGCGGGGACAGCCAGGTCTACGCTGGTGGCAGGAGGCTCTGGGCTTCAGTGCCCTGCCAGGGGCCGGACTTGAGTATATGTGCTCTTCAATGGGGTGGAGTCGGTCTCAGGTGGGCCCTCCCTCCACATGCCTCTCCTGGCCATTTGGCTGAAGCTGAGCCCGGCACTGGGGGTTCGTGCCTGTGCAGGAGCCTTGAATCTCTGGGCAGGCCCCGTGCCAGCTTGGACCTGAGCCTCAGCCCAGCTGCAAGGCCTACGCTCAAGTTCGTTGGACTTGCCCAGGTCAGCTAAGAGGGAGGAGAAGATGGTCGCCAGCGCAGCAGGAAGCAATAGCGCCGACACCTGGCAGCGGGAGAAGCGCCTCCAACAGCCCTGTGGGATCTAAGCCCACTCCACTCTGGCTCCAGCCGCTGCCTCCACCCTGCCCCCTCTTCTCGTGCCGCCCCAGCCAGCCCTCTCCCTGCGCTGAGCCAGGACCAAGGCACACAGGCGCCCGAGCCCGCCGGCCAGTCCACGGCCCTGCCGCCCCCGCACACAGGCGCCCCGCCCTCTGGCCCTGGCAGTCTCGCCCCAGCAATGCCCCCACCCCACCTCCGTTGCTCTGGACACCGTGGCTGCTGGCGGGAGGGGCCTAAGGCATGGAGGTGGAAGACGGTTGTGAGGAGGGGGAGAATTCTCCACTCGGCAGTTGTCCCCAGTGGTAGTGGCGGGACACGTGCGGCCAGCACACATCCTGCCGAAACCCACCGAATGCACTACCGGGAGCGTGTGGACTGCCAGGAAAACTCAGGCGGCCGGGGTGAGCGGCGTTCCCAAATGGACGCATCGAATGCCCCCAAGAGCCCACTGGAAGGAAAGGGGTCGCTGGCGTGGTAGGGCCCTGCTGGCTGGGGGCTGTGCTGGAAGAGAACCTCTGCTACGGTGTCGTGGACTTTTGTTTTCTCCTCTAAGTCTGATGAAAAGAAAAGAGACAGAGGAAGCTCCAGGAACAAGCAAGCGGCTCCCTCGCGGCAACTCAGAGCCCAAACTACCACCGCTAGGGGCCGCTGTTGGAAAAGAATCGTTCCTTCCTGGATTCCAAGGCAGGGGGAGGGGCAGGGCCCCTTGCAGCAGGGGCTGTGGGGGAGGAGACCCCTGAGCCAGACCCTGGACTGGGGTGAGACCCTCTCTCCATCCGAGAGCTCACCTGGTCCAGGCCAAGAGTCTGCCTTCGGCCAGGCAGCCCCGCCCCTCTGAAGAGGGGGCTTCCTGGCCAACCAAAGTCCCCGAGGCCTCATCAAGTGGGGGCCCACCTAGGGCCGGCATCGCCCTGCAGGACTCTCCCACGCCAATGGTCACAGACGTGCTGACTCCCATCGCCGTCACCTCCACCGTTTTGGGACCAGAAAACCTGGCCTTTCCCACAGGTGGCCTGAGGGCTTCTGCCGGGCCTTTCCCACCAGTGGCCTGAGGGCTTCTGCCTTGGCTGCCTGCCAGACCCGGAGAGGCCTGTCTCCCAGGGAGCAGAGGCTCAAGAGTCTTCCCCTTCCTTGTCAATGTCCACTCTTTCTCTGGGTTTCTTTTCTGGGATGAGAGGGGCGGGCCCCTGAGAACCCAGGCGACTCTCAGGCATGAGCGTGCCCTTTTTCCTCTCACCCAACTGACTTTGTGGTACCGTACAAATGAACATTTCGCTTTTCTCCGGGTTCGGGGGACCCAAAACGAAGCTGTTTACCTATTGGGTGGTGAGGCTTTTCAGGGGAAAGCATTTCTGCTCACTTGAGGCACTGCGGTCAATTGGGCTTACAGGTCCGTGTGTTCCGCGTACCAGGGACATTGTAAGCAGGCGTCGCGACCGTCCACAGCACTTGTATGGGTTGCTTTGGCATGGACTCGAGCCACAACCCCCAGTGTTTGAAACACACGCACAGAAGGAAGACCTCATCATCTTAAGTACATTTTGCTCTGCCAGAGCACGCCACGCAGCCAGGTGATTTTCCTATGGGTTGCCGTGCCAAGCAGCCATAGCAGGCAATTGCACAGGTATGCTGTCCAGATCTCCAAGCGAAAGCAGATAGCCCTTCTCGCCTAGGCGCAGCTGCCTAGTCGATCGAGCCCCAGGCACTGGTGCTCCTGAGGGCTGCGGGGACAGCCAGGTCTAAGCTGGTGGCAGGAGGCTCTGGGCTTCAGTGCCCTGCCAGGGGCCCGACTTGAGTATACTTGCTCTTCAATGGGGTGGAGTCGGTCTCAGGTGGGCCCTCCCTCCACATGCCTCTCCTGGCCCTTTGGCTGAAGCTGAGCCCGGCACTGGGGTTTCGTGCCTGCGCAGGAGCCTTGAATCTCTGGATAGGCCCCGTGCCAGCTGGGACCTGAGCCTCAGCCCAGCTGCAAGGCCTACGCTCAAGTTCGTTGGACTTGCCCAGGTCAGCTAAGAGGGAGGAGAAGATGGTCGCCAGCGCAGCAGGAAGCAATAGCGCCGACACCTGGCAGCGGGAGAAGTGCCTCCAACAGCCCTGTGGGATCTAAGCCCACTCCACTCTGGCTCCAGCGGCTGCCTCCGCCCTGCCCCCTCTTCTTGTGCCGCCCCAGCCAGCCCTCTCCCCTCGCCGAGCCAGGACCAAGGCACACAGGCGCCGAGCCCGCCGGCCAGGCCACGCACCCTGCCGCCCCTGCACACAGGCGCCCCGCCCCACGGCCCTGGCAGTCATGCCCCGCCCACGCCCCACCTCCGTTGCTCTGGAGACCATGGCTGCTGGCAGGAGGGGCCTAACGCATGGAGGTTGAAGACAGTTGTGAGGAGGGGGAGAATTCCCACTCGGCAGTTGTCCCCAGTGGTAGTGGCGGGACACGTGCGGCCAGCACACATCCTGCCGAAACCCACCGAATGCACTACCGGGAGCGTGTGGACTGCCAGGAAAACTCAGGTGGCCGGGGTGAGCGGCGTTCCCAAATGGACGCATCGAATGCCCCCAAGAGCCCACCGGAAGGAAAGGGGTCGCTGGCGTGGTAGGGCCCTGCTGGCTGGGGGCTGTGCTGGAAGAGAACCTCTGCTACGGTGTTGTGGACTGTTGTTTTCTCCTCTAAGTCTGATGAAAAGAAAAGAGACAGAGGAAGCTCCAGGAACAAGCAAGCGGCTCCCTCGCGGAAACTCAGAGCCCAAACTACCACCGCTAGGGGTCGCTGTTGGAAAAGAATCGTTCCTTCCTGGATTACAAGGCAGGGGGAGGGGCAGGGCCCCTTGCAGCAGGGGCTGTGGGGGAGGGGACCCCTGAGCCAGACCGTGGACTGGGGTGAGACCCTCTCTCCATCCGAGAGCTCACCTGGTCCCGGCCAAGAGTCTGCCAGGAAGCCCCCTCTTCAGAGGGGCGGGGCTGCCTGGCCAACCAAAGTCCCCGAGGCCTCGTCAAGCGGGGGCCCACCTAGGGCTGGCGTCGCCCTGCAGGACTCTCCCACGCCAATGGTCACAGACGTGCTGACTCCCATCGCCGTCACCTCCACTGTTTTGGGACCGGAAAACCTGGCCTTTCCCACAGGTGGCCTGAGGGCTTCTGCTGGGCCTTTCCCACCAGTGGCCTGAGGGCTTCTGCCTTGGCTGCCTGCCAGACCCGGAGAGGCCTGTCTCCCAGAGAGGAGAGGCTCAAGAGTCTTCCCCTTCCTTGTCAATGTCCACTCTTTCTCTGGGTTTCTTTTCTGGGATGAGAGGGGCGGGCCCCTGAGCACCCAGGCGACTCTCAGGCTTGAGCGTGCCCTTTTTCCTCTCGCCCGACTGACTTTGTGGTACCGTACGAATGAACATTTCGCTTTTCGCCAGGTTCGGGGGACCCAAAACGAAGCTGCTTACCTATTGGGTGGTGAGGCTTTTCAGGGGAAAGCATTTCTGCTCACTTGAGGCACTGCGGTCAATTGGGCTTACAGGTCCGTGTGTTCCGCGTACCAGGGACATTGTAAGCAGGCGTCGCGACCGTCCACAGCACTTGTATGGGTTGCTTTGGCATGGACTCGAGCCACAACCCCCAGTGTTTGAAACACACGCACAAAAGGAAGACCTCATCATCTTAAGTACATTTTGCTCTGCCAGAGCACGCCACGCAGCCAGGTGATTTTCCTATGGGTTGTCGTGCCAAGCAGCCATAGCAGGCAATTGCACAGGTATGCTGTCCAGATCTCCAAGCGAAAGCAGATAGCCCTTCTCGCCTAGGCGCAGCTGCCTAGTCGATCGAGCCCCAGGCACTGGTGCTCCTGAGGGCTGCGGGGACAGCCAGGTCTAAGCTGGTGGCAGGAGGCTCTGGGCTTCAGTGCCCTGCCAGGGGCCCGACTTGAGTATACGTGCTCTTCAATGGGGTGGAGTCGGTCTCAGGTGGGCCCTCCCTCCACATGCCTCTCCTGGCCCTTTGGCTGAAGCTGAGCCCGGCACTAGGGGTTCGTGCCTGCGCAGGAGCCTTGAATCTCTGGACAGGCCCTGTGCCAGCTGGGAGCTGAGCCTCAGCCCAGCTGCAAGGCCTACGCTCAAGTTCGTTGGACTTGCCTAGGTCAGCTAAGAGGGAGGAGAAGATGGTCGCCAGCGCAGCAGGAAGCAATAGCGCCGACACCTGGCAGCGGGAGAAGCGCCTCCAACAGCCCTGTGCGATCTAAGCCCACTCCATTCTGGCTCCAGCAGCTGCCTCCGCCCTGCCCCCTCTTCTCGTGCCGCCCCAGCCAGCCCTCTCCCCGCGCCGAGCCGGGACCAAGGCACACAGGCGCCCGAGCCCGCCCGCCAGGCCACGCACCCTGCTGCCCCCACACACAGGCGCCCCACCCCCCGGCCCTGGCAGTCTCGCCCCCCCCACACCCCCGCCCCACCTCCGTTGCTATGGAGACCGTGGCTGCTGGCGGGAGGGGCCTAAGGCGTGGAGGTGGAAGACGGTTGTGAGGAGGGGGAGAATTCTCCACTCGGCAGTTGTCCCCAGTGGTAGTGGCGGGACACGTGCGGCCAGCACACATCCTGCGGAAACCCACCGAATGCACTACCGGGAGCGTGTCGACTGCCAGCAGCTGTCTCCTCCCCGCCCCCTCTTCTAGGGCGTGCAGTTGGCCCCGGGAGCCATTTGCTGTGCGTCTCGCGCCGCCCCAGCCTGCCCACTCCCCCAAAGGAGATGGGTCCAAGGCGCAGGCTCCCCACCCCACCCAGCCAGCCATGCCCCCCATCGCCGCTACAGCAGCTACCCTGCCTCTCGACCCCTGCAATCTCGCCTTGCCTCCACCCCGCCTCCGTTGCTCTGGAGACCGTGGCCACTGGTGGGAGGGGCTCACGCAGGGAGAGGGAAGGCATTGGTGATGAGGGGGCGCTTTCTCTGCTAGGGCGTTGTCCTCATTGGTAGTGCCGGGACACAAGCGGCTATTAGACATCCTGCCAAAACCCACCGAATGCACTTCCGGGAGTAAGTCAACTGCCAGGGAAAGTCATGCACCGGGGGGAGCGGGGTTCCGAAATGGACACACCAAATGCCCCCAAGAGGCCAAGGGGATGAAAGGGGTCGCTGGCATGGGAGGAGCCTGCTGGGTTGGGGCTGGGCTAGAAGATAACATCTGCTATGCTGTCCTGGACTGTGGTTTTCTCCTCTGGGTCTGATGAAAAGAAAAGAGACAGAAGAGCCTCCATGAACAAGCAAGAGGCTCCGTTGCAGAAACTCAGAGCCCAAACTACCACCGCTAGGGGCCGCTGTTGGAAAAGAATTGTTCCTTCCTCCCACTTCCTGTAGGGCAGGGTCTGGATTCCAAGGCAGGGGGAGGGGCAGGGCGTCTTGCATAAGGGGCTGTGTGGTAGGGGACCCCTGGCCCCATCCTGGGCCTGATGTGAGACCCTCTCTCCATCTGAGAGCTCACCTGGTCCAGGGCAAGTGTCTGGGTTGGGCCAGGCTGCCAAGTCCCTCTGAAGAGGGGGGTTCCTCACCAACTGAAGTCCCTGAGTCCTCGTCAAGCGGGGGCCTACCTCCGGCCGGCATTGCCCTTCTGGTCTCTCCCATGGCAGTGGTCACAGTCGTGCTGTCTCCTCTCGCTCTCACCTCCACCTTTGGTCATGGGAACCCTCGCCTTTCCCAGTGTTGGCCTGTGGGCTTTGGCCTTGGCTCCCTGCCAGTCCCGGAGAGCCCTGTCTCCTAGAGTGGAGAGTTGCAGAGTCTTCCCTCTTCCTTGTCAATGACCTTTCTTGCTCTGCGTTTCCTTTCTGGGATGAGAGGGGCCCCTGAGCACCGAAAGGACTCTTGGCAATGATCCTGCCCCTTCTCCTCTTGCCCCTCTTTTGGGACCATAGGAATGAACACTTTTCTTTGCTCTGTGGTCGGGGGGTGCAAAGTTTAGCTGCTTACCTATTGGGTTGTGATACTTTTCCGTGGAAATCATTTCTGGTCACTCAAGGTCCTGCGGTCGAGTGTGCTTACACTTCCAGGTGTTCCATGGACCGGGTACATTATAAGCAGCCATCGTGACCATCAAAAGTGGATGAATGGGTTGTTTGGGCATTGACTCGAGTTGTAACCCTCAGTTTTTGGGGAAAAAAAATAAGAACCCATCCTCTTTTTTTTTAATTAAAATTATTTATTTTTATGAATTACATTCAAAAAATACAAGGTCCCAATCAATCCCACTGCCCCCACCCCCCACTCCCCCCACAGCAACACTCTCTCCCATCATCGTGAGACATTCATTGCACCCAGTAAGTACATCTCTGAACATCACTGTACCCCGTAGTCAATGGTCCACATCATAGCCCACACTCTCCCCCGTTCCATCCAGTGGGCCCGGGGGGGGGGGGGTCTACAATGTCCTGTAATTGTCCATGAAGCACCACCCAGGACAACTCCACGTCCCGAAAACGCCTCCACATCTCATCTCTTCCTCCCATTCCCCAAACCCAGCAGCCACCATGGCTACCCTTCCCACACCCATTCCACATTTTCTCTGTGGACATTGGATTGGTTGTGTCCATTGCACATCTATGTCAAGTGAGAACCCATCCTCTTAAGTACATTTCGCTCTGCCAGAGCACGCCACACATCCAGGTGCTTTTCCTATTGTTTGTCGTTCCAAGCTACCATAGCAGGCAATTGAGGGAAATGGTGTTTTCTTCATTCCTGGTCTTTGCCAATTGCCACCCAGTTTTCTTCTGGCTGGGAGGGGGGTGGTTACCAGGGGATGGGAGAGCAATCATTTATCTAGTGTCCTTTTTCTTGAAATATGCACGTATATAGGTTCTTTGGGGCCTCCCTCTTCATTTATTCCTGTAGGCAGTTCGTAGAGAGGTAGAAATTTTGTGGTGGCTCGGCTGCTGGTTTTAGAGAGCAGCCCTGTCTGAACAGAATACCCTCACAGGTATGGGGTGGTTGGGTGGTTATTTCCATTCTCAGGCTCAGTAAAGGGGAATAAACAGGAGGAGCTAAATAAAGGCTTAATTGGATTCTTCGGGGTTGATTCTGGGAGGACATTTCTCGAAACAGTCTTTACAGGTAAGATTTAAAATTTTCCTATTAATACTGAGTTTTGAGAGAGACAAATAAAGGACTGAATATACATGATCTCAACACATCAGGTAACAATTGGACATTAAACACTTAATTTTACTAAATACCAATTAATTGCTGAATTACTTATTTGTTCAGGAATATACTCAACAGATGTACTCAGACCAGGGCCTCAAACCCTGGAAAGAATGGTACTCAGAAACTAGAAAGATGTAGAGGTCAAAGCAAGAGGGATTGTTCTGGAAGCAGGGCCCAGGGTCTCAAACCCAGGCCCAGGAGATTCAAACCTCCATCCAAACTCCCCAATCCACGTCTACTTTGGTGACCCACTCATCTAGTTAGAGGTCCAGATCTGGAACTGGAAAGTTTCTGCCTTTGAAACGTTAAATCGGTGAGGGGCCTGGAATGCCAGCAAGGCAAGAAAAATCCAATGGCTAAGTTTTTACACCAACAGGGTCTAGCAGCTGTAAAAGGCTAGGTGCTCACCTGTTCTGCTGGGGCTTCAGAACCTTGGGCAGATTCCTTTTTCCTTAAGGACCCTTGGTCTCACTACAGCTGCTGAAGTATTACTGAGCAAAAGTGGAGGGTTCTCTGCCCAATGCACTCCAATAACAAATTTTAAAGAGAGAAAAAATTTGTTGCTAAGTGCCAAAGCATGAAGATAGGGTGGTCTATCAGCCCAAAATCTGTCTCCCTGTACCTAAGGAGTTTAGGGTTTTTCATGGATTCAAACAAGGGAAGATGGAGTGTTTAGCATTATATATTACAATAGCAAGTATAAACAAGGATTGGGATTAGTCTAGGATAATCATCACGATAGTATGGATAAGCAAGGGCTGAGACTTAGTCTAGTGAGTTTCCATAATTTTAGATATTAACTTTTGACTATTTCATAATATACCAGAAAGTAAGAAAAAGTGTCTATGTATGACCCAGTAATCATAATGATTTGTTTATTTCTAACTCCCAGTTACAACACTGGGTCAAATGAGAGGACTCAGAACCAGGAAGCTCCATATGGAAGAGAGAATGTGGGGCAGGAGGTGGGGGTACCATGTAATGATATTTCTGGGTATCCCAAGAAGCTACAGGGAAATCAGAGGGGTTGGCTCTAAACACAAGCTCAGTCATTGTCAAACCATCACCATCACCCAGACAGGCTTGGTTAAATCTCCTGCCTGCAAGGACACCCAGGTGGGGCAATTTGGAGGGGCCTGGGCCAAGACTGTCCCTTGGGGCTGGGAGCAAGTGTCTGACCCATTTGGCCCAGGGTGGTTCACTTGGTCCAGTTCCTCTGAGCTGCTGTCTGTAGGAAGTCCATGCAGCACAGCCCTCCCAGTCCTTGGGGGCAAGCTGTCCTGGCCAGCTGTGGGCACCAGGAACAGGTCATGACTCCTGGGAATGGGTGTGAGAAAATGGGAGGGGTGGTAGCTCCTGGCCATGTTAGGATTGGGCCTTTAATTCCAATCCGGGGGCCTTGCACAAAAGGGTTTCAGAGAAGCACTGCCTCTCGACCAAAGCTGACACATCCCTGCCTGTGTTAGTCAGCCAAAGGGGTGCTGATGCAAAATACCAGAAATTGCTTGATTTTAATAAAGGGTATTTATTTTGGGTAGGAGCTTACAGATACCAGGCCATAAAGCATAAGTTACTTCCCTCACCACAGTCTATTTGCACGTGTTGGTGCAAGATGGTTGCTGACATCTGCAAGGGTTCAGGCTACCCAGATTTCACTGGGCTCACCTCCTCTGTTTTCTCCACAAGGTCATCTGTAGACTGTGAGGCTCTCTAGGCTCTGCCTCTATGTACAATGTCAGCTGTAGACTATCAGGCAAACAGCTCTGTCTTTCTACCTGGGGCTCCAACTTCAGCATCAAATTCCATCATCAAAACTCCAACATTAAACGCCCTCAACTCTGTCCTTTTCCAGTCTTTTCTGGAAATTCTTCTGTAATATTGGGCTCTCTCTGAGAATGGTGGTTGAGTTCAGAGGCTCTATGCCACCACGAGTAAGATGAATGCAACATTATCCTAACTGAACAAGAAAGGGGGAAGAAACCAGGGAACATGAGCAGGTGATGGGCCTGGGAGCCATGTCCTCCATGGGGAAGCTTGTTACTAGAATATCAGTAGTTATTCTACTGAATAATCTGAAGAAACAAGAGAAAGCCACTTTTCTTAAATTTGGGTGTTCTGAGAATGATCAGCAAAGCCTGGGCATCTACAGAGATGGGCAAAGGGGCTCCAGGTAGTGGTGCCAGTAGCCAGATTTCTGCTCTCCAAAATGGTGTCTGAGTGAGGCTGGTGTTTTTGCCTCAGGGGACAAAGTGATTTTTCTTGCAAAGGGAATCCAGTAAGGAAAGGAGTTATTTACATGGATCCCAAAAGATAATTGAATGAGAAAACAGCATCAGGCCTCTGGTTTAGTAGCAAGTGTCTTCTCTCCTGTGTCCAAGGCCCTGTGGGGATCTTATCATGGGGCATCTGTGCCACACTGGTGTCCATCAGTCACCCATGGTTGAGGCTTCTAAGAGTCCAGGGTACAAAATTGGAATCCAGTAGGAATGGCAGCACTGCCCATTCCTGTAACTGCTGTTTGCTCAGATATGTGTCTGATGCTCCTTATTCCCCCTTTCATGTTCTCAGCACTTCAGGGTGATGTGATTGGCACCTTACATCCATCCTACAGATGCAAATACAGGCACTTAGAGCAACACAGAAACAAGGCTGTGATGCAGGGCTTGTGCTTGAAAGAACATGTTTCCAATGCTGATTTTTCCAAATCAAACACAAGATCTCTTTCAAGTTCCCTCACTGATAGTTGAGTCTTGGGAGTATCATTGTGGGGTATGAAGAAGCAGGAGTCAGTGAAGAAAAGTAAGAGAAGTTTCCTCAGAGATCTGGTCCTAGAATAGCCATTTCAGTGGTTATAATGATCACAGGAGTAAGTCTGTGTCACACACTGGACAGAGTTCAAATCCTCACCCCCATTTCATCCTCCCTCAACTCTATGAAATGGGCAGTGTCCAGACCCCTCTTTCCTAGGTGTGAGCTAAAGGTCAAGCTGTGATTGGAGCTGGGAAGGAAATGGTGCTGTCCAGCAGTGTGGCCTTGGGGCAGGCATCTCTCTTGAAATGAATGTGTCTTTTCCCTGAGGGATTCCGGCCCTGGATTGAGGAATGTCCATGGGTCTCTGTCTTTCAGGGTCTCAGAGCCCACCCAGGGTTAGGGAAGATTGGGGAGGCAGCTGATGACTTTTGCAAACAGACCAGGGCATGCCCTTTCAGCATTTCACTAATTCCACGCATACTTTTGAGCCATCAATGAGCCAAGCACTGAACTCAGACCAATATCACAAATATCAATTTATTTTCCATGTTAATGACAAACATATGAGGGAAAAGCCAACAAATGGTAAGCAGTATAGTGCATAGGAAAAGTTCTGGGAAAAAGAGAGTGTGACATGAACAAACTCTTACTACTTGGGGCATTCAGGGAAGACTTGCCAGTGGGGTCATCCTTCAATTGGCTTCTTGTGGAAGGTGTAGTTTTGTAGCCCTCCAGGGAGAGAAGGACAGAGTGACCAAACTGGAAATGCAAAGCTAAGTGAAGGAATGGATGCCTCTACAATTATTATTGATATATGGTGATAATCAATATCACCATTAGAAAGAACATCTCAACAGAGAATCAATAAAGAAACAAAGACTTTGAAAAATATATTAGAGGATCTAGACCTAATAGACATATACAGAACATTACGCCCAAAAACACAGAGGAATATACATTCTTCTCTGTTGGGAGATTCATGGAGGCTGAAAGTGAATGGTTGGAAAACAATCATACAACCAAACAATAACCAAAAAAAAGGCAGGAGTAGCTACATTAATATCAGACAAAATAGACTTTAAATGTGAAACAATTGTGAGAGACAAAGAAGGATACTACATATTAGTGAAAGGGACAAAAGATCAAACAATCATAAATATTTATGCTCTTAACAAGGGTGCCTCCAAATACGTGAGGCAAATGCTGGAAAAAGTAAGTGAAACAATAGATGCATCTACAATTATAGTGGGGGATTTTAATACACCACTATCAACTCTGGAGAGAACATCTCAAAAGGGAATCACTAAACAAACAAAATATTTGAACAGTATATTAGAGGAGCTGGATCTAATAGACATATACAGATCATTACACCCAAACACAGCAGGATATACATTTTTCTCAAGAGCACATGGATCATTCTCCAAGATAGACCATATGCTAGGCCACAAAGAAAGGCTTAATCAATTCAGAAAGATCGAAATCATACAAAATAATATCTCTGACCACAGTGGAGTGAAGCTGGAAATTTGTAAGGGTCAGAGGCCCAGATTTCACAACATGATTTGAAAATTAAACATCACACTCTTAGAAAAACAGTGGGTCAAAGAGGAAATCTCAAAAGAAAGGAATGGCTACCTTGAAACAAATGATAATGATAGCACAACATACCAAAATTTATGGGATACTGCAAAAGCAGTACCGAGAGGAAAATATATAGCCATAAATTCATATATCAAAAAAGAAGAAAGAGCAAAAATTGAAGAACTAACTGCACATTTGGAGGAATTAGAAAAACAACAACAAAGTAATCCAACAGGAAGAAGAAGGAAGGAAATAACAAAGATAAGAGCAGAACTAAATGACATAGAAAATAAGAAAGTACTTGAAAAGATAAACAAGACCAAGAGCTGGTTTTTTGAGAAGATCAACAAAATTGACAAACCTTTAGTGAGACTAACAAAGAAAAAAAGAGAGAAGATGCAAAAACACAAAACAAGAAATGAGAAAGGAGATATCACCACTGACCCCACAGAAATAATGACTATCATAACAGGATACTTTGAAAAACTATATTCCAACAAAAAGGACAATTCAGAGGAAATGGACAAATTCCTAGAAACACATAAGCAGCCCATATTGATGAAAGAAGAAGTTTATGATCTCAACAAACCAATCACAAGTAAAGAGAATCAGTCATTAAAAATCTCCCAATTAAGAAGAGCCCAGGGCCATACAGCTTCACAGGTGAATTCTACAAAACATTCCAGAAAGAACTAACACCAATCCTGCTGAAACTATTCCAAAAAATCGAAACAGAAGGAACATTGCCTAACTCCTTCTATGATGCCAACATTACCCTAGTACCAAGGACAAACAAACACACCACAAGAAAGGAAAATTACAGGTCAATTTCTCTAATGAACCTAGACGCAAAAATACTTAACAAAATACTTGCTAATTGTATTCAACAACACATTAAATGAAATATACACCACGACCAAGTGGGATTCATTCCAGTTATGCAAGGATGGTTCAACATAAGAAAATCAATCAATGTATGTGAGCTGCTATTCTAAGTTAGCAACCCCTGCTGTGGGCTGCTATTCCAAGTTAGCAACCCCTGCTGTGGGCTGCTACTCTAAGTTAGCAACCTACGAGGACCGGGCGGGCTTCCACGGCTCGGCGGTGAGCCCCTAGGCCAGCGCGTAGGCCTAGGTTCTCCAGGCGTGGGGGACGCGCGGTAAAAACCACGGAGACAGCCTGTGAGAATGAGCTAGTCCAATTTATTGCGGAAATACACTTGATTATATAAGGTCGGGTCAAGGGAGGGGTAGGAATTGGGGCGGGTAAACTACGGGGCGGTAGTGGATAGGCGGAACTGTGCAGGCAGCTATGAAGTAGGCGGTGATTAAGAAAAGGGGGCAGATTATGAGTTGGCTAAGTGGACGGGACTGGCGGGAAGGATAGCAACGGCTGGAAAAGGGAGACAACAAAGGCTAGGAGGAGGGGTGAAGGGAGGCAGCAACAATTGCTCCTTTTGTTTTATAAAAAAAAAAGGCGTGAGAGAGTAAAGGGATGGGCTGTGGAGGGTGAGAGAAAAAAGGGGGTAGGATCGACTGGCGATGGGCAAATGACATATCATTTGGCCAGAATGTATGCATAGCCCTTAGGGTTGGTGCGTGCCGGTGCTAGACGAAATATCTAACATGATGTTGCGCACGCTTTTTTGGGGTGGATAGCGCTGTGGCTAGCTTAACTGCGAAGAATTCTCAGACGTATAGCAATAAAGGGGGGCGGAGGGTGCACCCAAGCCCTTTACGCCGAGGGAAGCGAACCCGTACCGACGGCTAAAGTCAGAGAGCTTCACAGCAAGCAGCTTCACAGGCGGGATGTACAGTGGGAAGGGGGGTGAGGACATGGTCGAGATTGAGGAATGGAATCAGAGGTAGCAAGACGTTGGTAATGGATTTGAACAAATGAGGAAAATACACTGTCAGCATGATCTTTGGCAAGGCGGATGATTCGTCGACTGGCCCAAGGACCAACGGTGAGACCTAGGATGATGAGCAGAACTGGGGTTAGTAACGGGAGGAGATAGGGGAGGAGGGGCTGCAGGAAGCCCCAGGAACCAGCAGTTTGGGCTCGTTCAAGTCGGCATTGGTTGAGACCTTTTTCAAGTTCTTTTAAGCTGGAGTCTACTAAACCGGTATAGTTGGCATAGACGCAGCATTCTTCTCCCAGAGCTGCACATAGGCCACCTTCTTTGAGGAGGAGGAGGTCAAGGCCTCGGCGGTTTTGCAGGACAACTTCTGAAAGGGAATTGAGGGAGTCTCTAAGATATTTGACTGCATCTCGGAGGTAGATGATATCAGAGTCTACTGCTTGTCTGAGGTTTTGGAGGGCGGAGGCTTGTGTGGCTAGGGCTGCAACACCAGTGGCAGCTCCAGCTGTAGCTAGGAGGGAAGTGACAGTGAGTACAGCAGTAATAGGTTTGCGTTTGTGGAGGTAAATAGCTTCTTGAGTGTGATCAAAGGCTTCAAAGAAATGTAGAGGAGTGTGATAGACGACTCGAGGCGTGAGGAGGATGAGAGCACACGTTTCTTTGGTCTTGTTAAGTGTGGCAACAGATAAGCATGGGGTAAGTCCGGTGGAAGAGCAGAGCCATTGGGTGGTGTTTAGAGGAACTAAGTATTTGGCAGAGATGTTTGGGGAGGCATAGTTGGCACAGGCAGTAAGGCTAGGAGTGTGGGAAGAACGGGGGTGAATGCATAAACCTTTGGAAGAGATGTGCGTAAAAGTGAGTGGGACATGAGTAGATTGATTCCAATTGCAGGAAGAGGGGGAATCGTCGGTGGAGGAAGTAAAGAGTGGTG
Organism: Dasypus novemcinctus; assembly: GCF_030445035.2. Classification (NCBI taxonomy): domain Eukaryota; kingdom Metazoa; phylum Chordata; class Mammalia; order Cingulata; family Dasypodidae; genus Dasypus; species Dasypus novemcinctus. Next base: position 5,004,483 of record NC_080700.1, on the reverse strand, counting down.
AAGGGATAGCAAGTGGATCATAGAGGGGGAGGCTGGGGGAAAGACACAACCAGCAAGAGCGAGTGAGGTTGGGGTGGGAGGCGTTGAGAGAGGAATAGGAGGCATTTAGGAGTTTGAAGTAGGGACTAGAGGGGATGAGAGGATGTGGTTGTATACCTGAAGTGGGGGGGGGGGGGGAAGTGGGGCTTGTAGAAGGGACGACGGCGGCCGAGGTGGAAGAGATTTTGAGGGGAGTAGATGAGGACGGAAGAAGGTGAACAGTGGGTGAGGGAGGAGGGTTAAGGATGTGGTTGGGACCAATAGCAGAGGGTGGGGCGGAGACAACACGCTTTTGGATTTCAAACAAAGCGCCACGATCATAGTTGCTCATATACAACCGGAGTCCATAGGGGCGAGCGGCCAGCCATGTATCGTCGTTTGGGTTTTTTACTGTCAGCGAAATGAAGTCCCAATGGGAATTGTTGGCTACTTGGAGAGAGAGATACGGGTCTCTGTTGGGGGCGCCGGACCATCCATGGGCCATGGTCACACATCCCCAAGAGGGACAGTAGAAGTGTGATGGGTCATGACAACCTCGAGCACTAGCAGGACAGATGTAAAAACCAGACACAGGGTTAAATTGAGGGCCAAGGAGACGATTGTTTCGAGAAAGCAGGCATGCTGTATTCCCGCCTCGACAGGATGAGGAATGGTGGAAGCCTACTTTTGCTTTTTTGATGTTACTCACTTGGCATTCGGGACGGAAGGAAATTCCAGCAAGAGGGCAGACGTGCGTGAAAAAGGAGGGAGTGACACTAGTAACATTATAAGCGAGAACACGTTTTTCTGGAAATGTCTGCAGGGTCCAGTTGAATGGCTGATGGGAGGAGGAGCTTTGGGCAGAGGAGACTAGAGACAACATGAGAATGAGGAGATGGATGAGGTAGGGGAGGGTAGGGGAACAGGAAGCGGGGGTATGAACAGAGCGGGCTCGTCGGAGGAGTTGGAGAACTTGGCGTTCGATGGGGTCATCATCTTCAAGGGAAAGACAGCTTAGGCGGCGGGCAAAGAAACGTTGTCGACGTCGTTCGCGGCGAGAAAGAGCTGGTGTGGTTCCCATGGATGACGGTGTCGGAGAGGTAGACTCGGGTGAATTTACCTGGGGGCGTATAGTGGTCATGGGAGAAGGACGACGAGAGAGGTGAAAATGCCAATTAAAAGTAGAAAGGCGACAGTGAGGAGGAGGCGTTGACAGAGGTTCCAATCTGTTGGGGCTGTAGCTGCGAGGCAAACAGCTGAGAAGATTGTTAAGAAAATGAAAATTACAAGAAAGAAGCAGAGTAAGAGTGGGTGCGAGGGGAGCTTGAGGAGCATCTGCACTGAGAGTTCTTTTCTGATGAACTATAAAGCACGTTTTGGTGAAGGTCAGGCACTTTTCAACGGCGGGTTGCGGAGGTAGCAAAGGCTTTTCTTGTGGAGTATGCAGAGTTGGGTCCTTTGAGAGATCTGTAATGACAAAAGAAGGAGAAGAGAGCCCTCATAGAGGAGGGGCAATCAGCAGAAAGAAACTCGGAGAGAGCACTTATTTAAATATAAGCATTTCAGGGAGGGGCTGGTTGGTGCTGAATTTGAGCGAATGGGGCGACATCTGGGCCTCCGCTGTCAATGTTGTCTCTCACGGAGGGCATAGGGTACTTATCATTAAGGGGAACCTTGGGGTCGGTGGCAGGCCTGATATAGCGCCCAGGAACCCAGAGTGGTTGTGGCTCAGAGTCTGGGAAGATACAAGCAAAACCTCTCCCCTGTGCTAGCAAGGGAGCCGGGTCCTGCCAAAGATTTGTGGCAGGGTCTTTCCAGTGAACAAGAGGGACTTGCGAGGGTTGCCACATGGGTCCCCAATGTTTGTGGGTTGGGGAAAGTCCCTTGTCATCGAAGGTCAGGAGATTGTGATGAATAAGGCAGGCAGTGATGACGTCAGCAGGGGCTTTATGGGGGGAGGAAGCTCTTTCCTTTTGAATGAGTAGCTTGAGCTGTTGGTGAGTGCGCTCAACAATTCCTTGCCCTTGTGGATTGTAGGGGATGCCAAAATGGTGTGTGATGTGGTACATTTGTACGAAGCTGGCAAAGGTGGCCCTGCGATAGGCTGGTCCATTGTCAGTTTTGAGATCCCAGGGAATTCCCATGAATAGAATGGCTTGTCGGAGTGCTTTGATGCAATGTTTAGCACTCTCTCCTGTGAGGGGCATGGCGTAGCACAGGTGCGAGAAAGTATCAACTGCAACATGAAGATACTTAAGGCGTCCAAAGGCGCTAACGTGTGTGACGTCAAGTTGCCAGCGGGAGTTAGGCCGTAGGCCGCGGGGATTAGCTCCGCGAGGCTGCAAGGGTCCAAGAGGCAGCAAAGGTGCACATGTTTGGCAGGAACGCACAAGATGTTTACATGTTTCAATGGGGAGGTCTGGGAAGAGCTTTTGAATGGATCGCGCTGAGAAGTGGAACTGAGAGTGTAGGAGCTTAGCTTGGTTGACAAAGTCTCCCAGTCTTGTTTTGTCAGTGAGGTTTTCTTGAATGGCAACTGGGCATACATGGCGGCCGGATGCTAAAGCGTCGGCGAGGGCATTTCCTTGAGCTAGCGGTCCTGGCAGGCCAGAGTGACTTCTGATATGAGCAATGAACCAGGGTTGTTGCCTTTCTTCAAGCAGTCGCTGTACAAAAGCGAGTGCTTGGTCAATAGTTAAGTCACTGGGTAGGAAAGTAGCAAGCGGGAGGCTGCGACATACTTGTAAAGTGTATAAGCTGTCTGTGAAGATGTTAAGAGGCTGGTCCGGGTAGAGATTGAGGACTGCGGCGACAGCTAAAAGTTCACCTGTTTGGACAGAAAAGTCATTAGCAAACACTAACTGTCATGGCTCAGGTTCTCTTGGCGTATATATGACAGCAGCGAATGCCTTTTTTGAAGCATCGGTGAAAGCAGTGATGGCAAAAGGAATTGGCTTTCTTGCGGGCAGCGGATGGAACGGGTTGGAAAATGCTAATTGAGATACCCCCTGTAGTAGTGGATGATGCGGATAGTGATTGTCAAAGGAGCCACGAAAGAATTCTATTAGGCTTTGCATTTGGGCATTATTCATGATGAGAGAGGTAACTTCTTTTGCATCAAAAGGCCAAACAATGGTATGTGGCGGGACGCTGTACGTCTGTATGGAGAGAAGTACTAAGTCCGTGGCTAATGTGATCCAAGCCCTTGTGAAAGGGCAGATTTTTGGGAGTTTACTTTTTGACGTGTGCAGAAAAAGAAGAGGACCATCTTGCCATAGGAGACCCGTTGGGGTGACTGGTGTTGGCAAAACTAAGGCAAGGATTGGGAGATCGGGAGAGAATCGCTCTAGGCGTGCAGCATTTACTTGTTGGATGGCTTCTTTGGCAGCTGGGGTGATGGTGATGGGGCGAACGACTGCAGCGGATGGACTGCACTTAGTCTGCAGGAGCTCGAAAAGGGGTTGCATTTGCGCTGTTGTGATGGGGAGTGCTGATCGAAGCCAATTGATTTGTCCGCAAAGCCGTTGGAGCTCAGTCAGCTTCATGTGATCAGAAACATGGATTCACGGGCTGGTGGGCCGAATATATTGATGAAAATGAAAGCCTAAGAACTGGAAAGGTGGCTGGGGGTTGACTTTGTCAGGTTGCACTATTAATCCAAGACTTGAGAGGTTTGTCGTAACTGCAGAGAGTAAATCATTGAGAAGTGTGTTAGAACTTGCTGCTAAAAGGAGGTCATCCATATAGTGGATGATGTATGTGTGCTCTGGATGGAACTTAGAGCGTAGCGGCTCAATGGCATGATTGACATAGAGCTGACATATAGTTGGACTGTTCCGCATGCCTTGTGGTAGTACTCGCCATTGGAATCGGAGTGCTGCTCCTTGATTGTTGGTACGCGGGACTGTAAACGCAAATTGTGGACAGTCTCGCGGGTGAAGAGGAATGGAGAAAAAGCAATCTTTGATGTCAATGGTGGCTGCATAAAAATGCTGAGGGACTGCAGTGGGATGCGGGCAACCAGGCTGAGGTGATCCCATTGGCTTAATATGTTTGTTAATTTCTCGAAGGTCATGAAGGAGGCGGAACTTGCTCGTGTTCTTTTTACTGATGACGAAGACTGGCGAATTGTAGGGACTGGTAGACGGCTCAATATGCCCTGCTTGTAGCTGTTCTTCGATGAGGGCAGAGAGAGCTTGCAGTTTATGAGTTGGCAAGGGCCACTGCTCGACCCAGATGGGCTCCTCTGTGTCCCATTCCAGAGGGATAGGGTCAGGTCTTGAGATGGGAGCAGTGGCCCCTATAAGGGGGGGGGGGGGCAGCGCAGCTATGAAGGCTTCTGTGGTGATTCGAGCTTTTAGCTGGCTGAGTACATCTCTTCCCCACAGGATGGTTTGGACTGAAGAAAGGACGAGTGGACGAATCTGGCCTTCGTTACCCTCTTGGTCGCTCCAATGCAGAGGCTGGGAGGTTTTCCAGGAGGTAGCAGCTCCCGTGGCGCCGATGACTTGAGGGCCGGTTTCGAGGGGCCAATGATTGAAGGCGGCAATTTCAAAGGGAATACAAGAGATTTCAGCACCAGAGTCTAAGAGCCCTTCAAGCCATTGTCCATTTATTTTAAGCTCTAAGGAAGGTTTTTGGTGACGTTTGATAGGCATTGTCCACATTAAGGTTTTGGAGCTCTCTGGAGGGCCTCTTGGGGGAGGGGCTGAGGCCTGCCCCGCTGGAAGTTTAAAGGCTGGGAGATACGTTGCGATGAGCGGCAATCGCGGGCCCAGTGATACCCCTTGCCACAGCGCGGGCATGGTGTGGGGGGGCCTCTTGGTCTGTGCAGTGCTACGGCAGGGCGAGGAGCTGCCTGTTGAGGGCACTCACGGACAAAATGACCGGGCTGACCGCATCGAAAGCAGGCAGAAGTGGAGGCAGATGACACAGCCATGGCGGAAGTGAAGGCAGCAGTAAGTGCTTTAGTCTGTGGGTCAATATCTCGACAAGCCAATACTCATTCATGTATTGGCTTATCACGGATAGGAAGAATAATGGCCCGGAAGGGTGCAAGGCACCCATCGAGAATGAGTTCTTTTGCTAACACAAACTGAGCATCTTCGTTAGTAATTTTCCACTGGCATGCTTCTAAAACGCGTGCGACAAATGCTGGAAAGGTTTCTTGCGAGTCTTGAAGCATTTGCGTAAATTTGGTGGACTGCTTGGTAGAAACTAAAGAGAACGATCGCTGGACAAGAGCTTTTACTCGGTGCCAAAACCCTGGATCTATGTTTATATAAGAACGAGGGTCAGCATAGTTGTTAATTCCTGTGTAGGCGTCAGCTGGATCTTGGATACCCGCCTGGACATTTTCTACCACTTGCTTATCAACAGCTACTTGATAGTAAGCACGCCATTCAAGGAACTGGCCTGGCAGAAGGATGGAACGGGCTAGAGAAATCCAGTCATAAGGAAGAGCAAGTTGAACCCCTAACTCTTCTATTAATTGTTGGACATATGGGCTACCTATGCCGTCTTCTTTAACAGCTTTGCGAAGAGTTTTAACTTCTTCAGCTGTGAAGGGAAGCCAAGTCTGAGGGCATTGCTGCATGGGCAGCGGGTTGAGCGGGTATAGCTGGGGGGTGGGAGAATGTGCTTCGGTACGTGGGGAGCTGCTGCCATACGGTGGTGGTGAGGGATGAACGGTAGCGGGAAACAGATGAGAGAATGATGGCTTAGCAGCATCAAGGTGGCAACAAACTGGTGGCGGGATATTTTTGGGCGCTGGACAAGATGGCGGAGCGGCGACATCACTTCTAGGCGCCTGCCAAGATGGCGATGTAGTTACGTCATTTTTGGGCGCTGGCCAAGATGGCGGTGAAGTCACGTCATTTCCGGGGGCCGGCCAAGATGGCGGCAAAGTCACGTCATTTCCGGGGGCCGGCCAAGATGGCGGCGACATTATGTCCGGGGCAGGGCCGGAAGATGACGAGACAGGGAGGGGCGGGTAAAGGTGAGAGGAAGCGCCTTTGTTCCCGCCGGCGGGCTCGGACATAGGTGGAGAAGAAGCCGGAAGTGCACCATTTTGGGCAGAGGTGGAAGAAGAAGGAGAAAGTCCGCTATTTTGAGGAGCTACTGAAGCGGCTTCTGCGGGCCGTGGGGAGCACGGGCGGGGAGGTTCGCGCTCGAGAGCGGCGGTGAGCTGGTCAGACAGAGAATTTGGGTCGCCAGGATCATCGGGCTCATAGTCATTGGGTTGCTTAACTGATTTGTCTCAGATGGCTTCTGACGGTGCACCAAGGAGACAGGCGCGTATGGCTACTAGAGCAGGCAGCAGGCCGTGCGGAAAAGATCGCTTTTCATGCTCTATGGCGGAGGTGACTCGATCTATGAGTCGAGAGTATGTGTCTGGGCTCCAGAGCTGGCAGGTGGCGAGCCACGGATTAAGAGGGAGTAGCAGGTCCCAGTATTTTTGGAGCTGTTTTAGGGAAACGCGGACTCCATTGGTATCAAGCAGGGCGGCTAAAAGCCGAACCTGAGGGGTATGGTGTGAGGAGAGAGAGGTGCCCATAGTGGGAGAAGAAAAGACGGCGATGGGGTCCCTACCTGGAGAGCTGAAATGGTCGCCAGTAGACAGCAGCAGCAGCAGCAGAGAGGGGCCGGAGGGCGGTGGAAGGAAAGGATCCCGGACGGGCCCCCAGCTGTGAGCTGCTATTCTAAGTTAGCAACCCCTGCTGTGGGCTGCTATTCCAAGTTAGCAACCCCTGCTGTTGGCTGCTATTCTAAGTTAGCAACCTACGAGGACCGGGCGGGCTTCCACGGCTCGGCGGTGAGCCCCTAGGCCAGCGCGTAGGCCTAGGTTCTCCAGGCGTGGGGGACGCGCGGTAAAAACCACGGAGACAGCCTGTGAGAATGAGCTAGTCCAATTTATTGCGGAAATACACTTGATTATATAAGGTCGGGTCAAGGGAGGGGTAGGAATTGGGGCGGGTAAACTACGGGGCGGTAGTGGATAGGCGGAACTGTGCAGGCAGCTATGAAGTAGGCGGTGATTAAGAAAAGGGGGCAGATTATGAGTTGGCTAAGTGGACGGGACTGGCGGGAAGGATAGCAACAGCTGGAAAAGGGAGACAACAAAGGCTAGGAGGAGGGGTGAAGGGAGGCAGCAACAAATGTAATAAACCATATAAACAGATTGAAGGAAAAAAATGACATGATTATATCTATAGATGCAGGAAAAGCATTTGACAAAATACAGCACCCTTTCTTGATAAAAACACTCCAAAAGATAAGAATACAAGGAAAATTTTTGAACATGATAAAGAGTATATATGAAAAACCTACAGCCAACATTGTTTACAATGAAGAAATCCTAAAATTCTTCCCTTAAAATCAGGAACAAGACAAGGATGCCCACTGTCTCCCCTTCTATTTAACATTGTCTTAGAAGTACTTGCTCGAGCACTGAGGCAAGAACCAGATATAAAAGGCATTCAACTTGGAAAGGAAGAAGTCAACTACATATAATAACATGACTTTAAAATGCTGTTTGACCCAATGTAAGGGGGAAATGGAAAGCAGAAATGAGTTCATATGGCTACGAGTCTCTAAAAATGAGTCTGGAGGCTGTCAGAAGGATTGCTCTTATGCACAACTGAGCAGAGTCTAAGAGACAGATAAAGTAGATACAATCCCCAGGTATTGGTTCCTTTGAGGGCTAAAGAGACCCACGGTGCTATGGTCATGGCAAACGGGGTTCACTGCCATGTCAGATGGCCCTTCTTTGGAGCTGGTGTTTCTGCGTGATCGAACTGGACTCAGATGGGATCTCTTTTCATAATACTTTCATTCTACTTTACTGGAATTATAGTTGGTGTTGGGGTTTAAGATGTATTTAGGGGATTTGAATCTCTGGACTGACAATATGATAGCCAGGCCCTGAGCGTCAACAGACTCCAGCTCCTACAATCTGATTTATTGGACTCACATCACTCAGCTAAGATGGAGTTGAAGAAGGACAACCACCACACCATGGAGTCTAGAATGTCTACAACTGAAAACAGGAGGATTGCATCCAGTATCCATGTGGAATCTGAGCCTCCTACTGACAAAGAGGTGCAATGGACACAACCAATCCAAGGCCCACAGAGAAAAGGTGGCATTCGAGTGGGAAAAGTGGACATAGTGGCTGATGGATATGGGGAGTGGCAGGAAGAGATGAGATGTGGAGGTGACTTTGGGACTTGGAGTTGCCCTGGATGGTGCTGCAGGGGCAAACACTGGGCATGGTAAATCCTCCCAGGGACCACTGGATGGAATGTGGGAGAGTATGGGCCATGATGTGGACCATTGACCATGAGGTACAGAGATGCCCAGAGATGTTCTTGCCAGGTGTAATGGATGTGTCATGATGAGGGCAGTGAGTGTTGCTGGGGGGGGAGTGGTGGGGTGGGGGTGGTGGGGCTGAATGGGACCTCATATATGTATATACTTTTTAATGTACCATTTTTACAAAATCAATTAAAAAATAAAAAAATAAAATAAATAAAATTAAAAAAAAGAAAGAAGTCAAAATTTCATTATTTGCAGATGACATGATCCTATACATAGAAAACCCTGAGAGATCTACAACAAAGCTTCTAGAACTCATAAATGAGTTTAGTAAAGTCACAGGTAATAATATCAATGTGCAAAAATCATTAGTATTTCTGTACACCAATAATGAGCAAGATCAGGAGGAAATCAAGAAACAAATACCGTTTACAATAGTAAATAAAAAAATCAAGTATTTAGGAATAAATTTAACTAAAGATGTAAAAAACTAATACACCGAGAACTATACAAGACTGTTCAAGAAAATCAAAGAAGACCTAAATAAATGGAAGAATATTCCCTGTTCATGGATAGGAAGACTAAATATTATTAAGATGTCTATCCTACCAAAACTGATCTACACATTCAATGCAATCTCAATAAAAATCAACAAAGCCTTCTTTAAGGAACTAGAAAAACTAACTATGAAATTTATTTGGAAAGGAAGGAGGTCCCAAATAGCCAAAGACATATTGAAAAAGAAAAATGAAATAGGAGGAATCACACTATCTGACTTCAAAACATACTACAAAGCTACCGTAGTGAAAACAGCATGGTATTGGCATAAGGAGAGACACACAGAACTGAAATTGAATTGAAAGTTCTGATATAAAACCTCATATATTCTATATATTCTATATTAATTCAATAAAGCCACCAAACCCTCTCAACTAGGAGAGAATGGCTTATTCAACAAATGGTGCCTGGAGAACTGGATATCCATATGTAGAAGAATGAAGGAGGATTACCATCTCACACCTTATACAAAGATCAACTCAAGATGGATCAAAGACCTAAATATAAGAGCCAAGACCATAAAGACCTTGGAAAGCAGTGTAGGGAAACATCTATAGGACCTTGTAATAGGAAATGGCTTCATGAATATCACACCAGAAGCACGAGTAGCAAAACAAGTAATAGATAAATGGGACTTCCTCAAAATGAAAGCCTTCTGCACCTCAAAGGAGTTTTCAAGAAGGTAAAAATGGAACCCACACAATGGGAGAAAATATTTGGCAACCATATATTTGATGAGACTTATAACTTGCAGATATAAAGAACTCCTATATCTTGAAAATAAAAAGATAAACAACCCATTTAAAAAATGGGAAAAAGATTTAAACAGACACTTCTCCAAAGAAGAAATACAAATGGCTAAAAAGCACATGAAAATAATGCTCCAAATCTCTAGCTATCATGGAATTGTAAATCAAAACTACAATGAGATACCATCTTACTCCCATAAGATTGGCAGCTATGAAAAAAACAGAGGAATACAAATGCTGGAGAGGATGTGAAGAAAGGGGAATACTTATCCACTGCTGGTGGGAATGCAGAAGGATCCAACCATTCTGGAGGACAGTTTGGCGGTTTCTCAAAAAACTAACCATAGATTTGCCATATGACCCAGCAATACCACTGCTGGGTATATACCCAGCAGAACTGAAAACAAGGACACAAACCGATATGTGTACACCAATGTTCATAGCAGCATTGTTCACTATCGCCAAAAGTTGGAATCAACCCAAATGCCCATCAACAGATGAGTGGATCAATAAAATGTGGTATATACATACAATGGAATACTACTCGGCTGTAAGAACAAATACACTACAAACACGAGTGATAACATGGATGAATTTTGAGAACCTTATGTTGAGTGAAGCAACCCAGGCATTGAAGGACAAATACTACATGACCTCAATGATATGAAATAAGCATGCTGCCTCAGAGAGCTAGAGACTGGAAGATAGGCTTACAGGAAATCGGCAGGTGGAGGAAGGATGTGAGCTGACGTCTGCTTGGGTGGAATCTATGATGAGCTGGCAGTGAGTATGAGTACAAAGAAGAGATAAAATGGGGGCAAGGGGTTGTCTTTGGGTGGGGCTTTGTGGGTTTGAGGGGGGCTGGGGATGGGTGGAGGGGTAATATTGCCCTCACAATTGGGGGGAGGGAGGGGCAACATACGAACATAGGAGAGTGTCAGGTGTTGGTTGAGAGTAAAATGCTGAGAAAACCGTATCAAAATATAATTAGGAGAGTAACCTGTTTAGGATATTCGGAGGGGATGGTATGACGCGGGACGGACTCCTGGGGAGTGTCTGAGTGCTCTTTTTGCCAGGGTGGGTTGTACCATTGTGTAGAGACCCAAGTAGTGAGAGTGGGGGTGGACCCACATCCTGGGGAGGACTAATGCCATCAGATAGAGGGAGCTGTATCTCTCGAGAGAAAGGGTGCCTCCCAGGGTATTAGGGCAGTTGAGCAAGTCAGGCCCTGAACACTGTTGCAAGTATGTCTGGAAGTGGCTCCTCGGGAAATGGAGATTGGCTGTTGCTGTGGGCCCCAAGTGGAGGGGAAAATGGATGTTGAGTGGATGGAACCAAGGTGTATGTGGGGGAAAGAGAGGAGTTTCACGAGAGTACACAAGGATGGATATAAAACATGTAATATTACACCAAAAACATATAGGGGATGACAGACTAATAATGTAAACCATAATGTAAAACATAGGATAACTAAAAATTTAGAAAACTGTATATCCTAAACTGTATATCCACAATGTAAGCACAGATGTCACCTTGTTTGAAAGGTATTGTCTCGGAGTCTGTACATCAGTTTCAGTAAATATGATATGAATAAGTTAAAAGATTATCATTGTGGAAGGGAAAAGGTTTTATGGTGGATGTGTGGAAGTATTGTATATAGTATATATGAATTACTGTGATCTAGGGCTCCTGTGAAGAGAAGCTCAATAATTAGGAAAAAAGAAAAGAAAAAGATAGGATGTTGAATTTTTCCAAATCAATATGTATTCTATATCTAACCATTGAACTCATCATTATATTCCATTTTACTAGTAAGGGAACCTGACATTATTTTGGGCTTCACTTTTCTGGAAGTTTTGGATCACAGAGTGGTTCAATAATGGCAGCAGAGGAATACTGGTATGGGATGTTATGAACAGGCGATATATAGTTGACAGGGAGTTATACAGGGCATATGTCCAGGGGGCATGGAAATATTTGGATATTCTCATAGTGGAAACAATTAAAAACAACAACTGGGGGGGTACTGGGTTACTGGCTGGGGAGGGGCTCTGTCGTGGTCCCTAGGGGAGCAGCGGCAGTCCCCCAGGTGCAATGGTAAGGATCAGGAAGGAATGAGGGTCCAACAGTGAGCCCCTGATACTAATGACTGCTTGTGAGCCTATATGCCTGAAATAAGAACAAGGCCTAGAGCAGCACTGTGCCTAGGAGTTCCCTCCTGACAGCCTCCATGTTACTCAAATGTGGCCAGTCTTGAAGCCAAACTCAGCATGTAAATGCAATGCATTCCCCCCAGCGTGGGACATGACACCCGGGGATGAGCCTCCCTGGCACCGAGGGATCACTACCAAGTACCAGCTGATGATGCACCCAGAAAATGACCTTGAATTAAAGGTTCAATGCGGACAAGCAGAATATCCCTGTCTACATATAGTAAGAGGAGTTAAAAATGCTGTTTGACCTAAATTAAGGGGGAAATGGCAAAGACAAATGAGTTTAATTGGCGATGAGTCTCTAAAAAAGAGTCTGGAGCTTGTCAGAAGGATTGTCTTTATGCACACCTGAGCAGAGTCTCAGAGACAGATAAAGTAGATACAACCCCACGTATTGGTCCTTTTGAGGGCCAAAGAGACCCACAGGTTCTATGGTCATGGCAGATGGAGTTCACTTCCATGTCAGCTGGCCCTTCCTTGGAGCTGGTGTTTCTGCATGATGGAACTAGACTCAGATGGGATCTCTTTTCACAAGCCTTTCATGGTACTTTACTGGAATTGTAGTTGGTGCTGGGGCTTAAGATATATCTAGGGGATTTGAATCTCTGGACTGAAGATATGATAGTCAGGCCTTAACCTCAACAGACTTCAGCTCCTACACTCTGATTTATTGGACTTACTCCATCAGCTAACATGGGGTGAAGAATGTCAACCACCACACCATGGAGCCTAGAGTGCCTACAAATGAAAGCAGGAGGATTGCATCCAATATCCATGTGGAATCTAAACCCTCTCTTGACATAGATGTGGAATGGACACAACCAAGCCAAGGTCCACAGGAAGGAGGAATGCAAAGGATCAGAGTGGACTTAATGATATTCTATTCATGAACTATTGTGGTTAATAATCGAGAAAATGTGGCATTGATGTGGAAAAAGTGGCCATGGTGGCTGCTGGGTGCAGGGAATGGGAGGAAGAGAGGAGATATCGAGGCATTCTCGGGACTTGGAGTTGTCCTGTGTGGTGCCCCAGGGACAATTGCTGGATATTGTATGTCCTCCCATGGCCCACTGGATGGAATATGGGAAGGTGTGGGCTATGGTGTGGAACACAGGACATGGGGTGCAGCGATGCCCGTAGATGTACTCACCAGATGCAATGGATGTGACATGATGATGGGGGGAGAGTGTTATTGGGGGGGAATTGGGGGGGTGGGAGTGGTGGGGGCAAATGGGGACGTCATATTTTTTTTAATGTAATATCTTTTTAAAAATGAATAAATTGAGTAGAATTTGAAAAAAAAATAGAAAATTGAAAAGTCTAAAATATTGACCATAATGTAAACCAAAATGGAACCATATTTGGTAGCTATGTTTCAATATCTGTACATCACTTGCAGCAAACAGAAAATGAATAGGTAAAAAGATCCTTGCTAGGCAAGAGGCAAAAGGGTTTGATGTTGGATATATGGGAGTCCCCTATATTGTATATATGACTTTACTGTGATCTAAAACTTTTTTGAAGAAAAAATTAAAAATTAAAAACATGGATGTAGATCCTGAGGAAGAAGTGAAAGAAATTGCCTTACCCCTGTACATACAGGGCAATACCTATTACAGCGATGAAAGGCAAAATGTCAAAAACAATTTTATGATATTTTTTAAGAACCCAATTTACTTTTTACTTATTTTAGCCTTTCCAAATTAGTATGTATTCTATTTCTAATCTTTAAACCTATCATTACTATTTCATTTTCATACTAATTGAATTTGACAATATATTAGGCTTCATATTTGAAAATGTTTTGGACCACAGAGGGGTTCAACTATGGAAAGGGAGGAACACTGGTGTGGGGAGTTATTGATGGACACATTATTGGGAGGGAGTTCTCCAATACATGTATACAGGGTATATAAAAATGTTCAGATATTCATTGGGTATTTTTCTTTTAGTTACAGTTACAAATGACGACTGAGGGAGTGCCGAGGTCCTAGCCAGAGGAGCTCTGTCACATTTGCCAATGGAACAGCAACAATCCCCAATTTTAAGGGCAAAGACCAGTGAAGAAGGCTAGTCCAATGATCAACCCTTGATAATTATGACTATGATTATGAGCCTGTGTGCCTGAAATTTCAATTAGGCCTAGAGCTGCAGGGTGCCTAAGAGTTACCTCTTGAGGGCCTCCATGTTGCTCAAATGTGGCCACTTTCTAAGCCAAACTCAGCATGTAAATGCATTACCTTTCCCCCAGTGTGGGACATGACTCCTGGGGATGAACCTCCCAGAAGCCGAGGGATTACTACCAAGCACCAGCTGATGATGCAACCAGAGAAATACCTTAAATAAAAGGGGAAAATGGTTAAGACAAATGAATTTATATGGCTAAGAACCTTCAGAAGAGAGTCGGGAGGTCATCAGAGGCTTCACGCTTATGCACTTCTCAGCAGGATCCCAGAGACAGCGAAAATAGATACAACTCCAGGTATTGGTGCTCCTCAGGGCCTATAGTTTATGCATAATTGTTCTATAAATGCACAATTTCTCTAATAAGAAAGAAAAGAAAGAACCATTCTGATTAAGATGGCTTATACATTTAACTCAGCTAATCTCCTCTAAAAGTCCTACTTACAATGGGATGAGTAGGAAAGGAACCAGCTTAAGAACTCCAAATCACCAAAACATGTATTAAAACCTGGATTTTTTTTTCTTTTTTTTAAAATTGATTTTGTAAAAATATTACATTAAAAAAACTATATGAGGTCGCATTCAACCACACCACCCCCACACCACCACTCCCCCCCCCCCCCCCGCCCCCCAGCAACACTCATTCCCATCATCATGATACATCCATTGCATTTGGTAAGTACATCTCTGGGCATCTCCGCACCTCATGGTCAATGGTCCACATCATGGCCCATACTCTCCCACATTCCATCCAGTGGGCCCTGGGAGGATTTACAATGTCCGGTGATTGCCCCTGCAGCACCATCCAGGGCAACTCTAAGTCCCAAAGGTGCCTCCACATCTCATCTCTTCCTGCCATTCCCCATACCCATATCAGCCACCTTGTCCACTTTTCCCACTCCACTCCAATGCCACCTTTTCTCTGTGAACCTTGGATTGGTTATGTCTGTGGCATCTCTATGTCAAGAGGAGGCTCAGATTCCACATGGATACTGGATGCAATCCTCCTTCTTTCAGTTGTAGGCACTCTAGGCTCCATGGTGTGGTGGTTGTCCTTCTTCAACTCCATCTTAGCTGAGTGAGGTGAGTCCAATAAATCAGATTGTAGCAGCTGAAGTCTTTTGAGGCTCAGGGCCTGGCTCTCATATTGTCAGTCCAGAGATTCAAATCCCCTAAATATATCTTAAACCCCAACACCAACTACAATTCCAGTAAAGTAGCATGAAAGTCTTATGAAAAGAGATTCCATCTGAGTCCAGTTTCATCACGCAGAAACACCAGCTCCAAAGAAGGGCCATCTGACATGGCAGTGAACCCCATCTGCCATGGCCATAGAGCCTGTGGGTCTCTCTAGCCCTCAAAGGAACCAATACCTGGGGTTGTATCTACTTTATCTGTCTCTTAGACTCTGCTCAGTTGTGCATAAGGGCAATCCTTTTGACAGCCTCCAGACTCTTTTTTAAAGACTCGTAGTCATATGAACTCATTTCTGCTTTCCATTTCCCCCTTACATTAGGTCAAACAGCATTTTAAAGTCATGTTATTATATGTAGACAGGGATATTCTACTAGATACGCATTGAACCTTCAAATCAAGGTCATTTTCCAGTTGCATCATCAGGTGGTACTTGATAGTGCTCCCTCGGTGCCAGGGAGGCTCATCCCCGGGTGTCATGTCCCACGCTGGAGGGAAGGCATTGCATTTACATACTGAGATTGGCTTCAAGACTGGCCACATTTGAGTAACATAAAGGCTGTCAGGAGGAAATTCCCAGGCACAGTGCTGCTCTAGGCCTTGTTCTTATTTCAGGCATATAGGCTCACAATCATAGTCATTAGTATCATGCTCTCACTGTTGGAACCTCATTCCTTCCTGGTCCTTACCGTTGCACCTGGGGAACTGCCACTGCTCCCCTAGTGACCACGACAGAGCACCCCCAGCCAGGAACCCAGCACTCCCCCAGCTGTTGTTTTTAATTGTTGCCACTATGAGTATATCCAAACATTACCAAGCACCCTGGACATATGCCCTGTATAGCTCCCTGTCAGCCATATATCACCTGTCAATAGTATCCTATACCAGTATTCCTCCACTGCCATTGTTGAAACAATCTGTGATCCAAAACTTCCTGAAAATTGAAGCCCAATATAGTGTAAGGATCCCTTACTAGTAAAATGGCATAGAGCGATGGGTTTAAAGGTCAGATATAGAATACATGTTGACTTGGAAAAAATTCTACATCCTATCTTTTTCTTTTTTCTTTTTCCCTAATTATTGAAATTCTCTTCACAAGAGCCCTAGACCACAGTAATTCATATATACAATATGCAATACTCCCACACACTGACCATAAAACCTTTTCTATTCCACAGTGATATTCTTATACCTTATTCATATCATATTTACTTAAAGTGATGTAGAGACTCTGTGAAAATAGCTTTCAAACAAGATGACATCTGTGCTTACATTGTGGTCCATACTTTAGGATATAAAGTTTTCTAAATTTTTAGTTATCCTATGTTTTACATTATGGTTTACATTATTAGTCTGTCATCCCCTATATGTTTATGGCATAATAGTACATGTTTTATATCCATCCTTGTGTACTCTCGTGAAAGTCCTCTCTTATCCCCACATTTACTTTGGTTCCACACATTTAACATCTATTTTCACATCCCCTTGGTGTCCACAGTGACAGCCAACCTCCGTTTCACGAGGAGCCACATCCAGAGATACTTGCAACAGTGTTCAGGGCCTAACTTGCTCAGCTTCCCCAATGCCCCGGGAGCCACCCTTTCTCTCGAGAGATACAGTTCCCTCTATTTGATGGCATTAGTCCTCCCCAGGATGTGGGTCCACCCCCACTCTCACTACTTGGGTCTCTATCCAATGGTACCACCCACTCTGGCAAAATGAGCATTCAGACATTCCCCAGGAGCCTGTCCCGCATCAGACCATCCCCTCCGAGCATCCTAAACAGGTAACCCTCTTAATTATATTTTCATATGATTATCTCCGCATTTTACTCTCAACACACACCTGACACTCTCCTATGTTCGTATGCTACCTCTCCCTCCCCCCACTTTTTGGGCAAGATTACCCATCCGCCCTTCCCCAGCCCCCCTCAAACCCGCAAAGCCCCCCCCAAAGGCAACCCCTCGCCCCCATTTTATCTCTTCTTTGTGCCCATACTTACTGCCAGCCCATCATAAATTCCACCCCTGCAGACGTCAGCTCACATCCTTCCTCCACCCCCCGATTTCCTGTAAGCCTATCGTTCAGTCTTAGCTCTCTGAGGCAGCTTTCTTATTTCATATCATTGAGGTCATGTAGTGTTTGTCCTTCAATGCCTTGGTTGCTTCACTCAACATAAGGTTCTCAAGATTCATCCATGTTATCAGGTGTGTTTGTAGTGTATTTGTTCTTAAAGACGAGTAGTATTCCATTGTGTGTATATACCACATTTTGTTGATCCACTCATCTGTTGATGGGCATTTGGGTTGATTCCAACTTTTGGCAATAGTGAGCAATGCTGCTATGAATATTGGTGTACATATAATGGTTTGTGTTCTTGTTTTCAGTTCTGCTGGGTATATGCCCAGCAGTGGTATTGCTGGGTCATATGGCAAATCTATGGTTAGTTTTTTGAGAAACCGCCAAACTGTCCTCCAGAATGGTTGGATCCTTCTGCATTCCCACCAGCAGTGGATGAGTGTTTCCCTTTCTTCACATCCTCTCCAGCATTTGTATTCTTCTGTTTTTTTCATAGCTGCCAATCTTATGGGAGTAAGATGGTATCTCATTGTAGTTTTGATTTGCATTTCCCTGATAGCTAGAGATTTGGAGCATTTTTTCATGTGCTTTTTAGCCCTTTGTATTTCTTCTTTGGAGAAGTGTCTGTATAAATCTTTTTCCCATTTTTTAAATGGGTTGTTTATCTTTTTATTTTCAAGATAAAGGAGTTCTTTATATGCAAGTTATAAGTTTCTTATCAGATATATGGTTGCCAAATATTTTCTCCCACAGTGTGGGCTCCCTTTTTACTTTCTTGACAAACTCCTTTGAGGTGCAGAAGGCTTTAATTTTGAGGAAGTCTCATTTATCTATCAGCTCTTTTGCTGCTCGTGCTTTTGGTGTGATATTCATGAAGCCATTTCCTATTGCAAGGTCCTGTAGATGTTTCCCTACACTACTTTCCAAGGTTTTTATGGTCTTGGCTCTTATATTTAGGTCTTTGATCCATCTTGAGTTGATCTTTGTATAAGGTGTGAGATGGTAATCCTCTTTCATTCTTCTACATATGGATATCCAGATCTCCAGGCACCATTTGTTGAATAGGCCACTGTCTCCCAGTTGAGAGGGTTTGGTGGGTTTATCAAATATTATATGGCTATATATGTGAGGTTCTATATCAGAGCTTTCAATTCAATTCCATTGGTCTGTTTGTCTCTCCTTATGCCAATACCATGCTGTTTTCACTACTGTAGCTTTGAGTATGTTTTGAAGTCAGGTAGTGTGATTCCTCCAATTTCGTTTTTCTTTTTCAATATATCTTTGGCTATTCGGGGCCTCTTTCCTTTCCAAATAAATTTCATAGTTAGTTTTTCTAGTTCCTTAAAGAAGGCTGTGTTGATGTTTATTGGGATTCCATTGAATGTGTAGATCAGTTTTGGTAGGATAGACATCTTAATAATATTCAGTCTTCCTATCCATGAACAAGGAATATTCTTCCATTTATTTAGGTCTTCTTTGATTGCCTTGAACAGTCTTGTATAGTTCTCGGTGTATAAGTTTTTTACCTCTTTAGTTAAATTTATTCTTAAGTATTTGAGTTTTTTATTTACTACTGTGAATGGTATTTGTTTCTTGATTTCCTCCTGATCTTGCTCATTATTGGTGTACAGAAATGCTACTGATTTTTGTGCATTGATCTTATAACCTGCGACTTTACTAAACTCATTTATGAGTTCTAGCTTTGTTGTAGATCTCTCAGGGTTTTCTATGTATAGGATCATGTCATCTGCAAATAATGAAATTTTGACTTCTTCCTTTCCAATTTGAATGCCTTTTATATCTGGTTCTTGCCTCAGAGGTCGAGCAAGTACTTCTAAGATATTGTTAAATAGGAGCGGAGACAATGGGCATCCTTGTCTTGTTCCTGAGTTTAGAGGGAAGGATTTTAGGATTTCTCCATTGTAAACAATGTTTGCTGTAGGTTTTTCATATATATTCTCTATCATGTTCAAAAAATTTCCTTGTGTTCCGATCTTTTCGAGTGTTTTTATCAGGAAAGGGTGCTGTATTTTGTCAAATGCTTTTTCTGCATCTATAGATATAATCGTGTGATTTTTTTCCTTCGATCTGTTTATATGGTGTATTACGTTGATTGATTTTCTTATGTTGAACCATCCTTGCATACCTGGAATGAATCCCACATGGTCGTGGTGTATAATTCGTTTAATGTGTTGTTGAATACGATTAGCAAGTATTTTGTTAAGTATTTTTGTGTCTAGGTTCATTAGAGAAATCGGTCTGTAATTTTCCTTTCTTGTGGTGTCTTTGTTTGGCTTTGGTACTAGGTAATGTTGGCATCATAGAACAAGTTCAGCAATGTTCCTTTTGTTTCGATTTTTTGGAATAGTTTCAGCAGGATTGGTGTTAGTTCTTCCGGAATGTTTTGCAGAATTCATCTGTGAAGCCGTATGGCCCTGGGCTCTTCTTAGTTTGGAGATTTTTATTGACTGATTCTATCTCTCTGCTTGTGATTGGTTTGTTAAGATCATCAATTTCTTTTTTCATCAATATGGGTTGCTTATGTGTTTCTAGGAATTTGTCCATTTCCTCTAAATTGTCATTTTTGTTGGAATATAGTTTTTCAAAGTATCCTCTTGTGAGTGTCTTTATTTCTGTGGGGTCAGTGGTGATATCGTTTTTCTCATTTCTTATTTTGTGTATTTGCATCTTCTCTCTTTTTTCTTTGTGAGTCTCACTAAAGGTTTGTCAATTTTGTTGATCTTCTCAAAAAACCAGCTCTTGGTCTTGTTTATCTGTTCAAGTGCTTTCTTATGTTCTATTTCATTTAGTTCTGCTCTTATCTTTGTTATTTCCTTCCTTCTTCTTCCTGTTGGGTTACTTTGTTGTTGCTTTTCTAATTCCTTCAAATGTGCTGTTCTTCAATTTTTGCTCTTTCTCCTTTTTTGATATATGAATTTATGGCTATAAATTTCCCTCTCAGTACTGCTTTTGCTGCATCCCATAAATTTTGGTATGTTGTGTTATCATTATCATTTGTTTCAAGGTAGTCATTGACTTCTTTTGAGATGTCCTCTTTGACCCATTGTTTTTCTAGGAGTGTGCTGTTTAATTTCCAAGTCATGGTGTGAAATCTGGGCCTCTGTCCCTTGCAAATTTCCAGCTTGACTCCACTGTTGTCAGATATATTGTTTTGTATGATTTCAATCTATCTGAATTCATTAAGCCTTTCTTTGTGGCCTAGCATATGGTCTATCTTGGAGAATGATCCATGTGCGCTTGAGAAAAAAGTATATCCTGCTGTGTTTGGGTGTAATGATCTATATATGTCTATTAGATCCAGCTCCTCTAATATACTGTTCAAATGTTTTGTTTCTTTAGTGATTCTCTTTTGAGATGTTCTGTCCAGAGTTGATAGTGGTGTAATAAAATCCCCCAGTATAATTGTAGATGCATCTATTGTTTCACTTAGTTTTTCCAGCATTTGCCTCACGTATTTGGAGGCACCCTTGTTAGGAGCATAACTATTTATGATTGTTCAATCTTCTTGACAGATTTTCCCTTTCACTAAAATGTAGCTTCCTTCTTTCTCTCTCACAATTGTTTCACATTTAAAGTCTATTTTATCTGATATTAATATAGCTAATCCTGCCTTTTTTTGGTTATTGTTTGCTTGTATGATTGTTTTCCAGACATTCACTTTCAATCTCCATGTGTCTCTGGGTCTAAGATGTGTCTCCTGTAGACAGCATATGGATGGGTCATATTTCCTTATCCAATGTCCCAGTCTGAATCTTTTCATAGGTGAGTTTTATCCGTTGATATTCAGTGTTATTACTTTCAAGGAATTGTTTGTGTTAGCCATATTTTGATTGTATTTGTGTTTGTTATATTTTGTATTTTTTTCCTTCTATTTTTGTCTTTTTTTATTGCTCTTACACTCTCCTCCAACTCTGCCTGTCCTGTTTTTTCCTTTCTTCTTGCAGAACTCCCTTTAGAATTTCTAGAAGGGGAGGTTTCTTGTTGGTATACTCTTTCAGTTTCTGTTTATCTGTGAATATTTTGAAATATCCATCATGTTTGAATGCTAGTTTAGCTGGATAGAGTATTCTTGGTTGGAAATTTTTTTCCTTTAGTACCTTGACTATATCATACCACTGCCTTCTTGCCTCCATGGTGTCAGATGAGAAATCAGCACTTAATCTTATGGAGCTTCCCTTGTATGTGATGGTTTTGTCTTCTCTTGCTGCATTTAGGGTTTTCTCTTTGTCTTGAGCATTTGATAATTTGACAAGTATATGTCTTGGGGTGGGCCTGTTGGGGTTTATGACGATTGTGATGCGCTGTGCTTCTTTGATATGTACATCTGTCTCTTTCAGTAGATTTGGGAAGTTTTCAGCCATTATTTCCTGCAACACTCCTTCTGACCCCTTTCCCTTCTCTTCTCCTTCTGGAATGCCTATAATATGTATGTTTGAGTGTTTTGCATTGTCATTCAGGTCCCTGAGTCCTATCTGGATTTTTTCTATCTTTTTATCGACCCCTTCCACTATCTGTTTGATTTCTGATATACTGTCTTCCACGTCACTAATTCTCTGCTCTGCCTCTTCTAGTCTGCTGATATTGGCTGCAAGTGTATTTTTGATTTCTTGAACTGTGGTGTTCATTCCCATCATATCTGTTATCTTTTTGCATATGTCTGCAATTTCCCCTCCAAGTGTTGTCTTCATGTTGTTAACCTCTTTCATTACTTCATCAAATTTGTCGGTTATAAATGTTCTGAGATCTTTCATTGCTTGTGCGAAGTTCTGCTCCCCTTCCTGATTTTTAGTTTGTTGATTGGATTCAGCCATGTTTTCCTGATTACTTTTTGATTTATAGTTTTTTGTTGCTGTCTGGTTATCATTTTATCTTGACGGGTTTATTCAGTTCCTTACCTTCTTTGTCTACTCTTGGAGATTAGTTAGCTGTTGTTTTTGCGTAAGTGTTATATCTTCTCTTAGTGACTTTGTTCTTCTTATTCTAATTTCTTGTTGCTTGTTAAGTTCACTTTAGAGGAAAGTGTTAGTGCCAGGGAAAGGCAATTGTGTAAGCAAGGAAAAAGTGTAAAGTAGTATTGGTGATATATGTTAACAAAGCAAGAATATGAGATCTGGGAGGATGGAGGTTAGATTCATGTAAATTGTGTAGAGTTATAGCAGTAGGTAGTGTACCTATTATGAGGTAGATGACTGAATATGGGAGGAATATGGTATGCACTAAAAAGCTATTGTTTTCCTGAGAGAGGGAAAGAGAAAAGAAAGGTAATAGTTCCAAGAGTGGATAACAGACAGAAAACACAACAGAGGTATTAGAAATTAAGAGTTAGACACTTTGTGGATCCAAGAAAGTGAGGTGGGAGATGGAATATAGGAGAGACAGTAGATGATGGTGGATATCAAGATGTAGGGGAGTGGGGATAGTGTTGGTAGCCTACATCAGTTCACACAGAAATGAGGCAGTGGAGGATGAGAAAACCCAGCAACTGTGAGGTGTTCCCTGCAGCACTTATTGTGTAATTGAGTTAAAGTAAAATAAGTAGAAAAAAAATTAAAAAAAAAAACCTAAATAACTGAATAAAAAAAAAGACTTTAGGGGATACGCTGGGAGAAAAGACTAGGGGATAATGCAATATTAGGAATCAGGACATTAAAAAAAAGTAAAAAAATAAGATAAAATGAAAATAAAAACAAAACAAAATGAAACAAAAAAGAAAAACTGCAAACATTGAAGGCTAGGGCATTCAAGGATCTCAGATGGACCTCAGGGCGTGATGGATTCAGGGGTGGAAAGTCTGAGTTATTGAAGACTCAAGAGGTGTGAGTCTCAGGTATGGGCCACCAGAGTTTAGGGGATTCAGACCTGGCAACCTCAAATCTGGTCAACAGGAAGCCTAGGAGCCCCGCAGTGTAACACAGCCCTCAGGGATCCCCGCAGCTGGGTGTCAGCCTTATGGGGGAAGTCAGATCCACAAACTCTATATTATGTCTGAACCCTGCAATTCACTTACTCAGTAGGGTTTGTTTTAGTGGGTAAATCAACAATTTAGCTTTTGGACAGCTCCCACCCTGTGATTCCAAAAAACAGCCAGCTGAGGGCACCTCTACACCACAGCCAATTTACTGAAGCAGATCTGAAGCCCGCCGTGGGTTGGGCTCTGGTTGGAAATGCCAAAAACTG
The DNA here is from genome assembly GCF_030445035.2 of Dasypus novemcinctus. Lineage (NCBI taxonomy): Eukaryota > Metazoa > Chordata > Mammalia > Cingulata > Dasypodidae > Dasypus > Dasypus novemcinctus. The sequence continues at coordinate 4,980,974 of NC_080700.1, read as the reverse complement.
ATTCGAAAACCGGAATTACCAAGCTTCGCGAAATAATCCCCAATCGGCTTCCGGACGTGTCCCCCTCCCTCACCGCAACCTGTAACTACCTCCCAATTACGTCCCTTTATTACCAAGAATCTAATTCCGTTGCAGATCAGCAGCTGGGCCTGGTGGTGGGGCTCCAGGCGGAAGCACTATTATTTGTGTCTGCAATCAAAAATTCCCCCGCTTCACAAAACACCGTCTGTCTCCTCAAATCCATTCGCAAAGGCGTCCGTTCCCTCAACCTCCCAGCAGCCCGCCCAGGATTCGCGAATTCCCCAGCACCATAGAGCCGCCAAAAGCGCAGCCGGAGTGCCGATACCGCAGCTCCACTGCCTCCCCAAGGAGTGAGCAACCCGTCTGCTGGTCTCACCTCTGGGCAATAGAAGCCAAATTATATCTTATAGACCAATCCTCTCCGTTACCTTTCCACCAAATCGATGTCCAGACACTTCCTGGCCTGCAAAAATCCTGAAAAAGCCCGGGCTCAGAGAACCTCCAGTGGCCCCCAGCCTCCTTTCCCAGGAGAGACCACAAGGCAAGTTCACTCAGCCACCATCTTGCCCCTCCTCTCAGTTATAATTTTAATATGTTGATTTTCCATAGATATAAACTGCAAATGTATAAGTTATTAAGTATTTCCAATAGTTCTCTAGAATGTAAAGGGCCCCTGGAACCCAAAAACATGAGAACAAATGATTTTTATCAACTTTATTAAATTGTGTCTAAAATATTTCAAAGAACCTCAAATAGTACATATTTGCATATATTTTGCTTACTATTACTTAAGAATAATAATATGGCTTTATTAGATGTCTGGCCATCGTTTTCCCTCAAACTCATCTCCTATGGCAAATCTTCCCAGTTCTCCATTTACTTTGATCTACGCTGAATAACTCTTGCTATAACAGAGAATTTTTGTAGCCTTCATCAAACTGAACATTCCTTCAGAGTTTTGCTTTTTTGGCCTAAAATCCACAAACAAAAAATGAGAACATGGAGTGAATAAAAGGTAGGTAAAGATCTGCTGAGGTTTTGCAACCCCTTGCTGAGGGTTCCCAGTCCTGGTGAAGCCAACAATGTCCTATAGCCAAGGCAAGGGTGATTTCTGCTTTCATCAGTTTAACTTCTCTAATCCAGATGTCTCCTGCCAACCTTCCTAATTGTGTTGATTTCTTGTAGGGTATGAGGAGACTTCTATTTTCCAGCCTCCATTTCCAAGACTTTCCTTAGAGCTTCCTACCCTCTCCCACATTCTAATACTCCCTGGATGGGTAGCTATTAATAAGTCATCTGCAAAATAATGTTGAATGGCCAATTTTCCTCCAACCTCCTTGTGGAGTAGTAACTCACAGTCTTAGGGCTACCTAACACGATTGTTATATACCAAGTATGAGGATTGCTTCAAAAATTTTTTCTTCAATTTAATACCTGCTGGTCAAATTTTCCTTGTTTTTGGTGGTGTTGATGATTTTGAGTAATATATAATTTTCCTTCAACTTATATTAATCCAAACCCATATAAAATTCAATTTTACTGGAGTTTAATATTTAATAATATATTGAATTTTAATAATTTAATTATACTCTAATGTAAAATTGAAAATGCATTGAATATCAGTGATTATGAAACTTTTCTGAATGTTTCTTTTTTGTTAACAAAAATTCTCTGCTAATTTTATTGATAATAAGCACTATTACAACTTTATCTGATCTCTAGAGTATCACCAAAGCATCCTTACCAATAAAGAGTTGAAGGAAAACTGGACTCTCCTAGAAGGTGAAATCACTAGTTCTCCAGGGTTTCTGAGTCTTATGATCCATATGTACCCTGCTTAAAGAATACTTGTGTTTATATAGGATCTAGAAGTACAATTGTTCCTAGAGTATAGATAAGTGAGTTTCCCTGGGAAGTCACTTCTTGAATTTTATTTAAAGAATGAGGCAGAATCACAAATTTTGTAGATTCTTTATAACAGCTCAAAAGTAATACTTCCATTACAGAAGAAAAGTGTGTTTCCTCATTTCTCAGGTATAGTTGCATGCTTTAATCTGTATGTTTCTTTAAAATAGCTAATGAAAAATTCAGATATATTTGTGATATGTCTCAAGATCATTAGCATGCTTAATTATTTTTGCTCTATATAATTAATGAACACTCATTGAAAGTTTAAGTATTTCTTATTCTGGTTTTGTTATACATGAATAGTTTTGAAAGATGGTACCTGATGATATGTATGTGATACATAGCCAGTAGTACTAACACTGAAAACATAATGATACAGAAAGTACCACGATGTTGAAGAAGCACAAGCCCAATTTCTTAAATATTACTTTAAATAGATGGTAAAGGATAGCTAAGAAATTCAGAGGCAGCACTGAGTTAAAACAGCATTTCATGGAAAACAATCCTCATAAGCAAAAACAGTCTTTGATATATTAATGAATAGGTTGAGATATCCGGGGATTATTTATGAACAAATCCTTTTTTTATTTGCAGGATATTAGGAACTAGATATGTTCTATAGAGATTTTTATTATGGTATTTCATGTATTTAAACAATTGATGAGGAGTAAGTATCCCACTCAATTATTTGACATTTTAAAACTATGAAATTAAAAAAAATATATCCCTGAAGTAATAAGGAGCAGAGATAAATTAACTCTCTGTCTTTTGCCCAAGCTGTGCATTTAACTGTCATGATGTACCCCAAAGTAGAAGATGGCTGATAACTGTGACATCAGAGAACTTGTGAATTTGTACAGAAGGAGAAAAATACAGTCTAAAGAGATAGAGGATAGGAATAAGACTTATACTGATCAAAAATAATGTCTAATTTTCATAAAGGTAAATAAAAAATCATCTGGAATTTTGAGTATGTACAATAAAGAACACTTATTTAAGTAGTAGTCAATTAATCACAGTATTATTTTTGGTAATTTAATAAAATCTCTCTTTAACAGTTATTCTTTTTCTCACATATTTGAGGATGACAGAAGAAATATTCATAATTGGAAGGATTACAATAGAAAAACAGTCTGCCATAAACATTGTAAAAGTGCTACAAACCGTATAAATTTAATCAATGAAAGTAAAACACTATTATTTTTATTATCATCATATGCATAAAATGTTTGTTATGGTTATGTAATTTTATAATTACAAATTTATTATATTAAAAAAGTATTAATAAAATACCATTTCTAACATTTTTACATATATTATGCCCCTAATTTATGTTTTCCACATTTAAAATTAAATAGTTATGAAATGAGACCTTTCAAAGTAATTCATTTAGATTTGAAAGTGTAATTTTGAGTGAAATAGGATTTCTTATACCTAGGTATGTTTCAAGACACATCCAAGTAAAATAATTGTGGTTACAATAGTGATTTTGAAAGAGGAGATTTCACTAAAATCCAGAAAAGCATGCAGGTAAGATACCTGGCCAGACATTTATATCTTCATTAAGTATTGGAATTCTTTGCTGATGTAAGGAAATAAGCTTTAAGAAAGTATAATTCCAAGTGGGATGCTTTTCTTAGACTCTGTGTACAGGTAAGAGAGTAAACTTGAGGACAGCAAGGTAACACTGGCTACACATTGGAATCAATTAGACTTTACAAGAATCAAATATTTTATGGAAGTTGCTGCAAAGGAAGAAGGCAAATGCTCACACTCATGTCTTACAGACCAACTGAAATGAACAAGTGGTGATGTCTAGTCATCACCTGGTCACCTCTGGATTAAAACCATTCTGAAAAGACCCTCACAATCATTCATTAACTTTGTTATAGAAACTGGTTTTGGGAAATGGACTTGGCCCAGTGGTTAGGGCATCTGTCTACCACATGGGAGGTCCGCGGTTCAAACTCTGGTCCTCCTTGACCCATGTGGGGCTGGCCCATGTGCAGTGCTGATGCGCGCAAGGAGTGCCGCGCCATGCAGGGATGTCCCCTGCGTAGGGGAGCCCCACGTGCAAGGAGTGCACCTGTAAGGAGAGCCGCCCAGAGCGAAAAAAAAGGGCAGCCTGCAGGGGAATGGCACTGCCCACACTTCCCGTGCTGCTGACGACAACAGAATTGGACAAAGAAACAAGACACAGCAAAAAGACACAGAAAACAGACAACCAGGGGAGGGGAGGGGAATTAAATAAATAAATAAAATAAATCTTTTTAAAAAAAAAGAAACTGGTTTTATGTCACCTAGCTTAAGATGGGGGAAATAAGCGAACATCCTAGTCACCTGCTAAATGAAAAAATGACAGCACAGTGTTCAAACAAATGGGCTTATGCAGAGACTTCTTACAGAATATATCCGAGATGACCATTTTCTAATGAAGAAATGAGAATATAATCACTGGCTATACCCTGGCTGAGTTTTAAAATATGTTTTACTGAACTAGTTAGTATCAATATAACTCAACAACTGAAAGGTTTTAGGCTTAGTGTTAGATCATTTAGTGTACTTAAATGGTCTGATCCTATGATTGTTGAAATTAGCATATTAAAACAGAATTAGGAAAGAAAGCGAAAAAGGTAATATGTGAGTTCAATTGTTTCAAAATACTTTTTGTCCATTTTTTCAAAGGTGAATTCTTCATGAGAAGCCACAATAATAGCCCTGGGAACATTTATTTGTGAGTAATATGGCTCATCTGCACTGTTTTTAGTATATTCTTATCATTTATAAGATCCATCAGGCAGATGGAAGCATATCAATAAACATGGACAATCTCACTATTTTCACAGAATTCCTCATCATGGATGTCTCAAGCTCCCAAGAGTGCCGAGTGCTTCAAGTTCTCCTCTTCTCAGTGATTTATCTGGGAGCCCTGACTGGGAATCTTGTTACTGTCCTTGTAACTGACCCACATCTGCATTCACCAATGTACTTCTTTACAGGCAATTTATCCCTCATAGACCTTTGCTGCATTTCAGTTATGGTGCAAAAAATGATTGTGAATTCTCTGGTGGGCAGTAAGTTGATTTTCTCCCAGAATGCACTGCCCAGATCTTTTTGGTTCTCTTTTCTGTATCCATGGGGCTGGCCTTCCTTGTGGTGATGTCCCTTGATTGCTATGTTGCCATTTGCCACCCTCTGCCCTATGGACTCACCATCACCCCACGTCTGTGCACACAGGCAGCTGGTGGCTCGTGGGCAAGTGGGTTCATCCATTCTGCTCTCCCACAGGTGTCATGTTCAGGCTTCCATCCCAGGGTCCAACGTGATCCATCAACATTTCTGTGATATACCACAAATTTTGAGGATCTCATCTCCAGATGTTCAGTTTTCTGAGTCTATAACCTTAGTTCCAAGTGTTTATACTACATTAGCATGTTAAACCTTCACAGTTAAGTCATATATTAATATATTTTCAATGGTGTGTAGGATGCATTCTGTGGAAGCCCTTAACAAAGTCTTATCCACCTGTACCCCACGGAGGGCAATTCTCATTTTGTTTATAATTTCTTGGGTGACTGCTGCCCACAGTCCAACTGCAAATACAGCTTCTCTTAAAGATGTTCTGACAGCCATGCTCTACTCCATGGTGCCCCCACTCATAAACCCCATCATCTATAGTCTGAGGAACAGAGAGATAAACACTGCTCCAGGAAGAATGCTTCACAGATATTTTGAGTTCCCAAGCAGGGTTTTCCTTGAATAAAAAATTCTGTAAACTATTTTGGTGAAGCTTGATTTTATTTGATATGTGTTCTAAATTTTAATCTGCCATGCTAAATATCCAGAGTTTTTAATTGTGTATATATATATGTTGTTTCCCATGTGATAGTGAGCTATATATCTGTTTCCAGGTTTTTACTCCACATATTTGTGGAATTCACACATTATTCTGGAAAAAATTTTTTCAACAATGCTAAATTGATTTGAATAATGTTTAGAATAATTTCAAGCTATGACAAAGAATGACACCATATTGAGAAGATCATTGGTGAATACCATCAAAACTGCCTATACATTTGAGAAAAATTTACACTTATAAGATACTGCCAGCCTGGGACAGAATATTCAATGTTTTGAATTAGAGAATTCAATTCAAATAGCCCTCTTTGCATTCTCTTTTCTACAATATCTGCACCAATTAAAAGGTGATTTAATTGAGATACCACTGATCAAAAATTAAAGATAAAATAAAGATCTAGCACAGAGATCTGAGTTAAAGTTTTTCCTCTCACTGAAAAAATGGAATATGAAAGCCTAGCCCTCAACCCAGAATATTCTTTTGGGTCTTTTTCTCTCCCTGTGACCTGGATGAATAGGTGTATACCTCACTCAATGCTTTCATTATTTATGCATGATAAGGAACAAGTAGTTACAGAGTGGAGTGAGACATAGCAACAGGTGAATTGCATTTTACTTGCAGAATATCAGATATTTCTTAGAATATATGGAACATTTTTTTCACCAAGAATTTAAACAAGCTTATACTGTCAATATGGAAATACTTTTGTTTTTCTGATTCTCAGATGATGAGCAGGTATTCTCATGGTGAAATATTTAACTTTTTTATATCTACAAATTGAATCTAGGAAGGCTGCCTTTTACTTGAAATCTATATCTAGAAACTTTCAGCCTTAGGGAATGAGTGCTCATTTAACTTCAGGCTTCATCCTATGATTGAAAAAAATGGGCACAGCAGGCTCAGTATTTCTGGCTGTACATTCACTGCAGTGCCTGGGACTGTGAGGGAACTGTATGTCATGGCAAGGGGGACACTTTATAAACCTGCAAATAGTGAAATTCTTAAGTATACATGCCCATGTCCAAGATACAATGCATGCCCAGAAAAGTACAGACTAGCCCCTATTCTTGGTCCTCAAACTGTTCCATAAACTCATTGAACAGATAAGCCCTTAAGGACACTTAAAAACAATTTATAAATGAACTTTTAAATGCCAAAGATAGAGAATTCTAGCAACCACATAGAGAAGGAATGTGTCACGTGCAGGGTACCCTCAATAAAATTAAGTACCAATTTATCTACAGAAACCATGGAGGCAAGAAGACAGTGGCAGAAAATGTTAAAAGCCCTAAAGGAAAATTACTTTCCACTAAGTTTATTACTTCCAGAAAAGAAGTCATTCAAAATTGAGTGTGAAATTAAGACATTCCAAGATAAACAATAGCTGTGGGTATTTCATCACCATTACACCTACCCTATCAACAATGATAAAGTGAATTCTTCAGACTGAAAGGAAAGGATGCTGGAAAATAGTTCAAAGCCACATGGAGCAATAAGGATCTCCTGTAAGGGTAACAACATGGGTAAATATGAATTCCAGTACTATTGTGATTTTGGTTTGTAGCTCTACCATTTTACCTCCTACATGATTTAAAATGTTTAATGCACAAAAATAATGAAAATGCAGTTGGTTTATACTCATAATGTATAAACATGTGATTTTGTACAAGAACTACATACAGGTGGGAGGACAGGTGGGATATAGGAACATAGCTTGTGTATAAGATTGAAGGTAATTGGGTATCAAAGGAAATGGGAGTGTTGGATATTTCAGATTTTAATTTAAGCCCCATGGTAATGACAATTTAGACATTGGAGAATACCCACATTCACATAGAAAGGAATTATAATTTAAGTAGCAAAATATGCATGTGGAGGGATATAGGAATACAGGGAGTTAATGGGTAATGTGTGTGGGGTTCCTGTTTCGGATATGGGGAAGTCTGGGCAATGGAAGGTGATGAGGGGACCAAAGCAGAGTAAATAGCTGACACCCTGGATGTCTCTGATGGCATGCTTGGAGGGACTGATACCTGAAAGCTTATGTTTTATAGAGGTTCCCACAAATGAAAAAACAGAATGAGCAACTAAAGAGACAATGACAAACACAATATATAATTCTGGATGTAATCTAATAAGAGAGGAGAGGGGGCCAAGAATGACAGTTTGGGGACAAGGGAAAAAATTGAACTGTACACCATAAACTTTAAATCAATGTGAAATTTCTTGAAATTAAAAACTGCACTTACCAGTTTTGTCTGTATTCTTTCTATATAGTTCATACTATTTTGTTAATTGTCTTGTATTTGAAAGTATTTTTAAATAAAATGTTTAAAAAGCAGTAACCCTGGTAAAAGTCTGAATTGTTCACGTTCCTCTAATATCTGAATTATTTTCTTATATTTTTCAATATATTATATTCCAATATGATGACACCATCATATTTCATATAAAAATTAATTGTATTGCTCTCTGGGCCATCTGAACAGCTGTTTTCTGGGAAAGATATCTCTGTCCAATTTTATAGCCAAGTTATAGTCTTACAAAGGTGATGGATAAACTTCTGGGTATTCCTTGGGGGATTTTGATTTTATTTTGTACCAACTCTTGAGTTGTATTTAAATTTACATATATATAAATACATATATATTATTTAAATACATATATATATTATCCATCATATTTTATTATGTAGATCCACTGATCTTTATTCCTCAGGTTCCTGACCAATTTCTAATAGTTTTCTTTTTCAACTTCATTTTAATTTTTTCTACAATTTGGTATTTTATTTTATGGATATCTGAAGCTCTAAACTGATATTTCCAAGCATATGTTTTTAATTAATATTTCCTTGAAGAATTAGGCTATATCAGTCAAGAAACTTTTTCTCTAACTTGATAATTTTTCTGAGTTTTTTTCTTATAATCTTTAAAACATCAAATACAATTTTATCTCAATATTATAATGTTAATTTATTTTTCACATATTTTCTATATATTTGTATTTTAATACATTATGAGAAATGATATTCAAATTTCTTTGAGGTATACTTAATGATTTTTAATGCCTAAAAATTACACACACACACACACACACATATATATGTAAATACAATTTCCCTAAACCATTTAGAATTATTAAGTCAGTGATTTATTTTCTGGTAGCAAATTAGAGATGCAAAGTCATCCTTCATCTCTTTGGCTAAATTAACCAGAGGTTTAAAAATGATCCACTATCCATTAATTGTCTCATTTCATTTAGGGTAATATAAAAATGTTTACTTTCTTTCTTATTCAAAACCTGATACCTTCCTATGCTTTATAGTCTTAAGAAGACAATTTAAAATGGTAAATAAATCAACTAAGAGCTGTTTAGGAGTCCCTTGTTGCTTTTGTTTATCTTGTAATTGTTCATTGCACGTTGTGTATTTTAATATTTTCTGTGCTACCTCTGGGATTGAGATCCTGAGCTGTCTGTTTCTTAAGTTTCTATCCAGCTATGGATATGTCAGATATTTCCTTGAGTGAGCAAAGGTAACCAAAATAAAGAAAAGATTTTGCTTAATGAAATGTAGTGCTGCTGCAATTTGCTTTGGTCCTCTCAGGGCTGTGTTGCAGTAATCTTTCCTCACAGGCTTTAATCCATAACTGTTTTCTCCTCACAGTTTCCGTTTTACCAGAGAGGCACCCTCTGACAATATAAATCTGCACATGGCAGCCAGCTGAAGTCTGAGTACTGCTGGTGTTAACATGATGAGACTAAGCAAAATCTAAGTCAGTATACCAAGACTCAGCATTACCTGTTTTTTCCCTCCACCAAAAGATCCTCACTGCTGTATTTTTAGGTAGCCATGAGCATCAGTCCCACTTTTTATCTAAGGTTTCTCCTCTGTTCATTAGGCACCAGTTTTCACATGCTGTCTTCCAAAATATATAAAGATGAACTTATGAATACCCTCTCATTGCTTTCATCGCTGTTGATCATAACATAATGCATATACCATTAATATTTGAAAGTTCTTTTCTCTCAACTTTCCTATTCACACATACAGGTTATATTTCAAAGTTTTAACATACTTTATTGTCAGTCTGGAATTATTTTTTGTGAAATTCATGTCTACATTATTTGACGTACATTTCCCTGATTTGCTACACAAATTGTTGAGTTTTTCTAAATCCTTTGAGGAGGGAAACGGACTTTGGCCCAGTGGTTAAGGCATCTGTCTACCACATGGGAGGCCCACAGTTCAAGCCCCGGGCCTCCTTGACCCATGTGGAGCTGGCTCGTGTGTGCAAGGAGTGCCCTGCCACGCAGTGGTGTCCCCTGCATAGGGAAGTCCCATGCACAAGGAGTGTGCCCCGTAAGGAGAGATGCCCAGAGCAAAAGAAATTGCAGCCTGCCCAGGAATGGTGCTGCCCACACGGAGAGCTGACACAAGATGATGCAACAAAAAGAAACACAGATTCCCGTGCCACTGACAACAGAAGCAGCCAAAGAAGACGCAGCAAATGGACACAGAGAACAATGGGGGGGGGGAGCAATAAATAAAAACAAAAAAATAAAAATAAAAAACCTTTTAAAAATAAAGAGCTAATATATATACTTTTTCCCTTATTCCATAATTGTTCTATTTTGCTCTTCACATAGGAAGAGTACTGTAATCTTTTCCAGAGATGCACAGCAAGCTGGTCATGTCAAGTTTATGCTTTAGACATTTATCTCTACTTGATCAGAAGTTTCAGAGGCCACTATACAAGTTGGCTATTCTAAACTCTCATGTTAAATATGAACTTCTCCCCAATAATACTCTGAAGTCACATCTCATTTCTTTATCCTTCAGAACTGCAGAGGGTTATTTGAAATATTTTAAAGATTCTGTAATAAACTACAGAGTTTACTAAGAGTAGAAGTTCTCAGGTTAAACAATGTTGGTATTGCCAGAGAAAAAGAAGCATTTTAAATATATACACTCCTTACCAACACAAATTGAGCCCCTTTTTCTTCCAATAAAAAGGCTAGTCCAAAAAAAGTCTCATTTTATATTTATAATTTCCAAGTCACACTGAAAGGACCTTGAGTAATTCGCCAATAGTTTTCTATGTTCCTTAGAGATGACTCACCAAAAATTGGTATCTAACAAAACAGAAGACATTTGCAGAATATAATATTGTAGTGACAGTACTGCAGTCGACTGTTACAGACAGATTAAACTCTTTGAGTTTGGTTACATCTTAACAGAACATTGGTCCAATAACAAAAATAAAGAGCAACAGCTGTAAATTTATCTCATTCAATGTTAAGAGATAAAAGTGTTAGCAACGCTTTCCATTGTTTTCTTCATATAAGTTCTTTTTCATTTTGAAATCTGGCAGCAATCAAATGCTGGCATTATTCCAAACTATTTTAAGAACAGGAAACTGAAGGCCATCCTCTTTCTTCACCTATTCTGGCACACTTCCAAAAATAAACCCAAGAGTCCAGTTTGATTTCTGTCCAGGAGGTTGGGTGCCAAGGACCGTGTATAAGCACAGGTACATATAAGCAGCAAAATTGCAGTCAACAGACTCTGAAATTGAAAATGTAGGCATAGGAGGTTGGCAAAGCCCCAGTCACATCACCCTTTGGGGCCCAGGAGACTGCAACACTTTCTGCCCTTCTCGTGCTCTCCTGCTGCTTGACATAGGCATTTCTATTTACTATCTTTTAAATCTGTCACAAGATCCAATAACATTCCATACATAAGTTCTCCAATAGCCTGCTCTTCAAATGTGGATCATATGAAGCAAAGCCATAGCCACCCCAAACAGATTTGTGTCATGTGTGGAAAGCAATCATTGTGGCCCCAGCACCAACTAAAAGTTATTACTCAATACTGCATTCTAAACTAGTCTTAGCTGATTAAAACTATAACAAATGAGTTTCCAAAGAAGTTGTATGAAATTAGGGACATAAAGAAGCAAGGTATCCATGTTCTTGACTCCACAACCTCATAAGAAATTGGTCCATCCAGATATGTTTTTTCCCATTCTACTGATTTTGTGGCAGTATCATGTGATTACACATTTTATTTTCATTCAATAACAATGGTGAAGAAGATACTGCTTTGTCTAAAACAAGATTTTTGTGCTTCCTCTTTGGAATTCATTTCTAAGCCTTAAAAGTTAAATTACAAGTGGATTATGATTTCCAATACAGTGCCTTTATGTTGGTTCTAGAGAAAGAAATTTTCATCATAATGTAGTCAAATGCAGAAATATATTTTTATTGTGTGTTTTCGGTAATTTTCCTCTTCCTACAAATCTTCCTTCTACTTCAGTAAAATTACCTCATTTTAAACAACTGATGATATCTACAAAATTATTATAATATTTGTTTTCTCTCAATGGAATTTGTAATTTTCTCCACAAAGTATGGTATATCTATGCTGCATATCTGCATATATTGGTGTGTGTATATATATATATATATATATATATATATATATATAAAAAACCTATAATCTCTTTTTTCTTTTTTCTTTCTATAATTTATTTCAATTTTTAATTTTAATCTTATTTTTGAATCATCTTTATTTAAAGTTAATAGATCATGCAAAATGTTATATTAGAAAACATAAGAGGTTCCCATATACCCTACTCCCCATCCCACACCATCATTTTTTAATTGTATTTTTTGGAAGATATACAGATAACAAAAAATGTTACATTAAAACATATAAGAGATTCCCATATACTCCCCACCCTCTCACCCCACTGCTCCCACAATGACAACCTCTTTCATCATTGTGGCACATTCATTGCATTTGGTGACTTTATTTTGGAGCACTGCTGCACCACATGGATAATAGTTTACATTGTACTTTACACTCTCCCCCAGTATATTCAATGGGTTATGGCAGGAAATATAATGTCCAGCATCTGTCCCTGCAATATCATTCAGGACAACTCCAAGTCCCAAAAATGTCCCCACATCACATCTCTTCTTCCCTCTCCCTGCCCTCAGCAACTACTGTGGCCACTTTCTCCACATCAATGCTATAATTTCTTCCATTACTAGTCACAATAGTTCTATAGTAGAATATTAGTAAGTCCACTATAATCCATATTTTATTATTCCATCCTTTGGACCCTGGGATGTGATGTCCACTCCACCTCTATATTGAGAGGGGGCTTAGATTCCACATGGATTTTTCAGCTTGTGTTTGTAGGCACTCTCAGTTCCCTGGTGTGGTGGTTGGCCATCTTCACCTCCCTGTTAGCTGACCTGGGTAAGTCCAACGAACCAGAGAGTAGGAGTTGAAACTCTGCTGAGGCTCAGGGACCAGCTGGCACATGGACAGTCCAGAGATTCAAGTCTCGTGAGTATACACGAACCCTAGCACCAACCACAGTTTCAGTAAAAGTGACAGAAAAGGCACATGTAGAAAGGTCACATCTGAGTCTGACTCCATCACACTCAGGAACACAAATTACAAAGTAGTGCCCACTGACATGACACTGAGCTCCAGAGCCATCTGCCATGACCATAGAACCTGAGGGCCTCTGTAGCCTTCAGGAGCACCAGTACCTAGGGTTGTATCTACTTTGGCTTTCTCTGGGGTCCTGCTGAGGTGTGCATAACTGCGACCCCTCTGATGACCTCCCGACTCTTTTTGAAGACTCTTAGCCATATCAACTCATGTGTCTTTGCCATTTCCCCCTTTTATTCAAGGTCAAAATGCAGTTTTTAACACATTATCCTACATGTAGGCTGAGATATTCTGCTGGCTTGAGTTGACTCTTGTATTCAAGGTCTCTTTCTAGTTGCATCACCAGTTAGTGATTGGTAGTAATCCCTTGGTGCCAGAGAGGCTCATCCCCAGGGATCATGTTCCATGCTGGGGGGAAGGTAATGCATTTACATGCTGAGTTTGGCTTAGAGAGTGGCCATATTTGAGCAACATGGAGGCTCTCAGGAGGTAATTCTTAGGCACCCTGCAGCTTTAGGCGTAATTCATATTTCAAACATACCAGCTCGTAAACACAGTTATCAGTATCAAGGGCTCATCGCTGGACCATCCTTCTTCATTGGTCTTTACCATTGCCCTTGGGGGATTGTTGCTGTTCCACTGGGGAATGTGATAGAGCTCCCCTGGCTAGGAACTCAGCCCTCCCTCAGTTGTCATTTGTAACTGTAACTACTATGAAAATACCCAACATATACTGAACATTTTTATGTACTTTATATACATGTCCTGGAGAACTCCATCCCAATCAGGTGTCTCCTTAATAACATGCCACACCAGTGCTCCTCCCCTGCCATAGTTGAACCTCTCTGTGTTCTAAAACTTCTTAACAAATGAGACGTAATATATTGCCAAATTCAATTAATAGGAAAATGAAATATAATGATGGGTTTAAAGATTAGAGACAGAATACGTAATAATTTAGAAAAACCAAAATAAAGTAAAAATAAATTAGGGTATTAAAAATGAAAAATATTATAGAGCTTTGTTTTTGATGTTTTGCCTGCGTCACTGTAATAGGTGTTGCCCTGTATGTACAGTGGCAAGGCAATTTCTTCCATTCCTTCCTCAGGGTCTACATTCTTTTTTAAAAATTTTTAATTTTGTCTTCAAGAAGTTTTAGATCACAGTAATTCACATATACAATATAGGGGACTCCCATATAACCAACATCAAACCGTTTTCTCCCTTACCCAGCAATGATCTTTTTGCATGTCCATGTTTTATTTGCTGCAGCTGATGTACAGATATTGAAACACAGCTACAAAGCATGGTTCCATTTTGGTTTACATTATGGTTTATATTTTAGACTGCACAATTTTCTAAATTTTTAGTTACCTTATGTTTTACATTATGGTTTACATTTTAGCCTATAGGCTTTTATACATTTTTGGTGTAATTTAACATATCCTATGTCCATCATTGCATGATCTTATGGAGCACTTCCATTGACCCCAGTACCCTGCTTCCATCTATATTATTCCTTTATCTCCCTCCCCTCAACGCCCACAGTGACAATCGGTCTTCATTACTTGAAGGACCAGATTCACAGATAGTTGCAACAATGTTGAGGGTTTGACATACGAGAATGGTCTAACCCACTGGGAGCCACCAATTATCTTGAGAGACAATTCCCTCTGTTTAAGAACATCAAACCTCCCCAGGATGTGGGTACACCTTCACATTCATTGCATGGTTCTCCATCCAATGCTATAACCTACTATGACAAAATGAACCAGCACATTCCCTAGAAGCCTGTCCCTGTGCCAGATGTCCCCCCTTATGCATCTTAAAAAGGTAATCCTTCCTCATTATACTTTCTAAAGAGTTTTCTCAACATTATAGTTTCAACCACATACCTGACAATTTCCCATGTTCAACTGTTCCCCTCAGTCCTCCCCCCAATTCCTTGGGCCATCTGTCCCATCCTTTCCAACTCTAGCCCCCTCAAGCCCAGAGAGCCCCACCCAAAGGTATTCCAATGTCCCATTTTATCTCTTCCCTGTACAATACTTATCTCCAGCTTATCATAGATTTCACCCATGTAGGCATCAGCTCACAGCCTTCCTCTTCTCCCCCAATTTCCTGTAAGTCTATCATCCTGTCTCTAGCTCTCTGAGACAGCTTGGTTTGCTAGAGAGTTCATGTAGTATTTGTCCTTCAATGCCTGACTTGCTTCACTCAACATAAGGTCCTCAAGACTCATCCATGTTATCCCATGTGCTTGTACTGTATGTCTTCTTACAGCTGAGTAGTATTCCATTGTATGTATATACCACATTTTATTTATCCATTCATCTGTTGATGGGCATTTGGGTTGATTCCAATTTTTGACAATGAATGATGCAGCTATGAACATTGGTGTGCATATATTAGTTTGTGTTCTTGTTTTCGGTTCTTCTGGTTATATATCCAGCAATCTACAGTTTCTTTTCTAGTTTCTTTTTCTTTCTTTCTTAATTACTTCATGATTGATATATCTTGCTAATTTATGGAACCAATAGACTTCTCAAAACCCTTTTCAATAATAGTCTCACATTACCTGTGCAGAATTTTAAACCATATTAACAATTATATCTGCTACTGTCAGGTATTTTACTCCTTTTAGAATTCTTTTACATTTTATTTTCATTTTTTGCTTCACAAATTGCATCATAACTGTTGCAAGAATTGACAGTTACCCTATAACAAGAAGACTTTGTCATGCCTTTGTTCTATGATGTTTGACATATGAGAACTCTAGCTTTTGTGTTTCTTTTTCTCATAGTATAGGCTTTTCCATTATTATTTTTGCTAAAATTTTTCATTGTGAATGAGCATTTTAATATAACAGCTTTTTAAAGTGATTTGAACCTACCTGTCATCTTCATAGATATCCCATAGGAAAAGACATCACTGAGAATTTTATATTCAGGTTTCCCTCTTTCAAAAGCTGAGGGTTACATTTCTAGACCTTCATATTCATTGGTAAGACATTTTTATCACATCATAATGTGTATTTAAATTTAAATTTTCTGTAAGTTTATTATCAATGATATTCCCCTCCAGATATTTGAAAATGTAGAACCTTGGTTCCCAATATCTATGGATTGATAAAAATCGAGTACTACTCTTTATCTTCATCCTTTTGACATCTCCTAAAATTGGATATTAAATTTTATGGGTTCTAATCTCCTGCATTGATATTTCTGAGTGTGTGCTTTTAACTTATGTGGCAGAATGAGATAGGGAATGTCAGAGGCAGAACTGATTTTTTCTTGATATGCACATCATATGATTTTAAAAAATCAACAAAATTATTTCAACCACAGTAGGAGCGAAACCATTTATTCCTACACATTTTCTATATTTTTACTTTATTTCAATATTATAAAAATGTTCTCTAAATATCTTCTAACTTCCTGATTATTTAATGCTTGAAATATATAAACACAAATATATGATTTATATCAGCAATTTCTAGTATTCGATGAATACTAGATGAAAATGGAGATTCAAATTTATCCTTTATGTATAAAAACACACATACATGCAAACACACATAGATACATATACAATTTCAAGCTATGCTATATGGTTTCTTTAATATTTTTTCTTATTAGCTTATAAATGTTTGATAACTTTTTACTGCAGTTTCTTAGCCTTCTCATACTCTATTCCAATAACATTGTAATCATATATGCAATTTTTTATCTTCCACATTTACAATTTTTTCTGCTGCTATTAATATTTGATGATTTTTTTCTTTCTTTTTTTTCACTTCTTTCACAACTCTCACACAATTTATTTCCCTTTACTTGTCTCACCCTTTTTCTAAATAAATGTTGTTAGTACAGACTTGTTTGTCTAATTCCCTACCAGGTAATGCTTCCAACCAGCGTATTTTAAATTCTATGATGCTTGACTTTGAATAATTTCTTTTTGTTTATTACATTTTCTCATGGTAGATGTTTTGCAGTTCTAATCTTTGCTAAAATATTCCACCATGGACTAGAATCTAAGTGTAAAAGAAATAGGCACTCCTTTCATGGAAATGATCCCATAATATTTCTCCTTTATGCTCTATCACACATTACAGCACTTAGTATGTTAACTTTCAGTAATGTATATTTCTTTTTTTTCAAATTCTACTCAATTTATTCATTTAAAAAAAATATTACATCCAAAAATATGAGGTTCCCAATCACCCCCACTGCCCACACCCCACCACTCTCCCCACAGTAACACTCTCCCCCATCATCATGACACATCCATTGCATCTGGTGAGTACACTCTGGGCATCGCTGCACCCCATGGCCTGTGGTCCATACCATAGCCCACACTCTCCCACGTTCCATCCAGTGGGCCATGGGAGGACATACAATGTCTGGCAATTGTCCCTGCAGCACCACCCAGGACAACTCCAAGTACCGAGAATGCCTCCACATCTCATCTCTTCCTCCCATTCCCCGCACCCAGCAGCCACCATGGCCACTTCTTCCACACCAATGCCACATTTTCTCGATTATTAACCACAATAGTTCATGAATAGAATATCATTAAGTCCACTCAAATCCTTACTGTATTCCTCCTTCCTGCGGACCTTGGCTTGGTTGTGTCCAGTCCATATCTATGTCAAGAGGAGGCTTAGATTCCACATGGATCCTGGATGCAATTCTTCTGCTTTCAGTTGTAGGCACTCTAGGCTCCATGGTGTGGTGGTTGACATTCTTCAACTCCATGTTAGCTGAGTGGGGTAAGTCCAATAAATCAGAGTGTAGGAGCTGAAGTCTGTTGAGGCTCAGGGCCTGCCTATCATATTGTCAGTCCTGAGATTCAAATCCCCTAGATATATCTTAAACCCCAGCACCAAACAAAATTCCAGTTAAGTAGCATAAAAGGCTTCTGAAAAGAGATCACATCTGAGTCCAGCTCCATCACACAGAAACACCAGCTCTAAAGAAGGGCCAACTGACATGGCAGTGAACTCCATCTGCCATTACCATAGAGCCTGTGGTTCCTTTTAGCCCTCAAAAGAAACACTACCTGGGGTTGTATCTACTTTATCTGTCTCTGAGACTCTGCTCAGGTGTGCATAAGGGCAATTCTTCTGATAATCTCCAGACTATTTTTTAGAGACTCATAGCCATATAAAATCATTTGTCCTTTCCATTTCCCCCTTACTTTAGGTCAAACAGCATTTTAAACTCCTGTTATTATATGTAGACAGGGATATTCTGCTGGTCCTCATTGAACCTTTATCAAGGTCATTTTCTTTTTTTTTATTATTCATTTTTAAAAAATATTACATTAAAAAAATATGAGGTCCCATTCAACTCCACCGCCCCTACCCCACCACTCCCCCCACAGCAACACTCTCTCCCATCATCATGACACATCCATTACATTTGGTAACTATATTTCTGGGCATCGCTGCACCTCATGGTCAATGGTCCACATCATAGCCCATACTCTCCCACGTTCCATCCAATGGGCCCTGGGAGGATCTACAATGTCCGGTAGTTGTCCCTGAAGCACCACCCAGGACAACTCCACGTCCCAAAAACGCCTCCACATCTCATCTCTTCCTCCCATTCCCCGCACCCAGCAGCCACCATGGCCACTTTTCCCAAATCAATGCCACATTTTCTCTGTGGACCTTGGATTGGTTGTATCCATTGCATATCTATGTCAAGAGGAGGCTTAGATTCCACATGGATACTGGATGCAATCCTCCTTCTTTCAGTTGTAGGCACTCTAGGCTCCACGGTGTGGTGGTTGACATTCTTCAACTCCATGTTAGCTGAGTGGGGTAAGTCCAATAAATCAGAGTGTAGGAGTTGAAGTCTGTTGAGGCTCAGGGCCTGGCTATCATATTGTCAGTTCAGATATTCAAATACCCTAGATATATCTTAAACCGCAGCATCAACTACAATTCCAGTAAAGTAGCAGGAAAGTCTTGTGAAAAGACATCCCATCTGTGTCCAGCTCCATCACGCAGAAACACCAGCTCCAAAGAAGGGCCATCTGACATGGCAGTGAACCCCTTCTGCCATGACCATAGAGCCTGTGGGTCTCTTTAGCCCTCAAAAGAACCAATACCTGGGGTTGTATCTACTTTATCTGTCTCTGAGACTCTGCTCAGGTGTACATAAGGGCAATCCTTCTGACAACCTCCAGACTCTTTTTTAGAGACTCATAGCCATATAAACTAATTTCTCCTTTCCATTTCCCCCTTACATTAGGTCAAACAGCATTTTAAACTCCTATTACTATATGTAGACAGGGATATTCTGCTGGTCCGCGCTGAACCTTTAATTCAAGGTCATTTTCTAGGTGCATCATCAGGTGGTACTTGGTAGTGATCCCTCGGTGCCAGGGAGGCTCATCCCCGGGTGTCATGTCCCATGCTGGGGGGAAGGCATTGCCTTTACATGCTGAGTTTGTCTTCAAGACTGGCCACATTTGAGTAACATGAAGGCTCTCAGGAGGAAACTCCTAGACACAGTGCTGCTCTAGGCCTTGTTCTTATTTCAGGTGTATAGGCTCACAAGCATAGTCACTAGTATCAGGGGCTTACTGTTGGACCCTCATTCCTTCCTGGTCCTTACCGTTGCACCTGGGGGACTGCTGCTGCTCCCCTAGGAACCATGACAGAGCACCACCAGCCAGGAACCCATTGCCCCCCCCAGCTGTTGTTTTTAATTGTTGCCACTATGCGTATATCCAAACATTACCATGCACCCTGGACATATGCCCTGTATAACTGCCTGTCAGCCATATATCACCTGTCAATAACTTCCTATACCAGTATTCCTCCACTGCCATTTTTGAACCACTCCGTGATCCAAAACTTCCTGAAAAGTAAAGCCCAATATAATGTCAGGATCCCTTACTAGTAAAATGAATATAGCGATGGGTTTAAAGGTTAGATATAGAATACGTATTGTTTTGGAAAAATTCAACATCCTATCTTTTTCTTTTCTTTTTTCCTAATTATTGAGCTTCTCTTCACAGGAGCCCTAGATCACAGTAATTCATATATACAATATACAGTACTCCCACACATCCACCATAAAACCTATTCCCTTCCACAGTGATATTCTTATAACTTATTGATATCATATTTATTAAACTGATGTACAGACTCTGAGACAATAGCTTTCAAACAAGGTGACATCTGTGCTTACATTGTGGTCCATACTTTAGGATATACAGTTTTCTAAATTTTTAGTTATTCTATGTTTTACATTATGGTTTACATTATTAGTTTGACATCCCCTATATTATTTTGGTATACTATTACATGTTTTATATCCATCCTTGTATACTCTCGTGAAACTCCTCTCTTACCCCCACATTTACCCTGGTTCCATTCATTCAACATCCAATTTCCCCTCCCCTTGGGGCCCACAGTGACAGCCAATCTCCATTTCCCGAGAGATACTTGCAACAGTGTTCAGGGCCTGACTTGCTCAACTGCCCTATTGCCCTGGGAGCCATGCTTTCTCTCGAGAGATACAGTTCCCTCTTTTTTGATGGCATTAGTCCTCCCCAGGATGTGGGTCCACCCCCACTCTCACTACTTGGGTCTCTATCCAATGGACAACCCACCCTGGCAAAATGAGCATTCAGACATTCCCCAAGAGTCCGTCCCGTGTCAGACCATCCCCTCTGAGCATCCTAAACAGATAACCCTCTTAATTATATTTTGATACATTTTTCTCAGCATTTTACTCTCAACCAACAACTGACACTCTCCTATGTTCGTATGTTGCCCCTCTCTCCCCCCAATTTTTTGGGCACTACTACCCATCCGCCCATCCCCAGCCCCCCTCAAACCCACAAAGCCCCACCCAAAGGCAACCCTTTGCCCCCATTTTAGCTCTTCTTTGTGCTCATACTTACCACCAGCTCATCATAGATTCCACCGAAGCAGATGTCGGCTCACATCCTTCCTCCACCCGCCGATTTCCTGTAAGCCTATCTTCCAGTCTCTAGCTCTCTAAGGCAGCTTGCTGATTTCATATCATTGAGGTCATGTATTATTTGTCCTTCAATGCCTGGGTTGCTTCACTCAACATAAGGTTCTCAAGATTCATCCATGTTATCACGTGTGTTTGTTGTGTATTTGTTCTTAAAGCCGAGTAGTATTCCACTGTATGTACATACCACGTTTTATTGATCCACTCATCTGTTGATGGGCATGTGGGTTGATTCCAACTTTTGGCGATAGTGAACAATGCTGCTATGAACATTGGTGTGCATATATTGGTTTGTGTCCTTGTTTTCAGTTCTGCTGGGTATATACCCAGCAGTGGTATTGCTGGGTCATATGGCAAATCTATGGTTAGTTTTTTGAGAAACCGTCAAACTGTCCTCCAGAATGGTTGGATCCTTCAGCATTCCCACCAGCAGTGGATGAGTGTTCCCATTTCTTCACATCCTCTCCAGCATTTGTATTCTTCTGTTTTTTTTCATAGATTCCAATCTTATGGGAGTAAGATGGTATCTCATTCTAGTTCTGATTTGCATTTCCCTGACAGCTAGAGATTTGGAGGATTTTTTCATGTGCTTTTTAGCCCTTTGTATTTCTTCTTTGGAGAAGTGTCTGTTTAAATCTTTTTCCCATTTTTTAAATGGGTTGTGTATCTTTTTATTTTCAAGATACAGGAGTTCTTTATATATGCAAGTTATAAGTTTCTTATCAGATATATGGTTGTCAATTATTTTCTCCCATTGTGTATGTTCCCTTTTTACTTTCTTGACAAACTCCTTTGAGGTGCAGAAGGCTTTAATTTTGAGGAAGTCCCATTTATCTATTAGTTCTTTTGCTGCTCGTGCTTTTGGTGTGATATTCATGAAGCCATTTCCTATTACAAGGTCCTGTAGATGTTTCCCTACACTGCTTTCCAAGGTCTTTGTAGTCTTGGCTCTTATATTTAGGTCTTTGTTCCATCTTGATCTTTGTATAAGGTGTGAGATCATAATCCTCTTTCATTCTTCTGCATATGGATATCCAGTTCTCCAGGCACCATTTGTTGAATAGGCGACTCTCTCCCAGTTGAGAGGGTTTGGTGGCTTTATCGAATATTATATGGCTATATATATGAGTTCTATATCAGAAATTTCAATTCTATTCCATTGGTCTGTGTGTCTCTCCTTATGCCAATACCATGCTGTTTTCACTACTGTAGCTTTGAGTATGTTTTGAAGTCAGGTAGTGTGATTCCTCCAATTTCGTTTTTCTTTTTCAATATGTCTTTGGCTATTCGGGACCTCTTTCCTTTCCAAATAAATTTCATAGTTAGTTTTTCTAGTTCCTTAAAGAAGGCTGTGTTGATTTTCATTGGGATTGTATTGAATGTGTAGATCAGTTTTGGTAAGATAGACATCTTAATAATATTCAGTCTTCCTATCCATGAACAAGGAATATTCTTCCATTTATTTAGGTCTTCTTTGATTGCCTTGTACAGTCTTGTATAGTTCTCAGTGTATAAATTTTTTACATCTTCAGTTAAATTTATTCCTAAATATTTGATTTTTTATTTACTATTGTAAATGGTATTTGTTTCTTGATTTCCTCCTGATCTTGCTCATTATTGGTGTACAGAAATGCTACTGATTTTTGCACATTGATCTTATAACCTGCGACTTTACTAAACTCATTTATGAGTTCTAGAAGCTTTGTTGTAGATCTCTCAGGGTTTTCTATGTATAGGATCATGTCATCTGCAAATAATGAAATTTTGACTTCTTCCTTTCCAATTTGAATGCCTTTTATATCTGGTTCTTGCCTCAGTGCTCGAGCAAATACTTCTAAGACAATGTTAAATAGAAGGGGAGACAATGGACATCCTTTTCTTGTTCTTGTCTTTAGAGGGAAGGATTTTAGGATTTCTCCATTGTAAACAATGTTGGCTGTAGGTTTTTGATATATACTCTTTATCATGTTCAAAAAATTTCCTTGTATTCTTATCTTTTGGAGTGTTTTTATCAAGAAAGGGTGCTGTATTTTGTCAAATGCTTTTTCTGCATCTATAGATATAATCATGTGATTTTTTTCCTTCAATCTGTTTATATGGTGTATTACATTGATTGATTTTCTTATGTTGAACCATCCTTGCATACTCAGAATGAATCCCACTTGGTCGTGGTGTATAATTCATTTAATGTGTTGTTGAATACGATTAGCAAGTATTTTGTTAAGTATTTTTGTGTCTAGGTTCATTAGAGATATTGGTCTGTAATTTTCCTTTCTTGTGGTGTCTTTGTTTGGCTTTGGTACTAGGGTAATGTTGGCAACATAGAAGGATTTAGGCAATGTTCCTTCTGTTTTGATTTTTTGGAATAGTTTCAGCAGGATTGGTGTTAGTTCTTTCCGGAATGTTTTGTAGAATTCACCTGTGAAGCCATATGGCCCTGGGCTCTTCTTAATTGGGAGATTTTTAATGACTGGTTCTCTTTACTTGTGATTGGTTTGTTAAGATCATCAATTTCTTCTTTCGTCCATATGGGCTGCTTATGTGTTTCTAGGAATTTGTCCATTTCCTCTGAACTGTCCTTTTTGTTGGAATATAATTTTTCAAGGTATCCTCTTAGGAAAGTCTTTATTTCTGTGGGGTCAGTGGTGATATCACCTTTCTCTTTTCTTATTTTGTGTATTTGCATCTTCTTTTTTTCTTTGTTAGTCTCACTAAAGGTTTGTTAATTTTGTTGATCTTCTCAAAAAACCAGCTCTTGGTCTTGTTTATCTTTTAAAGTGCTTTCTTATTTTCTATTTCATTTAGTTCCACTCTTATCTTTGTTATTTCCTTCCTTCTTCTTCCTGTTGGGTTACTTTGTTGTTTTTTTCCTAATTCCCCCAAATGTGCAGTTAGTTCTTCAATTTTTGCTCTTTCTTCTTTTTTGATATATGAATTTATGGCTATAAATTTCCTTCTCAGTACTGCTTTTTCTGTATCTCATACATTTTGGTATGCTGTGTTATCATTATCATTTGTTTCAAAGTAGTCATTGATTTCTTTTGAGATTTCCTCTTTGACCCACTGTTTTTCTAAGAGTGTGCTGTTTAATTTCCAAATCATGTTGTGAAATCTGGGCCTCTGGCCCTTGCAGATTTCCAGCTTCACTCCACTGTGGTCAGAGATATTATTTAGTATGATTTTAATCTTTCTGAATTCATTAAGCCTGTATTTGTGGCCTAGCATATGGTCTATCTTGGAGAATGATCCATGTGCACTTGAGAAAAATGTATATCCTGCTGTGTTCGGGTGTAATGATCTATATATGTCTATTAGATCCAGCTCCTCTAATATACTGCTCAAATGTTTTGTTTCTTTAGTGATTCTTTTTTGAGATGTTATGTCCAGAGTTGATAGTGGTGTATTAAAATCCCCCACTATTATTGTAGATGTGTCTATTGTTTCACTTAGTTTTTCTAGCGTTTGCCTCATGTATTTAGAGGCGCCCTTGTTAGGAGCATAAATATTTATGATTGTTCAATCTTCTGGACAGATTGTCCCTTTCACTAAAATGTAGGATCCTTCTCTGTCTCTCACAATTCTTTTGCATTTAAAGTCTATTTTGTCTGATATTAATATAGCTATTCCTGCCTTTTATTTGGTTATTGTTTGTTTGTATGGTTGTTTTCCAACCATTCACTTTCAACCTCCATGAGTCTCTGGATCTAAGATATGTTTCTTGTAAAGAGCATAAAGATGGCTCATATTTCCTTATCCAATGTCCCAGTCTGAATCTTTTGATAGGTGAGTTTAATCCATTGACATTCAGTGTTATTACTTTCAAGGAATTATTTGTGTTAGCCATATTTTGATTGGACTTGTGTTTGTCATATTTTGTTTGCTTCTTTTTTCCCTTCTCTTTTTGTCTTTTTTGTTGCTCTTACACTCTCCTCCAACTCTGCTTGTCCTGTTTTTTCCTTTCTTCCTGCAGAACTCCCTTTAGAATTTCTAGAAGGGGAGGTTTCTTGTTGGCATACTCTTTCAGTTTCTGTTTTTCTGTGAATATTTTGAACTCTCCATCATTTTTGAATGGTAGTTTAGCTGCATAGAGTATTCTTGGTTGGAAATTTTTTTCTTTTAGTACCTTGACTATATCATCCCACTGCCTTCTTGCCTCCATGGTTTCAGATGAGAAATCAGCACTTAATCTTATGGAGCTTCCCTTGTATGTGATGGTTTTCTTTTCTCTTGCTGCTTTTAGAATTTTCTCTTTGTCTTGAGTGTTGGATAATTTGACAAGTATATTTCTTGGGGTGGGCCTGTTGGGGTTTATGACGATTGTGATGCGCTGTGCTTCTTTGATATGTACGTCTGTCTCTTTCAGTAGATTTGGGAAGTTTTCAGCCATTATTTCCTGCAACACTCCTTCTGACCCCTTTCCCTTCTCTTCTCCTTCTGGAATGCCTATAATACGTATGTTCAAGCGTTTTGCATTATCATTCAGGTCCCTAAGTCCTAGCTGGATTTTTTCTATCTTTTTATCAATCAATTCTACTATCTGTTTGATTTCCGATGTACTGTCTTCCACATCACTAAATCTGCTCTGCCTCTTCTAGTCTGCTGATATTTGCTGCAAGTGTATTTTTGATTTCTTGAACTGTGGTGTTCATTCCCATCATATCTGTTATCTTTTTGCATAAATCTGCCATTTCCCCTTCAAATGTTGTCTTCACCTTGTTAACCTCTTCCTTTACTTCATTAAATTTGTCGGTGATAAATGTTCTGAGATCTTTCATTACTTGTGTGATGTTCTGCTCCCCTTCCTGATTTTTAGTTTGTTGATTGGATTCAGCCATGTTTTCCTGATTACTGGTTTGGTTTGTAGATTTTTGTTGCTGTCTGGACATCATTTTATATTGATGGGTTTAATCAGTTCCTTAGCTTCTTTGTCTAGTCTTGGGGATTAATTAGCTGTTGTTTTTGTATAAGTATTATATCTTCTCTTTGTCACTTTGTTCTTCTTATTCTAATTTCTTATTGCTGGTTGAGTTCACTTTAAAGGAGAGTATTAGGGCCAGGGAAAGGCAATTGTGTAAGCAAGGAAAAAGTGTAAAGTAGTATTGGTGATCAATGTTAACAGAGCAATAATATGAGATCTGGGAGGATGGATATTAGATTCATGTAAGTTGTGTAGCATTATAGCAGTAGGTATGGTACTTATAATGAGGTAGTTGACTGAATATGGGAGGAATATGGTATGAATTAAAAAGCTAGTATTTTCGTGAGAGAGGGAAAGAGAAAAGAAAGTTATTAGTTTCAAGAGTGGATAGCATACAGAAAACAAAACAAAGGTATTAGAAATTAAGAGTTAGACACTTTGTGGATCAAAGAAAGGGAGGTGGAATATAGGAGAGACAGTAAATGATGGAGGATATCAAGGTGTAGGGGAAAGGGGATAGTGTATGTAGCCAATACCAATTCACACAGAAATGAGGCAGTGGAGGATGAGGAAACCCAGCAAATGTGAGGTGTTCCCTGCAGCACCTATTGTATAATTAAGATAAAATGAAATAAGAAGAAAATGAGGGAAAAGAGAGAGAGAAAAAACAGAAAAAAAATAGAAGAAAGGAAGAAAGAAAAAGGGGTTGGGTAAAGTGTGTGGAACAGGTAGGGGGAAAAAAAAGATATACACCAACCACAACAGCAACAACAACAAAAAACCCTAAATAACTGGAAAAAAAAAAGACTTTGGGGGATACATTGAGAGAAAAGACTAGGGGATAATGCAATGTTAGCAATCAGGACTTTAAAAAAAATAAAAAATAAGATAAAATGAAAATAAAAACAAAACGTAACTAAAAAAGAAAATACGCAAACGTTGAGGACTAGGACATTCAAGGACCTCAGATGGACCTCAGGGCAATGTGGATTCAGGGGTGGAAAGTCTGAGATATTGAAGATTCAAGAGGTGTGAGTCTCTGGGGTGTGGGCCACCAGGGTTTAGGGGACTCAGACCTGGCAACCTCAAATCTGGTCAACAGGGATCCTGGGAGCAGCACAGTGCAATGCAGCCTTCAGGGATCCCCGCAGCTGGGTGCCAAACCTATGGGGGAAATCAGATCTGCAAACACTGTCTTATGTGTCTGAACCCCGCAATTCACTCATTCACTAGAGTCTATTCTGTGGATGTGTCAATTTGGCTTCAGGACAGCTTCCACCCTGTAAGTCCCCAGAACGGCCACCTGAGGGTGCCTCTACACTGCAGCCAATTTAATGATGCACATCAGAAGCCAGGCCCGGGGTGGGGCTCCAGCCGGAAATGCTAAGAACAGAGTCCAAAACCGAAATTCCCAAGCTTCGCAAAATATTCCCTCAATCGGCTTCCAGACATGCACCCCCAGCCCCCACAACACACTCTGTAACAGCCTCCTGGTTATGTCCCTTTATTGCCAGCAATCTAAGTCCGCTGTAGATCGGTAGCCAGGCGTGGGGGGGCGGGGCTCCAGGTGGAGGCGCTATTACTTGTGTCCGCAATCAAAAATTCCCGGCTTCTCAACAAAACCCTGTTTGTCTCCCCAAATCGCTTTGTAAAGGCGTCCCGTCCTGTCAGCCCCCTAACAGCCCGCCCAGGGCTCATGAATTCCCCAGTACCGCAGAGCCTCCAAAAAGCACAGCCGGCTGCAGCGCTGGTTCCGCGACTCCACCCACCCCAGGAGGGAGCATCCTGCCCCGTAGCTCTCACCTCCGTGCAATAGAGTTTCAATTATATCTTATAGACTAATCCTTTCTGTTACCTTCCCACCAAATCGATGTTCAGACACTTTCTGCCCTGCAAAAATCCCGAAACAGCCTGGTCCCGGAGAACCTCCAATGCTGCCCAGCTGCTTCTTTGCAGGAGAGACCGTCAGGTAAGCTCACTCAGCCACCATCTTGCCCCGCCCTCTTCAGCCCTCCATTTTCAGTAGTGTTTTTTCCCTTAAATTTTGTTTAGCGTAGTAAACCCCTTTGATATCTTAAAATAATTTTGGTGAAATCAATACAGATGTAAACAGCCTTCCTTGTCTTGGCTCCAGGGTAGCTTTTGGTGAAATTGCAATGACTAAGTTGTAAGAGACTCTATTAAGTTGCTTTTTTAAAAAACGGCACCTTAGCTTAGTGTATTCGCTCATGCTAAATCCAGGGTAGTATATAATAGAATGACTATTGTTAAAATAGATGTTATGGTTAGAAACATCTCCCTTCATTTTAGGCATTTAGAAACTTTAAAAATTTTCAGGAGCTAAAGGTTACGGTGAAACTAGGCCCTGTAGCTCTTCCATTTCTAAACATCTCATTACAGGACAGTTATTTGCCCCTATAAGGGAACGTGCTTTCAATTCAAGAGACAGTGATAAAGTGCCAGCTATTTAAAAACCATAGATGCCAAATTTTAAAATAAGCACATTGCATTGACACATTAGGGTTAACAGAATCTAGACACTGTCTGCACAGATTTGATCTAATTATCCATACTGCATATTGTTTTAAACAATCACATAGAAAAACTTAACTCTTTGCTGGCTGAATAAGTAGGGCCCACTACTGAGGTTTAACCATCAAATTTTATTGCATTATGTGTGGTGCTTTAGGAAGACCCTGTGGTACGGACTGGAAAACTCGGTATGACTGGTGAAGAAACCTTGGGATGACACGTGAAGGATGGAGTCATTCTGAGGCAGGAGGCTTTTACTGACTTTTTCTCAGCCAGGATTTATCAAACATCAGGAATGGGTTCAAGTTAAAATTCACAGGAGAATAGAACCATCTTAAGGTCAGTCACTTCACAGCCCATCCTGACACTTTGAATAATCTGTGGAGTTGCAGCGCCACAAACAACAAAAACGAAGCAAGCCAGTGACCAGTGTCCCACAGCTGCTTCTCTCGGGGGCTTTGCCCAAGGTCGTGGCCTCGTCGCCGCGCTGGGGGTGCTCTTGCTCTGCTTCTCCTTGGCCCTGGGGATCTGCTGCTCTGCGACCACGTCAGGTGGCGCCCCAGCCCCGGCCCCGCCTCGCTCGCTGCCTTCCCGCAGGCCGCTCCAGCAGGCCCTGGGGGCCGCGCCGCCCGGCAGAGGCACTGGGTGGCCGCGAGCTCCGCCCGCTGGGCCTGGGCCTCGCACGCCGGGTCGAGGCGCTCACCCGCCGCCGCCGCCCCTGGCCCCGCCGCCCCGCCAGGCCGCGCAGGCCGTGCGAGGGAGGGAGAGGGACCCCAGGGCGGTCCCGCCGCCACCTCCGCTGCCGGGCAGGGCAGCCACCGAGAGCGGAGGCTACGGGGAAGGGAGCGCCACGAGGCGCCGAGGCTCAGCTGCTGCCCCAGCTCCCGGGGTTTGGTTGCCAAGGTCAGCGCTCCAGGGTGTCATCTTCATGTCTGTATATCTTTCTTCAGCTTATTTATTTATTTTTACCAAGATTTAATGTGCATTTATTCTTAACACATAGAATATATAGTATAAAGATTTCATATTGAATAAATGGTATTAAGCCAAAACAGGGGGCAAAGGAGGAATTTGCATCAAGTTTAGCTACATGGTTTGAAATACGAATATTCAGATTTTATCACTGAAAAAATCTCAGTTGTGTTTCTTCATCAGGAATTTCAAGTGAACCTAGATCTTTTTCACTCCTCGATTAGAAAGAAAACAAAACAAAACAAAAACCCAGAAAAAGTACACTTGAAGTTGATTGGCTGTGAGAAGCAAGGACTTTTTACCGAGACCTGTACAGCATCGCGCCATGAGGGGCGATGTCGGCCACGACGTTAACTAGCGGTGTGTCGCCTTGTGCAGGTCCCAGCTTGTTAGCTCACCCCATAGTGGGGTGGCTGCGAGGGGGACCAAACTGTGGGGATCCAGAGGGTACGTGGAGTGTGCAACGTTGTATGGGTACACACGTGGCCGCGCAGACGCTGCAGCTAAAGGTTAAAACCAGTTCCAAGGTGATCTCAGGGTTAGTCACACAATCAAGGAGAAAGAGAAGTTGGTCAGGGGATTGTGAGTTCATAACATGATACTTTGGTGGAAAAGCCTTTTTTTTTCTCCTCAACGGTTAAAAACATTTTTAAAAACTACAGCTTGCTGCTGACCCAGCGTTTTCTTTCTTTTTCCATGGTAGACATTATTACTACAGTTTTTTTTTACAGTATCAGGTGTACAGTAATCCTTCAACTTTTTAAATTGATTAAGATTTGCAGGAACATCATTGATTAGTTTTCTTAAATCCTGTGTTTCATCTGGATTCTTGTGTTTTAGTTTCATTTTGGCTGGCCCTATCTCCTTGTTTCTTAGTGTGGCTTGTTTTTGTTGTTATGTAAACATCTGTGCGGGAGATTTTACTCTATTGATCCTTTCTCTCTCTTGCCTAGTGTTCAATTTTTTCTAAAACATTGAGTGCCCTATTTAAGTTAACAAAGCAGGGGAAGGGAGCCACTAGTGGAGAGCCAGATCTAAGGTACCTGGGAAAGAAAAGAGACAAACTTGTCTTCCTCCACATTTTTGCCTGTCAAGGAGACAACACACTTTAGCAAACATTCCACAGAAGTGAATCCTTCAATTTCATTGAAAGGATCTTCCAAGCCAGTGATTCCAAAGTGGGTTATGCTGGTTAAACCTGCTGAGGTGTTACCACAGTCAGCCCCCCAACATACCCCTATCTTCCCAAGGAGGGAGATGCACTTTCCCCTCTCCAACGTCCACTCAGCCTCAGGTTTCACCAAGGCTGTTCAATTCAGGCTTGGGGTTTGGGTAGTGTTCCCAGCCATGGGGGCCGGCTCACAGTTCTCCTTTTGGTCCATTGATCTTTCCATACCCAGTGCCTCCTGGACAATGCTGGTGGCACTCTCCTGGTTTGCAGTTCCCAAAGGACCTACCTTGGGTGACTTTTAAACTATCTTCCTTATTTTCTAAGAGAGAAGTGTCCATTAGGAACTACTCCAATGCCATTTTCCTCAGGAGAAATTGCAAGAGAAATCAGTAAATATCTCAAAAGGAATTAAAGCACAAGAATACAGCATATCAAAAATTATGGGATACAGCAAAAGTAGTGCTGAGAGGGAAATGTATAGCCTGCAATGTTACACTAAAAAAGGAAGAAAGTTGAAATTGAAGACCTAACTGCTCACCTGGAGGAACTAGAAAAAGAAGAGCAAACCAACCATAAAGCAAGAAGGAGGAAATAAATAATAAGGATTAGAGCAGAAATAAATGAAATGGAGAAAAAAATGAAATCAACAGAACTAAAGTTGGATCTTTGAGAAGATCAACAAAATAGACAAACCCTTAGCAAGACTGACAATGAAAAAAGAGAGAAGATGCAAATAAATAAAATCAGAAATATGAGGGAGCATTGCCACTGAAACAGTAGAAATAAAAGATATAATAAGAGGATCATATAAACAACTAAATGCCAGTAAACTAGACAAGCTTGATGAAATGGACAAATTTCTAGAAATACATTATCAATGCACACTAAGACCTCAACAAACCAATCACAAGTAGAGAAATTGAAACAACCATCAAAAACATCCCCAAAATGAAAACTCCAGTATCAGATCATTTCACAGTTGAATTCTACCAACCATTTAAAGAATATCTAACACCAATCTTGCTCAAACTCTTCAAAAAATTGAACAGGAAGGAATGATAACTAACTCATTCTATGAAGCCAACATTACCTTGCTACCAATGCTAAATAAGATATAACAAAAAACAACAACAACAAAAGAAGAAAATTAGACCAATTTCTCTAGTGAATATAGATGCAGGAATATTGAACAAAATACTTGCTGAGTCCAAAAGCACATTAAAAATGACATATCATGATCAAGTGGGTTTTATACCAGTTATGTGAGCATGGTTCAACATAAGGAAACCCACCATTTGTAATACAAAACAGTAGCAAATTGAAGAACAAAAATCACGTGATTTTCTCAAATGATTCAGAAAAGACCTTTGACAAAACATAATATAAAACATTCCAAAAGAAAGAAGTGAAAGGAATTTCCAAGTATGACAAAGTGCATACACAAAAAACCCCATAGCAGACATTGTACTCAGTGTTAAAAGACAGCTTTCTCACTGAGACTGGGAACAAGACAAGGATGCCCATTGCCTTCATGTTTATGCAATATTGTGCTAGAAGTTCTAGATAGAGCAATTAAGAAATAAAAATAAGTAAAAGTCACCCATATTGGCAAGGAAGTAGTAAATCTTTCACTATTCACTGATTATATGATTCTATACTTAGAAAACTCTGGAAAATGCAAAAGAAAATTCCTAGAGTTAATAGACAACTTCAGCAATGTGGCAGGATACAAGATTAGTATTCAAAATCAAGAGAATCTCTATACATTACTAATGAGTAATCTGTGGAGAGAGTCAGAGGAAAAATTCCATTTACAGTGTCAACTGAAAGAATCAAATACATATGGATAAACTTAACCAAGGCTATAAATGACCTGTATTAAGAAAATTATAAAACATTCCTAAAAGAAATGAAAGAAAACCTGAATAAATGGAAGGACAACTGTGTTTGTGGGTTGGCAGCTTAAATAACATTAAGATGACATTTCTACCCAAACTGTATACAAATTTAACACAATCCTTACAAAAATTCCAACGGCCTTTGCTATAGAATTGGAAAAGTCAATTGTCAAACTTATCTGGAAGGGTAAGAGCTCCTGAAAAGACAAAAATAAAGAAGGACTAAGTTGGAGAACTCTCACTTCCTTTCTTTCTCAGATACAACTTATCTACAGTACTAAAAATGGCATGGTGTTGGCATAAAGATGGATTGGTCAATATAATTGAATCAAGAATTTGGAACTAAACCCTCACATCTATAGTCAGGCTGTAAATCCCACCCAGGTAGATCAGAACCACCTATACAACAAATGTTGCTGGGAAAACTGTATACCTATATCGAAAGAAAGTATACACCTATTTCGCTCCTTATACAAAAATTAACTCAAAATGGATCAAAGACTTAAACAGGTTCTGGCTAGAACAATCAGATGAGAAAAAGAAACAAAAGGCTTCCAAACTGAACAGGAAGAAGTAAAACTATCACTATTCGCAGATGATATAATCCTTTACCTAAAAGGTCCCCCAAAAATCTACAACAAAGGTGCTAGAGCTAATAAATAAATGCTTTCAGTAGAGTGTCAGGATTCAAGATCAATATGCAATAATCAGTGGTGTTCCTGTATGTTAGTAATGCATAATCTGAGGAGAAGTCTGGAAAAAAATTCATTTTAATAGTGACTAAAAATCTAATATTTAGGAAAAAATTTAACCAAGGATGTAAAGAATTGTACTCAGAAAACTACAATGCATTTCTAAAAGAAATGAAAAAAGACTAATTAATTAGAAAAACAGTCAATGCTCATGGATTGGAAGACTAAATAAACATTAAGATGTCACCTCTGCCCAAATTGATATACAGATTCAATGCAGTCTCAAAGAAAATTCCACCAGAATTCTTTTAAACATAAGGAAAGCAAAATTATCAAATTTATTTGGAAGGGCAAGGGGCCCCAAATCTCCAGAAACATCTTAAAAAGGCAAAGTTGGAAGACTTTCACTTCCAGACTTTAAGTCATATTACCAAGCTATAGTGGCAAAAACAGCATGGTACTGGTATAAAAATATACACACAGACCAATAGAACCAAACTGATCATTCAGAAACAGACCCTCACAATGTGGTCAAGCGACTTCTGACAAGCCTGTCAAACCCTCCCATCTGAGTAAGAACAGCCTGTTCAACAAATGATGCTTGGAGAACTGGATATCCATAGCTAAAAGAAATAAAAAGGACCATATCTCACACTTTACTTAAAATTAGTCAAAATGGATCAACAACCTAAATATAAAAGCTTTTACCATAAAACTCCTAGAAGAAAATGTAGAAAAATATCTTCAAGATCTAGATAAATGAGACTTCCTCAAACTTAAATACTTTTGTGATTCAAAAGACTTCATCAAGAAGGTGAAAATGCAGCCAACTAAATGGGAAAAAATATTTGGAAACAACGAATCTGATAATGGTTTGGTTACCATTTTATATAAGAGATCAATACACTTAACAATAGAAGAGCAAACTGTCCAATTTTAAAATGGGCAAAAGATTTAAATAGACATTTCTCCATAAATGAAGTACAAATTGTAAAAGGGCACATGAAGAAATATTTAATATCACTGACTATTAGGGAAATGCAAATCAAAACAACTTTGAGATATCATTTCACACCGCATAGAATAGCCATTATTAAAAAAAAAAACAGTAAACAGTAAGGACTAGAAAGGATGTGAATAAAATAGGGACACCCTTCGCTGTTGGTGGGATTGTAAAATGGTGCAGCCTCTGTAGAAGACACTTTGGTAGTTCCTCAGGTACCTAAATATAGAATTGCCATATGATCCAACAATTCCTCTATTAGGAATATAACAAGAAGAGCTGAAAACTCTGACAAGAACAAATATCTGCACAACAATGGTCATAGTGCTCTTGTTCACAATTACCAAAGTTGGAAACACCCAAGTATCTAGCAACCAATGAATGGATAAACAAAATGCGTGTGTGTTTGTATACATACATACATACTACATACATACATATGTATGATAGACTACTGTGCTGTAGTAAGGAGAAATGAAATTGGGATACATATAAAAACATGGATGAATCTTGAGTATTTTATGAATTAATCCAGACACATAATGACAAATATTTCATAGTCTTACTAACATGAACTAAATATGAAGAATAAATGCATGGATTTAAAACCTAGAGTATAGGTTATTTGGAGGTAAGAGAAGGGCTGTGAAGGTGTACTGATGCTTAACATATGTAGAAGTTTTAATTAACTTGATTATAAAAGTGTGGAAATGGATAGACTGATAGTAAAACATTACAGTGAGTAGCAGTGGGTTTAAAAATGGGATTGTGGCTGAGAAGTGTAGTCCAAGGATGTAAACATCAATTGAAAGAAAGAGAATAATCTAGGAAAGAATAACACAGTGAACCCAGAGGAGGATGAGAATTGTGGTTGATGGCACAAATTGAAGAATGTCCTTCTGTGAACTAGAATGAATGTATGTCACTATTGCAGGGTGATGGGAATGTGGAGAAGAATGGGAAAATTACAATTAATGTGAACTATGCACTATAGTTAACACCAATACTGTAATATTCTTGCATTAATGCCACAGATTTATTGTGCTAATAATAAGGGGGTATTGAGAAATTATGCCAAAAGAAGCAGCATGAGGCTCACAAACATACATATAAAGGCAAGAGAAGGGAAAAGGGAAACAAAGAATATTTGAGGAAATAATGGCTAAATATTTCCCAACTCTTATGAAGACATAAATATAAACATCCCAGAAGTGCAACATACTTGAAAGGGAATAAATCCTAATAGACCTATTCTGAGACATATTCTAATTATAATGGCAAATGGCAAAGATAGGGAGAAAATTCTAAAGCATCAAGAAAAATGCAATTTCATACATCCAAGTTATCCAAATAACACCAAGTGCCAATTTCATATCAGAAACCATGAAAGTGAAATGGAAGTGAAATGGTATATTTAACAATATAAACTACAAGCCAAAAATTTTTTGTACAGCAATACTGTCCTTCAAAAATGAGGGAGAGTTTAAAATACTCACAGATAAACATAAAGTGTGAGAGTTTGTCAAAAAGAGACCTCCTTGCTGCAGGGACAGTTACCGGACATTGTATGTCCTCCCATGGCTCACTGGGTGGACTGTGAGAGAGTGTGGGCTGTGGTGTGAACCATTGACCATGAGGTGCAGTGGTGCTCAGAGATGTAGTCACCAAATGCAATGAATGTCTCATGATTATGGAGGAGGTTGTTGTTATGGGGGGAGGAGTGGGGCAAGGTGGGTGGGGGGTATATGGGGACCTCATATTTTTTGAATGTAATATTAAAAAAATAAAGACAAAATAATAATAATAAAAAAAGAGACCTCCTTTTCCAGAAATATTAAAAGTAGCTTTGCAGGTTGGAAAGAAAGATAGGAGAGACTGGCTTGTAGTGTGAAAATGTAGATTATTAAAAAAAGATAATGAAAACTGTAAAAACAGACATTAAAAAAAGATAAAATGACTGAAGTGAGTAGTGGCTTTACACATAAATAAGACTGAATGCTAATGGATTAATCACACTCATCAAAAGACACAGATTGGTGGAAAGGATGAAAGGGCATGTTCTAGCTATGCTGTTTACAAAGACTCATCTTAAACACAAAGACATGGATAGGTTCAAAGTGAAATGTTGGAAAAAGATATTCAATGCAAATATTGATCAAAAAGAAGGGCTGGATCACTTTATTTATATAGGACAAAGTAAACTTTAAATTCAAAACTGTTATTTATAAGAGGCAGTGAAGGTCATTATATATTTAAAAAGGGGCAATCCAACAAAAGAAATATTTATTCACCTAAGCCAGAGGTCCCAACTTACATAAGGCAATCACTGGAAAAACTGAAGGGAGAAATAGACATCTCAAGTACAATAATTGGAGACTTCAATACAGCATTCTCATAAATAGGCAGAACATCTAGATGGAGGGGCAATAAGAACACAGAAAATAGATAAATGGGACCTCCTAAAAAAAAAACCAAAGGACTTCTTTGATAAAGTCAAAATACAGCTTACTCAATGGGAGACAACATTGAAAATCACGTATTTGATAAGGATTTAATATATAGAATATATAAAGAAATCCTGCAACTCCAAAATAAAATGAAAACCCAACTAAAATAGGCAAAATACTTTAATAGACATTTCTCCAAAGAAGAAACACAAATGGATAAAAAGTTTAGAAAAAATGCTCACTTTGACTAGCTAATAGGGAATGCACATAAAAACCACAAAAACATATCATTTCACACCTACTAGAATGATCACTATTTAAAAAAACAGAAAACTAAATTTTTAGGGAGGATGTGAGAGGATCGCTCACTCATTTCTAGTGAGAATGTAAAATGGTGTAGCCATCGTGGAAGACAGTTTGGCAGTTCCTCAGGAAGCTGAGTGTAGTACTACCATCTGACCCAGCAATCCTGCTGCTAAGTATATGCACAGAAAAACTGAAAGTAGGGACCTGAAAGATATTTGGACGATATTACTAGCAGCATTACTGACAAATGCAAAAAGATGAAAGCTACCTAAGTGTCCATCAACCGATGGACAGATTAACAAAATGCATGCACATACAATAGAATATTATTCAGCAATAAAAAGGAATCCATTCTTAATGCAGGTGATAACATCGATAAACATGAATAACATGGGCATTACGTTGAGTAAATAAGCCAGACACAAATGGACAAATATTGTATGACCTCACTGTTAGGAACTAATAATATCAGCAAACTCATAGAGTTAGAACCTAGAATATAGATTACCAGGAGATGGATTGGGGTTAGAGAATGGGGAACTGATGCTTAACTTGTATCCAATTTTTATTTAGGTTTTTGGTAAAAGTTTGCATATGGATGGTGGTGATAGAAGTACATTATTGAGTGTAATCACCATTACTTAACTATATATTTGAATATGTTTAAAAGAGGAAGCTTTAGGACGTATATATTATTAGAATAAAAATTAAAATATAAGACATAGGACTGTACAACACCATGAACCTTACTGTAAATCATTGACTGTAAGTAGTACAAGTCAAGAATGTTCTTTCATGAATTATATCAAATGATCATAATGACTACAAGGTGGTAATAATAGGTGGTATATGAGAAAATTCACCTAATGTAAATAATTGGTGATAGGCTGATCTTAATAATCTGTCATCAATTGTAACAATGGTTAAAAATATTTTTAAAAAGGTGAAAAAAACAAAAACAAAACTCTCCCACATCTTTTCCTAAATCTTACCACTTTCCTGCTGACTGAAAGAGGAACTCCTGGGTGAAAATGCACAAAAGTGACAAGGTGGTGTGTACCAGCCGCCCAGCCTCCAGGATGGGCCACTTTCTTGCCCAGATTAAACCCTGTCCACAAGTGGCAGTGGTTTTGTCAGAAATGAGGAGAGGCTCACCAAGTGTGCAATTGCCACAGCTGAATAAGTAGTGAAGGGGCTCCCCTACCTGGGGGGGAACTCTGGGCACTGATTCCAACCCTACAACTGGCCACTGGGCAAACAGTGAACATTCGCACTAACTCTGAGTATGCCTTCACTGCTGTACATATCCATGGAGGAATTTATATGGAGAAGGAACTCCTAACTGCAGGGGGAAAAAAGGGGGAAATCCTTCATCTGCTGAAAACAGTCTGGAGGTCAGGCAGGGCCACCAGTCATGTGCTGTTAAAAAAAAAAAAGGATGTAGTTGCTGGAAAAATGCACTGGCTGATGGGGCAGCTCGACAGGCAGCCAAGGGGGCCCTCGAGCTGCAGCCCCACTCCTGGTGCACCTGTCCCTTTTAAAACAATGCATTAAAAGGTTGAACTGTACCAGGGGTAAGCAGGAGTGGGCAAGGAAGGGGAGGGACACCAGACCCCAGAGGGGGGCTGGCTACCTCCAGATGGCCGGGTCTTCATCCCAGAGGGGGCCTCCTACACCCTGGTTCAACAATTCCACCAGCTCACCCACTGGGAAAAAAAACTGCTTTAAAGGCCTGCTCAGACAATATTGCTACACTGTCCAGATGACCCTGCTCTGCACCACAGTTGGCAGCCAGTGCCAAATCTGCACTGAGAGCAGCCCCTCCCGGGATCCCAGGCCCCAGCTGCATCCAACACACAGGAACTGCCCCTTTTACAAACTTAACAATGGACTTTGCAGAAGTGAAACCAGGTCAAAGGTATACAAGCTTCTTAGTAATAATATTCACCTCCTCCAGCTGGGTCAAGGTCTTTCCCACCCACACTGAAAAACAAAAAGTAACTAAAGATGTGCTCTGAGAAACAGTTCCCCAGCACGTGACCTTTATCCATAAGCAGCAATAAGGGCCCAGCTCTCCTGTTAGCTGTCATCCCAGAGCTAGTAAAAGGTTAGGAATTAAGCAAAAACTCCACACAGCATATAGGCCCCAAAGCTCAGGGAAAGTAAAACGCATAAGTCAAACCCTCAAAACCACCCTAGCCAAGGTCCATAAGAAATAAAAATAAAAAATTGGCCTCCTGTGAGTAAATCTACTCCCATTAGCCCTCCTTAAATTCAAACTGCACCCCGCCAGACCCTCAGGCTTTTCACCATTTAAAGTTCTGTTTAAACAACCACCCCCCATTATTTAAACCTTCAAGAAAAATCTCAGACTCTTAGGAAAAACTGGCCAGGACTCTATCCTCCACAGTTAAAAAAAAAACCCTGCCCAAATACACAAAATTCTCCTGTCTCAAGATCCCAT
Source organism: Dasypus novemcinctus (assembly GCF_030445035.2). Classification (NCBI taxonomy): domain Eukaryota; kingdom Metazoa; phylum Chordata; class Mammalia; order Cingulata; family Dasypodidae; genus Dasypus; species Dasypus novemcinctus. The sequence continues at coordinate 4,941,315 of NC_080700.1, read as the reverse complement.
CCCATTAGGAAACCTAATTTGGGTAAAAACAAAACAAAACAAAACTGAATTAATAATAATAACAAAAAGTAATTTTATAACAAGGAAGCTTGTTGGCAGCCAGCCTCCCCTGCCAACTTGTTTCTAAAAGACTGTTTCTGGTATTACATGCCAAGGATATTTAAAATAAAAAGTTATATTTGCATATAACCAAACTGAATTCTTATTTTGATAAGTTTATTTAGTGTTAATAGTAATTGTATGTTACAAGGGATTTGCTTGGAGATGGTTTACAAAATCATTTTGGTAACTTATGTATGTAGGGTGTATAGAATGTGTTTTTATTATGATGGAAACAGAAAAAAATTTGTCCTAAAATAAAATGACTGGTTATTAAGAAAGAGTAAAATGTGGAACAAAACCTGAATGAATACATAAAGTGCAGAAGGTTTGTGAAAAAGGACTTTTTTATGGTTAAAGTTAAGTAAGAGTTGATGGGTTAAGTTTTAGTTGATACTAAAAGCTTTAGTATCAAATAGTATACTGATGCAAAGTTAAAATTTTGTTCTTTCTGTTATTGTGACAGTTTCTCAAGTCATTAGCCTGTTTTAGTAAAAGTTTTTCTCCTGAATAATCAGTATACAAAGAAAAACTGTTTCATCAAAACAGCTCCTTGTATTTTAACCTTATCATTTCCCTGGTTTTCTAAAAAAAAAAAAAGTCTCATCTCTTTTTAAGGAACATAATGTCCAAACCTGCTTTCTCAAAATCAGATCCTATATCTTCTTATTTCAAACTATTGCAAAAGATTTGTTCTTTTACCTTGAAAAATTAATGTAATAAAATAGTTAATTTCCCTTAATATGTTGTAAGTTGAATGGAAAGTGTTTAAAAGTATTATAAAATTAAAAGGATTACTTAACCCTCTGTTAATTAAAGTTGTATGAGTAAAAAATTCATATGAATACTCAAAGAGCATATAAAATTCTCCTAAATCTACCAATGTTTTAGCATAATATTAGACAAAAGTACAGTGTTGCTAATCATGGTTGTAGCTGTTTAATAGTATATGTCACAAAAACTGAAAAAGAGTCCCTCCAACTTACCTGGGTGGGCCCACATACTGTTATCCTTGTAACCCCCACTGCTCTCAAAGTTTCAGCTATTAGCCCTTGGAGTCATCATGCTAGAGTTAAAAGGGCACACTCCAACAAGAAACAAAACAACTGAACAACTCACCCCGTACCTTACTCTCCCTTAAAAATCTGAACTGCCCAGAGCCACCGAGAATAGCCATCACCTGACTAGATGGGCTCCTGTTCCCTTGGTTCCTACATTTCTTTGGACTGCTCAGCTTGCTATTTGGGACTGGACTGGAAGCTACAGCTCTCAGAGACTGGAGTAAGGACACTAATCTTAATTGTGTACTTGTGTCCTGTAGAATGATTTACTACCTTAAGTTTTTTCACTTAGCATGAGTGATGCACTATAAAAAAGTGTATAGGGGCATCAGAGAGGGAATTGTTGAGGAATAAAAAGCATAACCTTGCAAAAATATCTAACAAGTCACTCCTGCCCCCACTTCTGTGGATCTGCCTGTGAGGGCATGGCCTTGCAGGAGAATTTCAAGTAAATAACTCCTGCCCACTTGCTCCCTGTTTCTGTAAATCAGCCTGTGAAAACATGGCCTAGTAGGGAGATATCAAATGAGTGACTTCCCCCTGCTTCCTTAAATCAGCCCACAACCTTGCAGCTGCATTCTGCCTCTATAACTGGCCCCCCACTTGCAAAATTTTGCCTAGCAACTTGTTAGCCAAAGAACAAAAGTTATGCTGATCCCACCTGAAATTCTATATAAACCTATGAAAACTGAAAAACAGGGCTCAAAATTTGGAGATTGACTCTCCTCTGAGCCCACACATAATAAATCTGTTCCTCCACTGCACTGGAGAAGTAGGTTTTGGGTTTTTCTGCAGTTCAGAACTCCTGGCTTTGCTGCAACAACATGACAAATCGGGCAGATGACAGTGCTTTTCATAGAAATGTACTTTAGAGAATTTTAAAAATTATTTCTGGCATTATATACTGCTTTCATTTATAACATGATGTGCTTTTTGTTCTTTAAAATCTTGTTTAATTGGAAAGTTTTAAAAAATATTTTTACTTTAACAAGGAAAATGTTATGCAGTGGTGCATATTCTGAAGAGAAAGTTCACGTCATCTTATCAGTTTTGCTATGTAGTATTCTTATTTATAATTCTTTAAAGGAATATGATGGAAAATTCAGTGTTTATTTAATAGAAAATAAGGATTTGATATAAATTTGTAGTGGACATGCCCTTTTTTCAATTTGTGTATTTTATTTCATTCAGAGAAAGTATCCATATATATAAGATGAAGTAATTGTAGAGTGAATACAAACATACTCATCACTTTATCTCAAATTGTGCTATGATCATTTTGCTTTCTTGCTTAATCACATATCTGCTCACATATGCATCATTCTTTTCATCCATCCAAACATTTATTTTTAATTTCTTTGCATTTCAAGTAAGTTCCATTCATCAACTCTGTTCATGCCTAAACACTTGTGTATTAATAGAATTAATTGAAATTAATTTTGTATTTTTCATTTTAAACATTTACAAGCAGTTAATTCCTTGAATGTTAATTTTACATATCTAACGGTTTTGAGAAGCATAACTATCCTATAACCCCATCCCCAAGAAAATAAATAATATTCCCATCATAGTCCCTCAAATATTCCTAGTAAATATTCACATTGCTCTCCTTACTAAGACAAAATTACTTGTCTACTTATTTATCCATTTATATGACCAGGATTAATTTTTCTTGTCCTATACATTTTGAAAAAACGTATCATGTAATAGTCCTTCCCTTGTGTAAAGTATTTTTAAACTCTAATATTTTGAGATGCATTCATATTGTTGTGTATATACACAGCCATTTTTAAAATTTAAGTAATATATAAATATTTTGCAAATGTGTATACTCTTTTCTGTGTTGGATAACTGCACATTTCTTTTTTTTTTAATTTAGCATGAATAAAACTCCTATAAATGTTCTCCTACATAGTTTTTTGTGTTTTTTGCACTGATTTCTCTAGGATACATAATGAAGATCAGACTCACAGGAGATATTTAGTTTTATTACAAACTGCTAGACACTTTAAGAAATATATATAATTTGTAACCCAATCTTGCAACTAAATGCATGAGCTGTTAGGTTCAGGAGATCATCACCAACATTTTCTATTGCCAGACTTGTTAATTTTGATTCTCTGGAGTTATATACTAGTACAGCATTGTGTTTGAAATTATTTTCCTTTGAGAATTTATGAAGTGGATGACATACTGAAACATTAATCATGTCTTCATGAGTTGAAAGGGACTTAATGTTTTCAGAATATGTTCTCTAAATTGGAATTAAATTAAAAATCACTAAGATAGAAGTTTTAAATTACACAACATCCATCTAAGAAATTTTTGTATCAAAAAATTCACAAGGAATTTAAATAGTTTAAAATTATAAGTCCTTATACTAGAAAAGGAGAAAGGTCTAAAGACAATGACCACCATTTATAACTGGAGAAACCAGGAAAAGAAAGTGAACCTTTAATAAGTAGAAGGAAGAAAATAGTAAAGAAAAGAGAAGAAATCAATGATATAGAAAATAGACAAAGAAAAGGAAAAGCTAACAGAAGCAAAAAGTTTTCTTCCCTTTTAAAAGATCTACCAGATTGATTAACTTCTACTTATATTTATCAGCAATTAAAGAAAATAAAATCAAATATCAGTAATGAAATAGGAGTTTCTTGAAAGACAGACTCCACTATCAAACTGACTGTAAAAAAAAAAAAAAAGAAATTAGTTGCAAATGATAAAAGTTGGGTTTCAGTGATATTAAAGTTTTAGAAAAAATGTGCCCCCCCATAACCTTTGAAGTCTCCCAATACTAAGATTTAGCTGATAGAATGATAGAATGATTGGTTATATAAATAAATATGTTTATTTATTGTATTAAAAAAATTTCAGGTTTGTAAGTTCACCATCTCTATGTAAACCAAAAGTTTCTAGGTGAACAATAAATGATGGTATAAATTATGGATGGGTGTGAAAAAATTCAATACTTTTCATTCAATGGATATAACTTTTACAGAATATGAAAGGTCTCAGATTATAAACTGAGATATGGTCTCAGATTATAGACTGCAACTATTCTTTATAAATCACCACTTGATGAAATTTTTGTAGAATATTATCATTATGAAAAATATTAGTGATTTAAAAAGTTAATCAAATACTTCCCATTTTTAGCAATATGTCTGCATCAAGCCATATTTTCTTCAAAGTATGAATGAAGAAGCAGATACAAAATTCCAGTTCTTTCCTTGCAAGCCAGGTTTGCACAAACATTTTACACAAAATCAATGTATTAATGCATTATTGCATAAAGGATTCATTAGATTTAATAAATTAAATAAGTATTTATGCCTGTGACACTTTTAATTTCTAATATGGTAACATTCAATATGTGTATACACATATATATGCCACATTAATTCAAATGTGTCTTCAATATTTTTAAGAGTGTAAAGGGTAAAAAAAAACACAAAAAGCAAAAAAAACTTGAGTTGATGATATTACTTCTATTAAAATATGTTTTCAAAAGTACAGGAAACCTTAGGTAGTATAATCTCATATGTGTTATTCCTACCAGTATCCTCTTTCCAATTTCATATTTCCTTGAAAATAGAGACTGGCTTTATTAGACACTTGTCCATCTTTATTCATTTATTAGATGTCTGTCCATGATTCTGGGGCAATATTTAGGCTTCCCTTCACAAATCTGAATGTGATCTACAAATATCTTTATGAAATATCTCAAATTTTAAAGATATTCTCTTCAAATGTTTGGTTTTCTGAGTTTTTTTGTACTGGTGATGAGTGCTTCCATTACCTTAGTATATTCTGCCTTTTTGTTTATGTCATATATTCTTCATCACTAGTGTATAAAATTACCAATGATTTTTGCATGTTGATCTTGTATCCTACCATTTTGCTGAAATTGTTTATTACCATTGGTACCTTGGCTGTGGATTTTTCAAGATCCTCAATGTGTATGATCATGTCATCTGCAAATAGTGAATGCTTTATTTCTTCCTCTGCCATTAAAGTGCCTTCTATTTTATTTTTTCCTCCCTAATTGCTCTGACTGGAACTTCCAGTACAATGTGAAATATCAGTGGATGTAGGTGGGTATCCATGTCTTTTCCTCATATAAGGAGGGAAGACCATCATCAGTCTTTCCCTGTTGAGTATGATGTGAAATGTTGGATTTTCACACATATCCTTTATCAAGTTAAGGGTTTTTATTTTATTACTAATTGCCTGAGTGTTTTTATCTGGAAGAGGTGAAAATTTTTTTCGGATGCCTTTTCTGTGTCAAGGGAGATAATTGGACCTTGTTGACTTTTAGTCCTGCCCTTTCTCTTCTAACGGGTGTGATGCATTACTTTATTTTCTTTTTAAAAGGAGTTTTGTTGAGATATATGCACATATGATACAATCCATTCAAAGTGTGCATTCAATAACTTTAAGTATAATCATACAGCTGTGCATTCACCCTATCAATTTTTGAAAAATTCATTACTCCAAAATTAAAAATTCCATGCCCCTTAACATTCACATCTCAATCCCTCTATCCTTCCATAGCCCTTTATTACCAATAATTGATTACTGTCTCTATAGATTTATTTAGATTTACATTTTTTATATATGGAATCATACAATATGTTGTATCCTGTATCTGTTATTTTTACACTTAACATATTGTTGGTTCTATTTTTTTATTAGAGAAAGAGGTTTACAAAAGGCCATGTTAAAATATAATGTTCTCATATACTCCCTATTGTTGGTACTTTGAATCAGTATAGAAACTTTGTTACTATTTGTGGCAGTTTGAGATTGTTTATGAATGCCCAAAAAGAGAAGGATTATGTTTGTAAACTAAGCTGTTCTTCTGAGTGTGATACCCTTTGATTGTATTAAGTAAAGGTTTTAAGTTTACTAAATTAAATCAATTTAGGGCCTTCAATTTATTGACCATGTCAATCAAGTGTGACTCAGGCCAAGTCCCTGGCCCCTTGGTACACTGATATAAATGGACTCTCACTCAAGAAGATGCACAGAAGTGGACACAGGAGGAAAAAGAGCTCCATAGACATGGCTGAGGAGAGAAGTTTGATCCTGTGACCCTTGGAAGAGAGATGAGCAATATGCCTGACAGTTCACCATGCTGAGAAAGCCCAGAAAGAAACAAACCCTATGCCAGGCTGGAGCTGAGGGAGAAGAAGGCTGAAACTTCACAAAGATTGGCAACCTCCTTTCTTCAACATGTGGCAAGTGACTTCAGTGAGAAATCAACTTTGAGCTGGGCTTTTTCGGACCTTGTAATTGTAAGCTTTTGCTCCAAATAAATACCCTTTATAAAAGCCAACAGATTTCTTGTACTTTGCATCAGCACCCATTTGGTTAATACACTATTGATGAACTAATATTAAAATAGTACTATTAACTATAGTCCATAGTTTATATTAGGTGCATTTTGCCATAAACTACCCTATTATTAATACCTTGTATTCATGTCTTACATTTGCTATAATTCATGAAAGAACTTTCTTTTTTTTTTAAAAGATTTATTTATTTATTTATCTCCCCTTCTCCCCCCGGTTGTCTGTTCTCTGTGTCCATTTGCTGCATCTTCTTTGTTCCACTTCTGTTGTCAGTGGCACGGGAATCTGTGTTTCTTTTTGATGCATCATCTTGTGTCAGCTCTCCGTGTGGGTGGCACCATTCCTGGGCAGGCTGCACTTCATGAAAGAATATTCTTATACTAGTAATATTTACCTTAGTCCATCATACACAACTGGAGTTACCATGTTATACAGTCTCATGTTTTATCTTCTAATTTTCATTTTAGTAAGATACACCACACTTGAAAGCCTGGGGAAAATCTCACTTGGCAATGTTGTATAATTCTTTTAATGTGTTGTTGGCTTAAATTTGCTAGTATATTTCCAGGACTTTTGCAGCTATACTCATGAGTGATAATGGTGTGTAGTATTTTTTTTTTTGATTAGGTTAATGCTAGTCTCATAAAATTAGTTGAGAAATGTTCTTTGCTATTCCAAGTTTGGAAGACTTTGAGCAGTATTGGTGTTAATTCTTTGAATGTTTGGTAAATTCACCAGTGAAACCATTTGGTTTTGGGTTATTCTTCCTGGGATATTTTCTGTGCATGTATGTATGTTTGATATAATTTTTTGTAGCATAATTCAAGTTATCCATTTATTTAATGATCTTTTTCCTAGTTGTTCTATTCATTGATGAAAGTGGTGTATAGAAATCCTCAATTATTATTGTGGAGATTTGTCAGTGTTGGTTCATTTCTTTTGGGGCTCTACGGTTTGATGCATATATATCTATGATTGCCATTTCTTGTTTTTGGTGGTTTGAACTTTTTATTAACATATATTATATTCTGTCTATTTTGACAGTCTTTGACTTGAAGTCTCTTATGCCCAATGTTAAGTATAACTACTCTAGCTCTCTTTTGGTAACTATTTGCATGCAATATTTTTTCCATCCTTCACTTTCAAACTATTTGTGTTTTGGTGTCTTACATGGGTCTCTTGTAAGCATCATATAACTCTTTCTTTGCTCTGTATACACGAGCTAATCTGTGTCTTTTGATAAGACTGATGTGCGGCGGCTTGCTCGGTCGGTAGAGGTGGGGTCTGGCTGCGGATGAGGGGTCGGTCCAGCTCTGGACGAGGGGTCGGTCCTGCTTGGGATGAAGGGTCGGTCCCACTTGGGATGAGGGGTCGGTCCAGCAGCAGATGAGGGATCGGTCTCACAAGGGGCTGCGCGGTTCAGCTGACGGGGTCGCCCGGCGAAGCCGGCGACGAAGGGGTCGCCCAGAGAAGCAGACGACGAACTGGGGACAAGGGAGGCCAGGCCCTTGTTGGGGGCTCTCAGGACTGGAGGGCGCATGGCAGAAGAACTACCGTGGAGACAAGGTAAACACGCAAGTCCACTTTATTGAGGGATAGGCAACAGTTTTATAGGGGCTGGGGAAGGCTGATTGGTCGAAGCCAAGCCCTGTTCTGATTGGTTGCCGGCAAAAGGTCAGTGGGTGGTACTGGATGGGGGAGGGGTGCTGGTTAGGGATTGGCTGTCGCTGTTGCTGGGGGAAGTGGCAGGGTTTAGGGATTGGTGGCTGCTGTTGCTGGGGTGGAGGGCAGACTTGAGTTTCCCGCCCACGCCTGGCTGTTGCTGCTGTCGGGGGAGGGGAAGAGGGCAGACTGGATTTTTCCGCCTACACTTGGCTGTTGCTGCTGTTGGGGGAGGGGAAAAGGGCAGACTGGAATTTTTCGCCCTCGCCTGGCTGTTGCTGCTGTCGGGGGAGGGGAAAAGGGCAGACTGGAATTTTCCGCCCTGCGCCTGCGCAGGGAGAAAGAAGAAGAAGGGTGCTGCCCCACAGGCATCGGGTGGCGCCATCCCGGAGGAGGGGCGGCCGCGGAAGCATGGCTGCCGAGAAGGGGAGACCGGAGGGCACTCTGCGCCCATGCCGAGCTTCCTTCAGGGGTGGTGGTGAGTCCGACCAGCCACCCTATTATGGGGGCAGCGGCTTGGCCTGCCACGGCTGCTCCCCCACCAGGCCAGCAAACCACACTTCAGCGCAAGGGGTGACCGCATTTCCCCCTTCTTTTCAAATAAGGGCCAGGATGGCAGCAGCAACAAGTAGCTGAGGCCCAAGAGGCAGTAAGCAATGAGGGAAGCGGGGCTGAAGAGGGAGGTGAGTATGACGGGGATATAAATGTACAATTTAGGGGGTGGTATCTTGCCGTTGCAAGCAAGGGTGGCCAATGTCCAATTCTTGTTGATCTCGGCGGCTATAAGATCCATATGTTGTTAAAAGTCCAGGATGACAGCGCGTTGCAGGTAGTTGATCTCTCCTTGGCAGCGAAGACATTGTAGGAGAGGATTACTTTTTCCTGCCAGAGGCTTACTGTCCAATTAAAAGGCTGATGGCTGGGGTTGGTGAGTGCTATGGGGAGTGTGAGGAAAAGAAGGGTGATGGTTTTGGACAAGAGGAGGCTTGGTGAAGTCATTATGGGAGGAAGATAAGGAGTAAAGCATAAAAGAGGATAATAAACAGAAAGGCGATGGAGAGTAGAATTCGTTGGCCGAGGTTCCAATCTTCTGGGGTGGTAGCAGCTAGAGAGATGGCAGAAAATATTATCAAGAAAGCAAAGGTTATGAGGAAGAAATAAAGTATTAAAGGCTGTGGGGGAAGTGAGAAGATCATTTAGAGGATAGGGTTGAGAATGGTATGTTTAAGACAGAAGCTTTGTGGTTTGTAGACTTCTTTATAAACGGAGGAGAATGAGGGCAGTAAATATAGTAACGATAGATAGGAAGATGACAGTGAGGAGGAGTCTTTGTTTAAGGTTCCAATCATCGGGCGCAACAGTGGCTAGGCCGATAGCGAGGGGTGTTGCTAAATAGACAATGGCTGCAAAGACAAAATCATCTTCTGTTTCCTTAAGAATAACTTTTCTTTAAATACTTAGTAGCATGCAATATTAGAAACCATTTCCTAAAAGCAAGTTGGCAGGGGAGCTTGGTTGCTGTTAATCTTTCCTGTTATAAAATTACCTTTTATTATTATTATCATCAATTTAGTTTTATATATATATATATTTAAGAATGACCTTTTGGAATTAGCCATTTAATACCTTAATGTAAACTATTGAAGATAAATTTTATCTTTACAGAACACATTCCCTTACGTAAAGTTATCACAATACCTTTTACACTTGCCACATGCAAATTAAATTTCAAGAGTTTATGAAAAATTAGCCATCTTACTTTAGGACAAAATACGTCTTTTTGCAAAACTTATTACATTTCCGTTAGCATTTTTACAAACTTTTAACCTTTTTAATATTCATATAAGTTTTACATTCTTTATATTATCCTGTGAAGAAAAATAAGTTATTCATTTTAATCTAGGCAAGAACAACTTTTTATGAAGACGTACAGTTAATTTATTAATTAAGACTTACAATTTTTTTAAATTGTAGATATCTTATTAACATTTAAACTTATGTATTAATATAATAAACTTAAGTATTAATATAAGCGCTTATTTAATTTTTGGCCATTTGAATAGAGATCTTTTAAAGATTTCTAGTAATTTATATTTACCATCCGGAGGTATCACAATATATGTTGACATTGAACGAACAGACAGACAAACACAGAACAATTAAAACACATTAACAGAAATATATAATTTATTTACAGTTGACTAATAATTCTTACTTTCTTGGTATAGCTGCTTTTAAATCCTTTTTTATATAGCATATCATAGATTACACCCTTCAAGATTTCTTCTGGACTTCATGTTGCCTGTAATAAGCCAGGAGGGAATCTTTTACCTTCCTGCTCCACAGCAAAAGTGACCCTATCTATAAGGCGAGTATAGGTGTCTGGGTCCCAAAGCTGACACGTGGTAAGCCACGGATTAAAGGGGAGAAGAAGGTCCCAATATACTTGAAACTGTTTGAAAGAGATCTTACACTGGTGAGTGTCTAGGAGACCGGCGAGGGCCCGAACTTGTGGGGCTTGCTTAGCAGATAGGATGTTACCCATTGCTAATGGCCTTTTGGAGCCGATAAGAAAAGGGGCCCTTACCTTGAGAGCGCGGCGATGGGAGCCGAGGTGCGCGGTGAGACGAGGGGCCGGAGCCGATGGGACTCCGACTGTGGTCGCCGGCCAAAAGAAGGCCCCGACGAGGGGAGGGCGGAACGACGAGCAGTGGAGCAAGGCAAAGGGGAGCAAGCACGGAGGGGAGGAGGCAGAGCTGAAGGCAGGGGTGGAGGTGCTCAGGCACGCGCTCCTGAGAGTTTTATTGGCACCTCTTAATCATAGCGGGTCGGTATAAGCCCCCGACATGGAAGGAGAAAGCCATCCAGCAATTCTCCCAGACCGCCGTGGATCATATGAGGTCACCAAGGTTCAGGAGCAGCAATGCAGAGTGAAAAGATAGGGGTGAGAAGAGAGGAGAGCGTAGGGCTATGGTAGGGTTACTTCAGACGTGCAAGCGTGTGCTCCCGAGAAATCCAAGGCTCCTCTTAATCATAGTGGGTCGGTATAAGCCCCCGACATGGAAGGAGAAAGCCATCCAGTGATTCTCCCAGACTGCCGTGGATCATATGAGGTCACCAAGGTTCAGGAGCAGCAATGCAGAGTGAAAAGATAGGGGTGAGAAGAGAGGAGAGCGTAGGGCTATGGTAGGGTTACTTCAGACGTGCAAGCGTGTGCTCCCGAGAAATCCAAGGCTCCTCTTAATCATAGCGGGTCGGTATAAGCCCCCAACATGGAAGGAGAAAGCCATCCAGCGATTCTCCCAGACCGCCATGGATCATATGAGGTAGCCAAGGCTCAGGTAGCAGCAATGTTGCACGAGAGAAGTCCCAAGGTGAGAAGAGAGGAGGGCGTAGGGCTGTGGTAGGATTACTTCAGACGTGCAAGCACGCGCTCCCGAGAAATCCAAGGCTCCTCTTAATCACAGCGGGTCGGTATAAGCCCCCGACATGGAAGGAGAAAGCTATCCAGCGATTCTCCCAGACCGCCGTGGATCGTATGAGGTAGCCAAGGCTCAGGTAGCAGCAATGTTGCACAAGAGAAGTCCCAAGGTGAGAAGAGAGGAGGGGGTAGGGCTGTAGTAGGATTACTTCAGACATGCAAGCGCACGCTCCCGAGAAATCCAAGGCTTCTCTTAATCATAGCGGGTCGGTATAAGCCCCTGACATGGAAGGAGAAAGCCATCCAGGGATTCTCCCAGACCGCCGTGGATCATATGAGGTAGCCAAGGCTCAGGTAGCAGCAATGTTGCACGAGAGAAGTCCCACGGTGAGAAGAGAGGAGGGGGGGCCGCCAGGTTATGGAGTGAGGCTGTGGTGGGGTTGCCTTGCCCCACGTTGGGCGCCAACTGCGGCGGCTTGCTCGGTCGGTAGAGGTGGGGTCTGGCTGCGGACGAGGGGTCGGTCCAGCTCTGGACGAGGGGTTGGTCCCGCTTGGGATGAAGGGTCAGTCCCATTTGGGACGAGGGGTCGGTCCGGCAGCAGACGAGGGATCGGTCTCACAAGGGGTTGCGCGGTTCGGCTGACGGGGTCGCCCGGAGAAGCAGGCGACGAACTGGGGACAAGGGAGGCCATGCCCTTGTCGGGGGCTCTCAGGACTGGAGGGTGCACGGCAGAAGAACTACCGTGGAGACAAGGTAAACGCGCAAGTCCACTTTATTGAGGGAGAGGCAACAGTTTTATAGGGGCTGGGGAAGGCTGATTGGTCGAAGCCATGCCCTGTTCTGATTGGTTGCCAGCAAAAGGTCAGTGGGCGGTACTGGATGGGGGAGGGGTGCTGGTTAGGGATTGGCTGTCGCTGTTGCTGGGGGAAGTGGCAGGGTTTAGGGATTGGTGGCTGCTGTTGCTGGGGTGGAGGGCAGACTTGAGTTTCCTGCCCACGCCTGGCTGTTGCTGCTGTCGGGGGAGGGGAAAAGGGCAGACTGGAATTTTCCGCCCTGTGCCTGCGCAGGGAGAAAGAAGAAGAAGGGTGCTGCCCCACAGGCATCGTGTGGCGCCATCCGGGAGGAGGGGCGGCCACAGAAGCATGGCTGCCGAGAAGGGGAGACCCGAGGGCACTCTGCGCCCATGCCGAGCTTCCTTCAGGGGTGGCGGTGAGTCCGACCAGCCACCCTATTATGGGGGCAGTGGCTTGGCCTGCCGCAGCTGCTCCCCCGCCAGGCCAGCAAACCACACTTCAGCCCGAGGGGTGATCGCACTGATGAATCCGTTTACATTCAATTATGGATAAGGTAGGACTAGCTTCAGTCACTTTTGTCTTATATTTTCTTTTATGTCCCCCTTTTGCTTTGTCATAGCCCTTGATTGTGTATGATTGATCTTTTATGATGTAACTGTTCTCCTGGGACCTTCATAATGGATATATTGGTATGCTCTTTCCTTTCCTTATTGTTCCACAGGTTCTTTAGGCTCTGTTTATTTATTTATTTCTCTATTGGTTCATCAGTGTGTGATTTCAATTTTCCTTCTTCTAGTTAATTGATTCTTTCTTCTTCCTGTTCAATCTGCTATTGTGTGTCTCTAGTGTATTTTTAATCTCTTTTATTGTGCCTTTCATTTCCATAATTTCAGTTATGTTTCTTTTTACACTTTCAAATTCTTATTCATATCCTTTATCTCTTTGGCCATATATTATTTCATCTCCTCTGAAGCTTAAATTAGTTCCTTTGATTGGGCCATAAACTTCTGTTTCTGAATATGGCTTGTAATTTTTCACTTATGTCTAGGTATCTGATTATCTTCATTAGTATTTAGTTTGTTAAAAGCTGCTGGGAGCAATATACCAGAAATTGGTTGGCTTTTATAAGGAGAATTTATTAGGATAGAAGCTTACAGTTCAGAGGCTAGGAAAATGTCCAAATCAAGGCATTTCCATAGATGCTGATTCACTGAAGGTTGACTGCTGGCAATCCTGGACACTTTCCACATGGCAAGGCACATGAAATCATCAGTTTCTCTTCTGGGCCCCATTCCTTCAGGTTTTGCTGCTCTTTCTGTGGTTTCTTCTCTCCCATTTCTTTCTGAGCTGCTGGGTTCCTTCTCTGCATCTCTGCAACTTTTTCTCTGTGTGTCTGCTGCTTTCCATCCTCCATTTATACTGGACTCCAGGAAGATGACCAAGAATCACCTTGAGCCACAAATCATTGAAGCAATCCAAACAAAGGTCGCAAACCGAATCCAATCTAAAGTGCCCAAACCCACCAGAATGGATTAGCTCCAAGAATTCATGTGCTTTTCTGGGATCCACAAAATCTTCAAACTGCCACAATGAGTTTACAATGAAAATCAGTTTCTCTCTCTTGCCTAGGACATTATTTTTGACTGGCTTTGCATTAAAACTCTTCTTTGACACTTGTCTCAACTTATTCCAGACTTATAGAATTGCCTGTTTTAACTGATCAGATTTTCCCAGATCTTCTTTGTCTGATTCAAGGCCATGTATGTGGTATAATTTTTAAGATTGCACTATTTGTAATTGTTTCACCCCAAGAGAAAAATCCTTTCTTCAGTTCCTTCTCTGGGAATACTGATCTGCTTTCTTTTACTATGTTTTGTTTCTATTGCTTTTTATACACTCCTTTCATTGCATCTAGCTGTTTTGCCTGGAGGGTAATTTATTGAAGGCGGGTCACCCCAGAAAGGACCTTCCTGTCAGTTTTTCCAGTGAAATCTGGACCAACACTCACAAAGAGGGCCAGAAAAGCACCAAAGAGCTCTGGTGGGTGGAAAAGGTAAGATAACAGAAACCTTTTTCACAACTCCATGAAGCTTGCATTCCTGGCTTGCCCAAAACTGTTCCCTGCAATCCTAAGGAGGCATTTTGTCTTTAAACCTTCACTGCCTCCCCCCATGTCAGCAGTGGGGTGGACCAATGGCAGTGGTCATCCATTTCTGGGCAAAAAAAAGAGAAATTCAAAACTGAAAGCCAGTGATCCAAACTCACTGATCAAAAGATATGATCAATGTTAGGCTTTGCCTCCTCCCCACCATTCTTGAAGCAGAAGACTTCCATTTCCCTCTCCATCCACACCAGGCAGCCAGGGACTGGATCCCAAGGCAGCCCATACCATGAGTGGGTGATGAGTGTCAACAGGCATTTCAGAGGGAGCTACTCACAGTTCCTTAACACAGTTTCTCAGCTTCTTCTATCTACTCTTCCCTGGATTCTTTATAGTGCTTCCCTGGCCTCTCAAGCTCCAGAGCAGTTGTTTCAGACTGTTCCTGCATTCCCACTAGCTGTTTTGGAGAAGGAATGTGTCCTGGATCTCCCTACTCTGCCACCTTCCAGATGTTCCCTTGCTAGTGTAAACAATTTTCATATAGATAGAACAAGATAAACTATTCCACATCTTGACTAAACAAGGAAGAAACTTTATACAGTTTCCCTCATGGGAAATAAACAATCATGTATGATCTAAACTTAGGATAAGATCAGATGCAGAAACCACTTTGAATGTCTATTTGTTTCTTTCTTACCTTTTGAGGATGTCATATTAGCATCATTATGTTGCCATTTGGCAAAAGAGTGAGTTAGTCTGAGCAAGCAGAAAGCATTTCTATTTAGATGATGTAACAATCCATGTATGTTATTTCCAATTAAGTATATTGAATTTTGACTTCATACATGATCTGAATATTGATCAAATCATATTATGTAAGTGTTATCTGTATTGCATAAGGGGAGATGTGGGCTTTACAAGTGGTAGTGGAGTATTTGTCATTGAATCAATATCTAGTTTTAGTGATTTTCTTTGTTAGGTCTGTAAAAGTATCATTATCAGAGTCTCTTTTAATTTCTTTGTCATTGAATAAGGGAGCCCCAAATCAATTTTCTGAATATAACCCAATTGGTTATATTCAGTCTGGCATATATCCAATTTTGGCCCTGTCCTACTTCAGTTTTCTATGTATAAAGAATATATTTTAGTCACCTAGTTAAAAGTAGTGAAAAGCTAAGCTAAAGCTTCATGTAAAATCTCCCAATAGCTAATTCATCTTGCTTAGAAGTCTTTAAAAGTGCTGACTAATTTTTTAACAGGATGCCAAATCCTGTAAAATAATTTACCTTTTTTTTTGCCCATTGATTAACTTTTGTTAGATAGAACACTTTTTAGGTCCATCTTTTCATCTAGATTCTGGCAAACCCAGCAAACATTAAATTTATAATGCTAGAAACCCCTTAAAAGACCAGAGTTAGGGCACGATCTAAGCTTAAAGAAGTAGCAATGATTAATAATGTTATTTTAATGAAGAGTTTATCTTGGTGACTAGAGAAAGGATGGAAAATAGACCTTGGAAGAGGGTAACAAAAGAATAAAAACAAAATGATTAAAATAGATAAATACTCAAGCATTTCAATTAAACAAGAGAATTTTGGTGTAATGAAATAAATTAAATTATATTGGCACACCTTCATCTTGTCTGGCTTAGTCATAAGTTCCCCTTTTGAGCAACAATCCCAGTTAGCCCTTCCTTGGACATAACTACAGCTACCAACACCTGCACCCTCATAGGTATGGATGATAACTGTTAACCTCAGCTTCTGGGATAAGCCCCTGCCCTTCTTCTCCATTGTCCCTTTGCCACTGCTGCTCTTTCCTGCTGCATAATTTACTTACAAGGCATCTATCTCCATATGACTTGGAAGATAAGAAGCTGCTTTCAGTTTCTCCAAATGGCCTTAACCATATCTGCTTTTTCCACCATTTATTTCAAACCTGCCAATCCCCTGAATCTACGGGAAACTACCCCTTCCCTCTGGGTAACAATAAAGGCAAGAGCCTGGAACAAACATGTGATTTTCCCTGCCCCTCCATGAACCTTCACAGGAGCCTAGGTTAGGTAAGTTAGAGAGCTCCCCTGCTCTCATTCTCCATTCTACCCACCAGGCTCTTTGATTTAATAAACCTCATATCATGCAGTCTTGCTGAGTATGTTTACTTGTACCTCATCACCCAGAAAACTTCCTTAAAACATCCAAAACACTTGATTGAATGGGTTCTTGCTCCGTGATCTTGGTGATACCTGTACCCATCAGATGGTGTCAACTGTTTTGAGTTATTTGGGTTACTTTTAGGTCATATTTCATTTCATATAATGACCTTGGAAATTGCACCAAAATTAGGTGGGAGTTATGTACCCAAGGCAAAAGTCCTTCTAATTTGACAGCTATTTGTGAAGGTATTAAAATGAGATAAGATTATTTCAAGGTAGGCTAGAGACTTGTTCTTTGCTGTTCTTTTTTCCAGAATATGAGGTCATCAAATTGCAGGTGGTATAATGTTGATTTTTGGTGATAGAGGATGAGTAAAAGCTTCTGTAGCTAGTTGAAAATATCTGTAAGAATATTCCATTAATTTATTACAGTACTGGAAAAAAAAATCACACTTCACTATCATTAGATCCTGTTTTAGTTTGCTAAGGTTGATGAAACCAATATAACAAAAATGAGCTGACTTTTTCAATAGGGGGTTATTGGCTTGCAACTGTACAGTTCTGAGGCTTAGAAAAGTGATGAAATCAAGGCATCATCTGGCAAGCTCTCTTCTCAAAGACAGTTGCAGGTGATCCTAGACTCCTCTGCCACATGGGAAGGCACATAGTGCCATATGCCGGTCTCTGCCTTCTCCCCTGGACTCTGTTGCTTTCAGCTTCCAGTATCTCTGCCCGTGGCTTTCTCTCTCACCTTCTGTGGGTTTCTTTCTGGGCACCCGTGTCTATTTCTCTCTACATAAGTCCCATTTAGTAAATGGAGTCATTTAGTAGGGACTCCAATAAGGATTAAAGCTCACCATGGTTCATACCTGACCAAAGAAATCTAAAAATCGGGTCCCACTTACAATAGATTATACCCACAGGAACGGATTAGTTCTATGGACATGATTCTCTGGGATCAATTCAGCATCGAACTGTCATAGAGCCTCTCTACTGAACTTACCCACATACATGGGCTGCCCTATAATTATGTCAGGTGTTGTCAATGGTGTTTTCTCAGGAGAAAAGATAGCACCAATGACTGCTTACATTTTAATTTTAATATCCTATAGATTTATTCTCCCTTACCACATGTGGAGGATGGTATGGACAATGGAGGGTTTTGCTGGATGGGAAACACTTGAAACACTTGTTTATAATCTTTTCAGTGACGTGAGTTCCCAGGTTACTTGAGAGTTCAAAGGGTGTTCCTTCCATTGGAAAACTGTTTTTTCATAGTTTTTTTCCCCCTACAATTGCAGTATTCCTATTTTGACAAGGAATGCATCAACCCATTCTGAAAACATGAAAAACATGAGCCATAATAATTATAACACATTGAAAGTACAGGCTGGTAAAGTCCATCAGCTGATGTTCAAGTAGTCCAGTTATGGAGGCAAAGTTTATGGTGATACATATATCAGTGATTTGCCTGGAAAATGAGCCTGGCAAGTATGAATTTTATTATAGCTATTTTGAATTACTTTATCCAAGACTACCCACTTATAATATGCTTTCATGTCCTGTTTCATTATTTTGCATTCCATAATGTATTAATCAGGGAAACATAATTAACAGGAGATATCTATAAATCAAATGAAATTTCATAAAAATCTCTCATGTGACCATGGGGATGCACAAGTCCAAATTCTGCAGGCATACTAAAAACCAGGTATTCCTTGGTGAGTTCTGAGGAGACAGCTATCCAAAGTAGAACAGAAAATAGGCTCTGAATGCTGAAATCACTTCTTTCAAGGCATTCAACTGATTGGATAAAATATCACTCATTGTTGATGGCAATCTCCTTGGTTAATTGTATATGTAGACAGACATTTATACAATGACCTCACTGATGACTAAAGTACATAAATGTCCATGTATTACAATTAGCCCAGTGCTTGCTTGACCAAACCACTATGCACGCTTACTTGACCAAGTTGAAACATTAGCCTAGCCATCATAAACCAACCCTTGGTAACTTGGCAGCCATACACATCACCTTAAACCATACTTACTTTCTTAAAAAAAAAACACTAACAGACTGTATTAGTCAGCCAAAGGGGTGCTGATGCAAAATACTGGAAATCAGTTGGTTTTTATAAAGGATGTTTAGTTGGGGATAAGAGTGTATAGAAACCAGGCCATAAATCATAGTTTACTTCCCTCACCAAAGTATTTTCATGTGTCGGAGCAAGATGGCTGCTGATGTCTGCCAGGATTCAGGCTTCCTGGGTTCCTCTCTTCCCAGGTCTCACTTCTCTCTGGGCTTAGGGTTCCTCTCTTCCCAGGGCTTGCTTCTCTTTCCTCTGTGTTCTTACTTCCTGGGGCTCCAACTGAAGATGTCAGCATCAAACTCCAACATCAAAACTCCAACATCAAAATCCCCCAACATCAAAAACTCCAACTGGGAAGTGGACTTGGCCCAATGGATAGGGCATCCGCCTATCACATGGGAGGTCCATGGTTCAAACTCCACTCCTCCTTGACCCATGTGGAGCTGGCCTACATGCAGTGCTGATGCACGCAAAGAGTGCCCTGCCATGGAGGGGTGCCCCCCATATACGGGAGCCCCACACACAAGGAATGTACCCCATAAGGAGAGCCACCCAGTGCAAAGAAAGTTCAGCCTGCCCAAGAATGGTGCCACACACACAAGGAGAACTGATGCAGCAAGATAACACAACAAAAAGAGACACAGATTCCCATGCCACTGACAACAGTAGAAGCAGACCAAGAAGAACATGCAGTAAATGGACACAGAGAACAGACAACTTGGGACAGGGGAAGGGGAGAGAAATAAATAGAAATAAATCTTTTTTTAAAAAAGCTCCAACTTTGTCCTTTGCCATGTCTTTTATCTGTAAGCCCCATCCACCAAGGGGCAGGGACTCAATACCCTACTGGCATGACTCAATCAAAGCCTTAATCATAATCGAATCATGCCTAGGTACAGATCAGTTTACAAACAATCCAATATCTATTTTTGGAATTCATAACTATATCAAACTGTTATACAGACACACATAAATATATTTCTGCCTACAATATTCAACTGTCCTGTGTACAACCAGAAATACAGTAATTCCTTACAGAATAGGGTGCAAGTCGTTGGATAATATTCACTCTTAAATTTGGTATACTTAAATATTGTGACATGAAACTAATACAACTTATGTCATACGATAAGGGAAAATGTTAGGGAAGAAATTAAAGATATTTGCTTTATGTACATATAAAATCATACTCATAACAAAACAAAGAAATATTCATGTTTTGCCCACTCAGAGAGGTCTGTCCTCAAATCTCTCCCCCAGACCTTTTAGTCACCAATTTTGCAATCATGTTCTTTCCAACTCCGTACCAAAACATTGGCAACTGCCCATGAATCAGTGTACAAATGCACCTCTGGCAATTTCTTCTTCTACACAAAATGAATGTAGGTGCACTGCTCAAAGTTCTGCTCACTGGGAGGCATTACTTTCATCACTGACCTTCGGGGACATCCCAAAAGGGGTTGCAGGGCCATAGCTGTCCCCTTTTGGGTGGTCCTTATATATCACGCAGAATCATCTATAAACCAGGCCCAAATTTCCTCTTCTTTACTCAACTTATTATAAGGAACTTGCCCAGAGACCAAAGCTGTGAGCTGGCAAAGAAAAGGTAACATGGCAGGGGTGGTGATCATGAGCATTTGTGCTACTTCTTCATGTTACTTACTTGTGCCTTCAGGAAACACTTGAGCCCTACTGCTTCCACTTTATTATGGACTGCTGCTGTGCATGCTGAACATTATGGTTTGGTGGATCAGACAATACTCAGTTCATGATAGGCAACTCAGGTCTCATGGTAACTTGGTGGCCCATGTTTAAGCATCGAGGCTCTAAGGACCAATGGTGGGCCAAAGGCAGTTTCTTAAATGGAGAGTGGTTATTTGCAGAGGATGGCAGGGCTTTGCTCCAAAATCCTAAGGGTGTGTGTTATGATTGCCCTATAGGATCTTTCAAAGGCACAAGACAGCATCTCTATTTTCCCATGGTACTTACAGCACCATTGGATCTGCTGGATCATATGACCCAAGTGGCAGTGCACCCTGGGCCTGTTGCAGAGCCGCCTCTTGTTCTGGTTCCCAACTAGCAACTTTTGGACACTGGTTTTGCTGGAGGCTTTTCTGGTCACTGGGTAAATGGGACAATGTAGCATACCCAAAAGAGAAATGTGTTGTCTGTAAAATCTGAAGAGACTCACTAAGCATTGTGCCTCATTTTTTGGTCACAGGAGAGGTCAGATGCAATAGCTTACCCTTACTTTTGAGTGGATGTCTCAACATGCCCCACACCACTGGACACCTAGACATTTCATGGAGGTGGAAGGCCCCTGTGTTTTTGTTGGATTTATTTCCCATCCTCTGTCACCCAAATACCTTACAAATAAGTCTAGAGTCTTTGCCTCTTCTTGCTCACTAGGTCTTATCAACAAGATATCATCAATAGAATGGACCAGTGTGATTGTCTTGTGGGAAGGAAAGATGGCCAAATTCCCTGAAGACAATAACATGACATAAGGCTAGAGAGTTGCTATACCCCTGTGGCAGGTCAGTAAAGATATATTGCTAGTTAGGATGTGGGGCAAGATGGTGGTTGAGTGAGTGTACCTTATAGTCTCTCCTGCAAAGAAGTGGCTGGATAGCATAAGAAGTTCTTCAGGACCAGGCTGTTACAGGATTTTGCAGGGCAGGAGGTGTCTGAACATCAATTTGGTGGGAAGGTAACAGAGAAGATTTGTGTAAAAGATAAAATTGAGGCTCTCTTACATGGAGATAGGGACTGTGGGCAGGATGCTCCCCCCTGGTGCGGGTGGCACCGTGGCACCATGGCGGTAATTCCTGGAGGCTCTGTGGTGCTGGGGAATTCATAAGCCCTGAGCGGGCTATTCAGGGGCTTGCAGGAAAGGAGGCCTTTGGAAACCAATTTGGTGAGACAGACGGAGTTTTTTGCGAGGCGGGGAATTTTCAATTTCTGACACAAATAATAGCGCTTCTGGCTAGAGCCCCATCCCCCTAGGCCTGGCTGCCGATCTGCAGTGGCCTTAAATCGCTCGCAATAAAGAGACATCACCAGGAGGCTGTTTTGGGGGCTTGCAGGGTGGGAGGCTTCAGGAAGCTGATTAGGGGAATCTTTGCGAGGCATGGGATTTTTGGTTTCTGACACTAATATCAGCACTTCCAACTAGAGCCCCACCCCCTAGGCCTGGCTGCTGATCTGCAGTGTCCTTAAATTGGCTGCAATATAGAGGCGCCACCAACTGACTGTTTCAGGGGCTTGCAGGGTGGGAGGTGCCCTGAAGTCGAATTGGTGACACAGCAACAGAAGAGACCCTAATGAGAGGGGAATTGTGGGTTTCTGACACATAGGTCAGAGTTTATGGATGTGACCTCCCCCATAGGGCTAGCACCCAGCTGTGGGGATCCCTGAAGGCTGTGTTGCACTGTGGTGCTCCCAGGCTCCCTGTTAACTGGATTTGAGTTTGCCAGGTCTGACTCCCCTAAACCCTGGTGGCCCACACCCCAGAGACTCACAACTCTTGAGTCTGGAATATCACAGACTTCCCATCCCTGAATCCACCATGCCCTGAGGTCTACCTGAGGTCCTTGATTGTCCTAGCCCTCAACGTTTGTGGTTTTATTTTATTTTTATTTTTTATTTTTTATTGTCCTGGTTGCTAATATTGCATTATCTCCCAGTATTTTCTCCCATTGTATCCCCCAAGGTCTTTTTTTTCCCATTTATTTAGGGGTTTTTTGTTGTCACTGTTGTTGTTCTTTATTTTCTTTTCTTCTCCTTACTTGTTCCCATCCTTTTTCTTTACCAACCCCCCCTTTTTCTTTCTTTCTTACTTCTCTTTTTTTTTCTCTTGTCCCTCATTTTCTCCTTATTTTATTTTATCTTAATTACACAATAGGTGCTGCAGGGAACACCTCACATTTGCTGGGTTTCCTCATCCTCCATTGCCTCATTTCTTTTTTTTTTTTTTTTTTGAGGTTATTTTAATTTATTTATTTCATATCATATACCTCCTGCCATTTCTTCATCTGATGGTTAGTCATATCAGAAAGGCTTGGTTCCAGGTAGATAAACTACCCTTTCTTTTTTTTTTAAATTTTTTAAATTCATTTAAAAAAAAAAATATTACATTCAAAAAATATGAGATCTCATTCAACCCCACCACCCCGACCCCCCACCCCCCCACAGCAACACTCTCTCCCATCATCATGACACATCCATTGCACCTGGTAAGTACATCTCTGGGCATCGCTGCACCCCATAGTCAATGGTACACATCATAGCCCACACTCTCCCATGTTCCATCCAGTGGGCCCTGGGGGATCTACAATGTCCCATAGTTGTCCAGGGAGCACCACCCAGGACAACTCCAAGTCCCGAAAACGCCTCCCCATCTCATTTCTCCCTCCCATTCCCCGCACCCAGCAGCCACCATGGCCACCCTCCCCACACTGATGCCACATTTTCTCTGTGGACCTTGGATTGGTTGTGTCCATTGCACATCTATGTCAAGTGGGGGCTTTGATTCCACATGGATACTGGATGCAATCCTCCTGCTTTCAGTTGTAGGCACTCTAGGCTCCATGGTGTGGTGGTTGACCTTCTTCAACTCCATGATACCTGAGTGGGGTAAGTCCAATAAATCAGAGTGTAGGAGTTGAAGTCTGTTGAGGCTCAGGGCCTGGCTATCATATTGTCAGTCCAGAGATTCAAATCCCCTAAATATATCTTAAACCCCAACACCAACTACAATTCCAGTAAAGTAGCATGAAAGTCTTGT
Source organism: Dasypus novemcinctus (assembly GCF_030445035.2). Lineage (NCBI taxonomy): Eukaryota > Metazoa > Chordata > Mammalia > Cingulata > Dasypodidae > Dasypus > Dasypus novemcinctus. The sequence continues at coordinate 4,917,788 of NC_080700.1, read as the reverse complement.
GAAAAGAGATCCCATCTGAGTCCAGTTCCATCACACAGAAACACCAGCTCCAAAGAAGGGCCAACTGACATGGCAGTGAACCCCATCTGCCATGCCCATAGAACCCGTGGGTCTCTTTATCCCTCAAAAGAACCAATACCTGGGGTTATATCTACTTTATCTGTCTCTTAGACTCTGCTCAGGTGTGCATAAGGGCAATCCTTCTGACAACCTCCAGACTCTTTTTAGAGACTCGTAGTCATACAAACTCATTTCTCCTTTCCATTTCCCCCTTACATTAGGTCAAACAGCATTTTAAAGTCATGTTATTATATGTAGACAGGGATATTCTGCTGATCCGCATTGAACTTTTAATTCAAGAACATTTTCTAGTTGAATCTTCAGCTGGTAATTGGTACTGATCCCTCGGTGCCAGGGAGGCTTATCCTGGGTGTCATGTCCCACGCTGGGGGGAATGCATTGCATCTACATGCTGAGTTTGGCTTCAAGACTGCCATTGCCTCATTTCTGTGTGAATTGATTTTGACTACCTACACTATCCCCTTTCCCCCACATCTTGATATCCTCCATCATCTACTGTCTCTCCTATATTCCACCTCCCTTTCTTTGATCCCCAAATTGTTTAACATTTAATTTCTAATAGCTTTGTTTTGTTTTCTGTCTTTTATCCACTCTTGAAACTATTGTCTTTCTTTTCCATTTTCCTCGCTCATGAAAACACTAGTTTTTTAATTCATACAATATTTCTCCCATATTCAGTCAACTACCTCATTATAGGTACTCTACTTACTGCTATAACTCTACACAACTTACATGAATCTAATATCCATCCACCCAGATCTCATATTGTTGCTCTGTTAACATTTATTACCAATACTACTTTATACATTTTCCTTTCTTACACAATTGCCTTTCCCTGTCCTTAATACTTTCCTTCAAAGTGAACTCAGCCAGCAATAAGAAATTAGAAAAAGAAGAACAAAGTGACAAAGAGACGATATAACACTTATGCAAAAACAACAGCTAATTAATCCCCCAGACTAGAAAAAGAAGCTAAGTAACTGATTAAACCCTTCAAGATAAAATGATGACCAGACAGCAACAAAAATCTACAAACCAAACCAGTAATCAGGAAAACATGACTGAATCCAATGAACAAAGTAAAAACCAGGAAGGGGAGCAGAACTTAGCACAAGTAATTAAATATCTCAGAACATATAGCAGAGACAAATTTAATGAAGTAAAAGGAGAGGTTAACAATATGAAGACAACAATTGGAGAGGAAATCACAGACATATGCAAAAAGATAACAGATATTATGGGAATGAACACCACAGTTCAAGAAATAAAAAATACACTCACAGCAAATAGCAACAGATTAGAATAGGCAGAGCAGAGAATTAGCAATGTGGAAGACAGTACATCGGAAATCAAACAGAGAGTTGAATTGATCGATGAAAAGATAGAAAAAATCCAGCTAGGACTTAGGGACCTGAATGACAATGCAAAACACACAAACATATGTATTATAGGCATCCCAGAAGGAGAACAGAAGGGAAAGGGGTGAGAAGGAGTGTTGCAGGAAATAATGGCTGAAAACTTCCCAAATCTACTGAAAGAGACAGATGTACATATCCAAGAAGCACAACGCACCCCAAATATCATAAACCCCAACAGGCCCACCCCAAGACATACTTGTCAAATTATCCAGTGCTCAAGACAAAGAGAAAATTCTAAAAGCAGCAAGAGAAAAGAAAACCATCACATACAAGGGAAGCTTCATAAGATTAAGTGCTGATTTCTCATCTGAAACCATGGGGCAAGAAGGCAGTGGTATGATATAGTCAAGGTACTAAAAGGAAAAAAATTTCCAACCAAGAATACTCTATGCAACTAAACTAGCATTCAAAAATGATGGAGAGTTCAAAAATATTTGCAGATAAACAGAAACTGAAAGAGTATGCCAACAAGAAACCTCCCCTTCAAGAAATTCTAAAGGGAGTTCTGCAGGAAGAAAGGAAAAAACAAGACAGACAGAGTTGGAGGAGAGTGTAAGAGCAAGAAAAAGACAAAAAAGAAGAAAACAAACAAAATATGACAAGCACAAGTCGAATCAAAATATGGCTAACATAAATAATTCCTTGAAAGTAATTACACTGAATGTCAATGGATTAAACTCACCTATCAAAAGATTCAGACTGGAACATTGGATAAGGAATTATGACCCATCTATATGCTGTCTACAAGAGACACATCTTAGACCCAGAGATTCATGGAGGCTGAAATTGAATGGTTGGAAAAAATATTACAAGCAAACAATAACTAACAAAAGGCAGGAGTAGCTGTATTAGTATCAGACAAAATAGACTTTAAATGCGAAACAATTGTGAGAGACAAAGAAGGATACTACATATTAGTGAAAGGGACAATCTCTCAAGAAGAATGAACAATCATAAATACTTATGCTCCTAACAAGGGCACCTCCAAATACATGAGGCAAATGCTGGAAAAACTAAGTGAAAGAATAGATGCATTCTACAATTATAGCGGGGGATTTTAAAACATCACTATCAACTCTGGACAGAACATCTCAAAACAGAATCACTAAAGAAACTAAATATTTGAACAGTATATTAGAGGAGCTGGATTTAATAGACATGTACAGATCATTACACCCAAACACAGCAGGATATACATTTTTCTCAAGTGCACATGGATCATTCTCCAAGATAGACCATATGCTAGGCCACAAAGAAAGGCTTAATGAATTCAGAAAGATTGAAATCATACAAAATAATATCTCTGAACACAGTAGAGTGAAGGAAATATGCAAGGACCAGAGGCCCAGATTTCACACCAAGATAAGGAAATTAAACAGCACACTCTTAGAAAAACAGTCAGTCAAAGAGGAAATCTCAAAAGAAATCAATGACTACTTTGAAACAAATGATAATGATAATACAACATACCAAAATTGATGGAATGCAGCAAAAACAGTACTGAGAGGGAAATTTATAGCCATAAATTCATACATCAAAAAAGAAGAAAGAGCAAAAATTGGAGAACTAACTGCACATTTGGAGGAATTAGTAAAAAAAACAACAAAGTAACCCCACAGGAAGAAGAAAGAAAGAAACAACAAAGGTAAGAGCAGAAATAAATGAAATAGAAAATAAGAAAGCACTTGGAAAGATAAAGAAGACTGAGAGCTGGTTTTTTGAGAAGATCAACAAAATTGACAAACCTTTAGTGAGACTAGCAAAGAAAAAAAGAGAGAAGATGCAAATACAAAAAACAAGAAATGAGAAAGGAGATATCACCACTGACCCCACAGAAATAAAGACTATCATAAGCGAATACATTGAAAAACTATATTCCAACAAAAAGGACAATTCAGAGGAAATGGACAAATTCCTAGAAACACATAAGCAGCCTATATTGATGAAAGAAGAAATTGAAGATCTCAACAAACCAATCACAGGTAAAGAGATAGAATCAGTCATTAAAAAACTCCCAACTAAGAAGAGCCCAGGGGCAGATGGCTTTACAGGTGAATTCTCCAAAACATTCCGGAAAGAGCTAACACCAGTCCTGCTGAAACTATTCCAAAAAATTGAAACAGAAGGAACATTGCCTAACTCCTTCTATGATGCCAATATTACCCCAGTACCAAAGCCAAACAAAGACACCACAAGAGGGGAAAATTACAGACCAATTCCTCTAATGAACCTAGATGCAAAAATACTTAACAAAATACTTGCTAATCGTATTAAACAACACATTAAATGAATTATACACCACAACCAAGTGGGATTCATTCCAGGTATACAAGGATGGATCAACATAAGAAAATCAATCAATGTAAAACACCATATAAAAAGATTGAAGGGAAAAACTCACATGATTATATCTATAGATGCAGAAAAAGCATTTGACAAAATACAGCACCTTTTCTTGATAAAAACATTCCAAAAGATTGGAATACAAGGAAATTTTTTGAACATGATAAAGAGTGTATATGAAAAACCCACAGCCAACATTGTTTACAATGGAGAAATCCTAAAATCCTTCCCTCTAAAGTCAGGAACAAGACAAGGATGCCCACTGTCTCCCCTTCTATTTAACATTGTCTTAGGAGTACTTGCTCGAGCACTGAGGCAAGAACCAGATATAAAAGGCATTCAAATTGGAAAGGAAGAAGTCAAAATTTCACTATTTGCAGATGACATGGTCCTATACATAGAAAACCCTGAGAGATCTACAACAAAGCTTCTAGAACTCATAAACGATTTTAGTAAAGTTGCAGGTTATAAGATCAATGTGAAAAATCAGTAGCATTTCTGTACACCAATAATGAGCAGATCAGGGGGAAATCAAGAAAAAAAGACCATTCACAATAGTAAATAAAAAATCAAATATTTAGGAATAAATTTAACTAAAGATGTAAAAAACTTATACACTGAGAACTATACAAGACTGTTCAAGGAAATTAAAGAAGCCCTAAATAAATGGAAAAGTACTCCCTGTTCATGGATAGGAAGACTGAATATTATTAAGATGTCTATCCTGCCAAAACTGATCTACATATTCAATGCAATCTCAATAAAAATCAACACAGCCTTCTTTAAGGAACTAGAAAAACTAACTATGAAATTTATTTGGAAAGGAAAGAGGCGCCGAATAGCTAAAGACATATTGAAAAAGAAAAACGAAATTGGAGGAATCACACTACCTGACTTCAAAACATACTCAAAGCTACAGTAGTGAAAACAGCATGGTATTGGCATAAGGAGAGACACACAGACCAATGGAATCGAATTGAAAGTTCTGATATAGAGCCTCATATATTTAGCCATATAATATTCGATAAAGCCACCAAACCCTCTCAACTGGGAGAGAATGTCCTATTCAACAAATGGTGCCTGGAGAACTGGATATCCATATGTAGAAGAATGAAAGAGGATTACCATCTCACACCTTATACAAAGATCAACTGAAGATGGATCAAAGACCTAAATATAAGAGCCAAGACCATAAAGACTTTGGAAAGCAGTGTAGGGAAACATTTACAAGACCTTGTAATAGGAAATGGCTTCATGAATATCACACCAAGTGCACGAGCAGCAAAAGAACAAATAGATAAATGGGACTTCCTCAAAATTAAAGCCTTCTGCACCTCAAAGGAGTTTGTTAAGAAAGTAAAAAGGGAACCTACAGAATGGTAGAAAATATTTGGCAACCTTATATTTGATAAGAGACTTATACCTTGCCTATATAAGGAACTCATATATCTTGAAAATAAAAAGATAAACGACCCATTTAAAAAATGGGGAAAAGGTTTAAACAGACACTTCTCCAAAGAAGAAATAGAAATGGCTAAAAAGTACATGAAAAAATGCTCCAAATCTTTAGCTATCAGGGAAATGCAAATCAAAACTCCAATGAGATACCATCTTACTCCCATAAGATTGGCACCTATGAAAAAAACAGAAGAATACAAATGCTGGAGAGGATGTGGAGAAATGAGAACACTCATCCACTGCTGGTGGGAATGCAGAAGGATCCAACCACTCTGGAGAACAGTTTGGCACTTTCTCAAAAAACTAACCATAGATTTGCCTTATGACCCAGCAATACCACTGGTGGATATATACCCAGCAGAACTGTAAACAAGGACACAAACCGATATATTCTCACCAATGTCCAAGCAGCATTGTTCACTATCGCCAAAAGTTGGAATCGACCCAAATGCCCATCAACAGATGAGTAGATCAATAAAATGTGGTATATCCATACAATGGAATACTACTCCGCTTTAAGAACAAATACACTACAAACACACGTGATAACATGGATGAATCATGAGAACCTTATGTTGAGTGAAGCAACCAAGTCATTGAAGTACAAATACTACATGACCCCAATGATATGAAATAAGCAAGCTGCCTCAGAGAGCTAGAGACTGGAAGATCAGCTTACAGGAAATTGGGGGATAGAGGAAGGATATAATCTGACATCTACATGGGTGAAATCCTTGATAAGCTAGAGGTAATTATGTATACAAGGAAGGGATAAAAATGGGGGCATAGGGTTACCTTTGGGTGGGGCTTTGCTGGTTTGAGGGGGCCTAGGGATGGGGGATGGTTAATATAGCCCAAGAAATTGGGGGGAGGGTGAGACAACATACAAACATAGGAGATTGTCAGGTGTTGGTTGAGAGTATAATGCTGAGAAAAACTTTTCAAAATATAATTAGGAAAGTTACCTGTTTAAGATACTCAAGGGGGATAATCTGATGAAGGACAGACTCCTAGGGACTATCTGAATCCTCCTTTTGCCAGAGTGGGTTATATACCATTGGGTAGAGACCTATATAATGAGAGTGAAGGTAGACCTACATCCTGGGGAGTACTAATGCCATCAAATAGAGGGAACTGTATCTCTCAAGAGAAATGATGGCTCCCAGGGCATTAGGGCAGTTGAGCAAGTCAAGCCCTCAACACTGTTGCAAGTATCTCTGAACATGGCTCCTCAAGAAATGAAGATTGACGGTTACTGTGGGCCCCAAGGGGGGGGAAATAGATATTGAATAGGTGGAACCAACGTAACTGTGAGGGCAATAGAAGTGTTTCACAAGAGTCTGCAAGGATGGAGATAAAACATGTAATATTACACAAAAAACATATAGGGGACGACAGACTAATAATGTAAATCATAATGTAAAACATAGGATAACTAAAAATTTAGAAAACTTTATAGCCTAAAGTATAAATCACAATGTAAACACAAATGTTACCTTGTTTGAAAGCTATTGTCTCAATATCTGTACATCAGTTTCAGTAAGTATGGTATGAATATGTTAAAAGATTATTGCTGTGGAAGGGAAAAGGTTTTATATTGGATATTTGGGAGTACTGTATATTGTATATATGAATTACTGTGATCTATGGCTCTTGTGAAGAGAAGCTCAAAAATTCGGAAAAAAGAAAAGAAAAAGATAGGATGTAGAATTTTTCCAAATCAATATGTATTCTATATCTAACCTTTAAACTCATCGCTATATTCCATTTTACTATTAAGGGAACCTGGCATTATATTGGGCTTCACTTTTCAGGAAGTTTTGGATCACAGACTGGTTCAACAATGGCAGTGGAGGAATACCGGTATGGGATGTTATTGACAGGGGACATATGGTTGACAGGGCATGTGTCAAGGGTGCATGGAAATGTTTGGATATACTCATAGTGGAAACAATTAAAAACAACAGCTGGGGGGGTACTGGGTTCCTGACCAGGGGGTCTGTGTCATGGTCCCTAGGGGAGCAGTGACAGTCCCCCGGGTGCAACGGCAAGGACCAGGAAGGAATGAGGGTCCAACAGTGACCCCCTGATACTAATGACTATGCTTGTCAGCCTATACACCTGAAATAAGAACAAGGCCTAGAGCAGCACTATGCCTAAGAGTTCCCTCCTGACAGCCTCCGTGTTACTCAAATGTGGCCAGTCTCGAAGGCAAACTCAGCATGTAAATGCAATGCCTTCCCCCAGTGTGGAACATGACACCCGGGGATGAGCCTCCCTGGCACCGAGGGCCCTTCTTTGGAGTTGGTGTTTCTGCGTGATGGAGCTGAACTCAGAAGTGATCTCTTTTCACAAGCTTTTCCTGTTAATTTACTGGAATTGTAGTTGGTGCTGGGGTTTAAGATATATCTAGGGGATTTGAATCTCTGGAATGACAATATGAGCCTCAACAGAGTTCAGCTCCTACACCCTGATTTATTGGACTTACCCCACTCAGCTAACATGGAGTTGAAGAATGTCAACCACCACACCATGGAGCCTAGAGTGCCTACAACTGAAAGCAGGAGGATTGCATCCGGTATCCATGTGGAATCTAAGCCCCCTCTTGACATAGATGTGGAATGGACACAACCAAGCCAAGGTCCACAGGAAGGAGGAATACAGTTAGGATTAGAGTGGACTTAATGATATTCTATTCATGAACTATTGTGGTTAATAATCGAGAAAATGTGGCATTGGTGTGGAAAAAGTGGCCATGGTAGCTGCTGGGTGTGGGGAATGGGAGGAAGAGATGAGATGTGGAGGCGTTTTTGGGACTTGGAGTTGTCCTGGGTGGTTCTTCAGGGACAATTACCGGACATTGTAGATCCTCCCATGGCCCACTGGATGGAACGTGGGAGAGTATGGGCTATGATGTGGCCCATTGACCATGAGGTGCATCGATGCCCAGAGATATACTTACCAAATGCAATGGATGTGTCATGATGATGGGAGAAAGTGTTGCTGTGGGGGGAGTGGTGGGGTGTGGGCAGCGGGGTTGAATGGGACCTCATATTTTTTTAATGTAATATTTTTAAAAAATGAATAAAAAATTTAGAAAAAGTGGTTGTAAGGGTGCTTTTGGCATTGACTCGAGTAATAACGATCAGTTTCTGAAAAAAAATAAAAAGGAAACATCTTAAGCACATTTTGCTGTGCCAGATCATGCAATGTAACCAGGTGATTTTCCTATTGAGTGTCATTCAAAGCTACCGTTGCAGGCAATTTGACATGTATATTGCCAAGATTTCCAAACTGAAGCATACGAACAACCTTCTTGCCGAGACGCAGCTGACTAGTAGATAAAGTCCCAGGTACTGGTGCTCCTGAGGAATGAAGGGACACACAGGTCTACGTTGATGGAAGGTGGCTCTGGACTTCAGTGCCCTACCAGTGGGCCCTACTGTGGAATATGTGCTCCTGCCTGGGATGGAGTTGGATTCAGATGGGACCTCCCTACACATGCCTCTTCTGTCACTTTGGCTGAAGCTGAGTCTGGCACTGGGGTCTCTGTATGCTCAGGAGACTTGAATCTCTGCACAGTCCCTGTACCAGCTGGGATCTGAGCCTCAGCACAGTGGCAACACCTATGCTCAGCTTTGTTGGACTTGCCCAGGTCAGCTAAGAGGGAGGAGAAGATGGTCCTTACCATACCAGGAAGCAATAGTGCCGACACCTGCCAGTGGGAGAACCGCCTCCATTGACCATGTAGAATCGAAGCACTCTCTGGATTGAGAGTAGGAGTGGACACAACCACCCCAGAGTCCACAGGATGGAGGCTTAAAACATGCTTTAGAGTGGTATTCCTCCTGGCATTCTACTCGAGAAGGACGGTGAGTGCAGACATACAAGTGTTTTCCTTCTTGGCTTTTGGTTTCCTGAAGGATGTGGACTGCTTTCTGCTTTTCCTGGCTCCCTTGACACACGGCATGGTACAGCAGGGATTCTGAATAGGCTGAAGAAGAGTTTGACAAGCTGGGGCGTCTTGAGCTTGCCATGGCCGTCCAGAAGGGCGTCCCTTCAGAAGACTTCACGGATATCCGGGCCAGTCAGGTTTCTGTGCAGCAGTGTGGACTTTGGCACTTGACAAGGGACCCACACTGCCCACTCTGAGCTCCAAGACAGAACGCCTAAGTGTCCTCTCCAGGCTGTAGATAAAGGCATCGACGATGGCCCTGACCTGCTGGTGGATGTCTCTGTGCATCTGCGGCTCGTGCACGGGGCTCCAGTAGCTTATCGTTGAAAAAGATGATGGGCTGGACCAAGTCGAAGCCCAGGATGGCAGTCAGCCGAGACCTGAGGTGACCAGCTGCTGCTGGTCATTCAGGGTGCAGGCACCCCGCCCGGGGCCCCATGCCCGCCACCGCCGGAGCCTCCACCAGCGCCACCGCCACATGACTATGTGCTGCGGGCTGCCAAGCCTGGGGCTCTGCTGCCCACGGGGATCCAGGCCCATGGACGGCGGGCATGCCAGGGGCCAGAAAGGAAGCGCGGGCCAAGCAGGCGCGGGCCAGGCACACAGGCTCACTTGCAGGACAGGCCATACGCCCGGCCAGCGAGTGGTCCGGGGCCTGAGGAGAGCGTGCCCCCGGGGAGCACGGCCGTCCTGGGGGAGGCTGGCGGCGCTCCTTGCCCTGCCGTGGCCGTCTTCCTGCCCCAGTGCTGCGCGACCCAGCAGCCAGGACAGCCCGGGCGGCTGCCCGCCCGGAGCGCTGGCTGCAAGGCCCCGGGGAGACCAAGCCCACTGCTTCCCTGGCATGCAGGCACCCTTCCCCCTGCCCCCACCAGGCTCGCCACACCCCACCCCGCCTCATTGCCATGGAGAACGGGAGGAAACGGAAACGGGGAGTTGCTGAGGGTGGGGAGTGGGAAGACATTTGCAATGAGGGGGCGATTTTGTCCACTCGCAGTTGTCCCCGGCAATAGTGCCGGGACAGGTGAGGCCCTTATACATCCTGCCCCAACCCACCCAATGCACTTCGGGGAGCGTGTGTCGACTGCTAGAAAACGAATGCGTTGCGGGGGAGCGGGGTTCCAAAATGTACTCACCACACGCCACGAGGAGGCCACGGGGAGGAAAGAGGTCACTGAAGTGGGAGGAGTCTGCTGGGTGGGGGCGGGGGTAGAGGAGAATCTCTTCTACTGTGTCCTGGACAGCTGTTTTCTCATCTCTGCCCGTATCATGGAAATTGGTAAAAGAGACAGAAACAGAAACAGGAGCGCGAAGGCGGCTCCTTGGCAGAAAGTCGGAGAAAAACTACCACCGCTAGGGGCCGCGGTCAGATGAGCATTGTTCCTTCCTCACACTTCCTGGAGGGCAGGGGGCAGCATTGGAAGGCAGGGGGAGGGGCAGGGACGCTGGCAGTAGGGGCTGTGAGGGAGGGGACCCCGGGGCCAGATCTGGGGCTGAAATGAGAACTTCTCTGCATCCTATCGCTCACCTGGTCTGAGCCAAGTGTCTGGGTTGGGCCAGGCTGCCGGGTCCCTCTTCAGAGGGGGATTCCTCACCAACCAAAGTCCCAAGACCTGGTCAGATGGCCTTCCCTAGGGCCATTTGCCCTGTAGTGCCAGAGGTTTCAGGAAACCCTGCCAGCTGCCTTCCAGGCTGGACTTCTAGAGCTCTCGGTGGTTTGCCAGTTATAGACCCTGCAGAGTGTGCCATGCCCTAGCCTGGCCTGGGAGCCACCAGGTGCTGGCCTCCCTGTACTGTCTCTACTAATGGGATACTACATCCAGAGACGGGACATTTGCAGGGACTTGGGATACCTGGGTGCGGAGTTCCTCCCTTTGAGCGCTAGAACGCAGGCTCCAGCACAGTGCCCTCAGGTGTTCTTGGCTCCAGCCCCACCTGGGTGCTCAGCTTTGTGGGGGATTCCTCCTCCCAGCCTCTTCCCCCTCTGTTACATCCAGTGCCCACCCAGGCCCTATTCCCACACACCCCCATTCTGGGCACGCAAGGAGTGGCAGAAACACTTGAGCCCTCATTCCTGCTGGAGCATGCTCGGGACCATTTTCTGGCCTTTTCTGGACTAGACTCTACTTGTTCCCTGAGTTAGAACTCCCTCCCATGACTCCAGACTCTGGTGACTCCATCTCAACTCCTGTGTCCTCCAGAGAAACCCCCTGCCCAGGACGGAACTGGCTGTCTTCCCCCCAAGAGCTCAGCCCACCAGGAGACCACTTGCATTCTAGGCCCAGGTGCTGAGCCTAGAACCTTATGCCGTGTTGCCTGCCATCCCCTTCCCATCCAGAGCTCAGCCCTCTGGGTGGCAGAGCCCATGTTAACCTCGAGGTTCTTCCATCTCCAAGCTCTGGTGACAGGGAGGGCCCTCCTCACGTGTGTTGGTGCACTGCTTGGTTTGCAGTGGGGGGTGGGGGGGTGGGAGGGAGGAATGGGTGTGATTGAAGCATGCATCCAGAAATGGGAAGGGAAAAAAACCCCATCTCTATTGAAGGATCCCAGGTGTCGTGCAACATGGGGGCTTGGTGGACCTCTCCACAGGCCCCTCCCTCTTGGTTTCAGAGCCTCCAACCCTCCCCTGCTTGCTCACCCATGGGTTCCCAGTGCCTCCTTTCCTCCTGCTTCCCTGGAGAGATTTGGATTGCTGTTTGGAATTCCAGTGTTATCTCAAGGAAGGGAGGCCTCTTTTGCCTGCTTGGGTCTTGCAAGTGGAAACACATGGCTCAAGCTCTCTTTGGCGGGAAGGAGCTGTGTGATGGACCAGGCTCCACAGAGTAGCCGTTTAGACACATGTGGCTACAGCACAGATGTGGGCCATTTCTATCATGGCAGAAAGATTTGGTGCCCTGGCTTGACGTATCTCTTCAGGGCTCTGCTGAGATGGCTCTATTTTCAGGGAAAAGAAAGAAAGACAAAACCTTTTTCTGTATAGTTCTAGGCTCCCTAGGCCACATGTGCATTTCTGAGCACATCATCACCCAGGAAGGGAACAGGAAGCTCTGAGTGAGGAGTCTTAGGTGCTGGGTCATCATCCTTGTGCCAGACACAGGAGCCCCCGTAACCAGATCCTGTGTACAGAGAGCAAGAGGGCATGGATCTGAGCAAACAGCACCTACCATCCACTTCCCGATTCCTCTTCTCCCAAAAACCAAAGGCATGGGGGTCAGAGCTGACACAGCAGTCTGCTGGCTTGCCCCAAGACTCTGCAAGCTTCTACAGTTATCGTTTAGTGAATATGAACCCTACTTTTCACCTGTCTTTTCTCAAATAAGACCCAAAACCCCAGCTCAGCACTTGTCGTACATCTTAAGCTCCCAGCTGCTCAGATCCTCAGCAGTTGTTGCTACCGAGTCTGTGCTTGACATTGGGGAAGACCCTAGCATTCAAGGTGGACCTGATCTCTTCCAAGTTGGGGCGGGTGGGGAGGGGGGAAGCGGCCCTCAGAGCTAGTCTTGCATGCTTGCTTTCCAGAGTTTATTTCCATAGTCACTTCCACGTGCCCAGGACCCCTTTCTGCTTACTGTTCCAACAGAAAACTCTCAGCCTGCTTCCTGCTACCCACTTAGCACAACTCTCCCTGGAGTAAGAAATGGCTCAGCAAGAACTGCCTAGAGCACACCACCCACAGGGGAGGGGTCAACCCTTCTAGAGTCCCCGCACAAGACACACACACACACCATCACCACCTGCTGCAAAAAGCTTTATTGTTGACACTTGGCTCGGGGCTTGTTTGAGGGCTGCAAGAGGGCATTTAGAAAGATGCCTCCTGGCTGGAGGGGCTCAGGCAGGAGCCTGGATGCTGGGGGAAGAGTGTCCTCCCCCACGGCCTCTGGGCTCCAGAGGCTCCTAGTCGTGCTGGAGAGTGAGCCTTCCAAAGAGATACTCGCCCTGCCCTGCCTTCAGGGCCAGCAAGCCTGCAGAGCTTGGTCAGGTGGTCGCCTATCTTGTTGATCAGTTTCACCTCCTCATCTAGGAAATGGTTCTCCAGGAAGGCACAGAGCTGAGGAAGAGAAGAGAAGTGAAAAATTCAACAGAGGCTGGCAGAAGGATTGCCCTCATGCACAACTGAGCAGAGTCAGAGAGACAGATAAAGCAGATACAACCCCCAGATATTAGTTCCTATGAAGGCTAAAGAGACCCATGAGAGTTATGGTCATGGCCAATGGGGTTTACTACCAGGGCAGATGGCCCCTCTCTGGAAATGGTGTTTATGTGTGATGAATCTGGACTCAGATGGGATCTCCCTTCATAAGACTTTCATACTAATCTGCTGGAGGTGCAGTTAACGTTGGGGTTTAAGATATAGTTAGGGGATTTGAATCTCTGGACTGATAATGTGATAGCCAGGTCCTGAGCCTCAACAGACTCCAGCACCTACAATCTGATTTATTGGACTTACCACACTCAGCTAAGATGGAGTTGAAGAAGGACAATCACCACACCATGGAGCCTAGAGTGATTACAACTGAAAATGGGAGGATGGCAGCCAGCATCCATGTGGAATCAGAGCCTCCTCTTGACATAGAGGTGCAATGGACACAACCAATCCAATGTCCACATAGAAGAGGTGGCATTGGATTGGGAAAAGTGGACATGGTGGACGATGGGTGTGGGGAAGGGCAGGAAGAGATGAGAGGTGGGGGCGTATTTGGGACGTGGAGCTGCCCTGGATGGCGCCTCGGGGGTAATCACCAGACATCGTGGATCCTCACAGGGCCCACTGGATGGAATGGAGGAGAGTATGGGCCATGATGTGGACCATTGTCTATGAGGTGCAGAGGTGCCCAAAGATGTACTTACCAAATCCAATGGATGTGTCATGATGATGGGAACGAGTGTTGTTGGGGGGGGAGAGGGGGGGGTGGGGGGGTGGGGTTGAATGGGACCTCACATATATATTTTTAATGTAATATTATTACAAAGTCAATAATAAAAAAAAATTCAACAGAGAGATGACAGGAGGCAATAGGTCCCAAGGTGGCAGATGTGGGAAGTGAGGCATGGCAAGGAATTTCCCTGGACAATCCAAGCGAGTCAAGGCTTAGGGTGGAGGCTTTGTCCCAAGGAAGGTCTGCATGTGGGCAGCCATGGAGGAGGGGGATACCTACATGGGGGTCTGCGTGGGCAGATCCCAGGACATGCAGATCCAAAAGGGCCTGGTTCAGGGACTTCTCCAGGGCCAGGGCAGCTTCCAGGGCATCCAGGGTATTACCCCATTCATCTTTGGAAGGCTCGTGTACATGAGACAGAAACAGGTTCAGTGCTTTCCACACGCATTTCCCAGAAGTCCCAGGTGGGAAAGAGTGGAGAAGGGATGGAGCCCCAAGCGGATCTGTGAGTGTCTTTGCATGACCCCCAGTCTCCTGCAACTACACAGCCCTGGAGAGCACGGAGCTGTCTGGACACCAGGCCTCGCGAGAGCGCCTCCACTTCAGCCACCATAAACAACCCACCTAACACTGAAAATCCACCAGAAGCGCGGAGAGTGTGTAAGGCACACGCATGGAGAACGAGGTGGTTTTGTAAAGGGGAATGGGGCTGTGGGTGGGGGAGGGTCTGTCTTGGTTTGCTTGTTGGGATGCAGGGGTCCCCAGTCCGATTCTGGGAAGTCGAAAGGTTCTGGGAGGTTGGACATTGATGGGGACACTGGGAATCCTGGGAGGTGAGGATTCTGGGGTGCGGGGGGTGGAGCACTAAAAGTAGGTGGGCTTCTGGGGTTGTCTCTGAGAGCGTGGACTTGTCTAGAACCCGGGTGCATTCCTCAGAAGTGCGGAGGGAACCTCTGGATACCTGGGGTTGGCTCTGCGTGATCAACTGAGGATCACTGGGAAGTTTACCAGGCTGTTCCAGGATGTTGGGAACTCCCTGAGGTGGGGTGGGGGACCTGGAGTGCTGGCTCACTCAGAGGTGAAGGTGTGATAGCCTTAGAGTTCACTAGGGTGATGTGGGCTATGGGTGGGAGGCATGGGCCAAGAGATTATGCAAACTCTCCCAGTCTTATTTTTAATGCTTTGGTATAAGATAGGTGTTTTGCAGCAAATACTTACAACCCTGACTTCCAGGTTGTAGACCCTGAGACAAGATTTCAGCAGTAAGTCATCCCAGGAAGGAAAATATGATCAGGAAAGTGAGACAGAGAAGGGGAGGTAGCCATGAAGTGCATTTTAACAAATCATTCTCCAGGATCTGGGGACCTACTGGGGATATGGGGGTCAGTGTGACCCGTGTGTATCAGAGTCATGCTACTGGAGGGATAGTCTGCAGAAGGTGATTCCCAGTAGTGCTAATTCTCTGCCCATTCCAGTTTGTCAGGGGCCTGTGAAGATGAGGCTCTGGATGCCAGAGAGAATCAATAGGGAATTGGCAATCAGAGAAGTGGTGGAAGACAATCCTAAGACCTGAGGAGGTACCAGTGGTGAGGCTTCAGGAATACTTCAAAGACCTGGGTGTGTACTTAGACTGGTGGTGTACTTTACCTTATCTTCCTCTGATTTAAAGTTACAAATGCCTATTGGCACTCTACTGCTTGGACTTGGCCACTTATGAGAGTAGAGGTCTGAACAGTGATTCTAGAAAAGGGCTCCTCTGGAAGGGAAATAATTACTCTGAGCCTGGTTTGAAGGTAGATGAACTTCAGGTATTCAGTGGGTGAGTGTTCATTTTTGTTTGCCTACCAGATTTTCTGCTTCCAGAAACACCCTCAATTTGAATTTTGGGAGCTCCCCTCACTCCTGCACATACTTTCCATCCACACGAATCAAGATAGACATACGTAGTTTAAGTCAGGTGTTGGAAAAAAACAACTAGAGCAAGTGTCAATAGATTTTCTGTAAAGAGCCAGATAATAAATATTTTGCACAATATTTGTGAACTAAGAGGAAAAATGTAGGAAAGTTGTATAACAAAAGGGAAAACAAATCCCAAAAATTTTTACTGAAAAAAATTGAAATTATAATAATATTTATTTTTAATACAAGTCTACTAATGAGGAGAAAGGGATTATTTTCTCTTTGGCAGATAAGATTTCACTTAATTGGATTAAAAGTTAGAGTTACTTATCATCCAAATCAATTGCAATTGTTAATCTGTTAATGCTCATCTGTGATGAGATTTTATGTACTTTATCTTCAAAAATGTCTTTTCAGACAGATAGGCACTGCTAAGTACTGATACCAGGTTGTGAGTATTTGGTTTTAACTCAGGATCTACATCATTTGGAAGTCTTTCAGATTCTTTTATTGACATTTTCTTTTTAGCATGTCTTTACCATGCAGATTATTCACCTCCAATTGAAGATTAGGTGGAAGTACTTGTATTGAGATCTGAAAAATGCTTCAGGATGGTAGTATCAGCTTGGAAAATATGCACAAATTTTTGTGACATTGGATTTCTCACTTCTTATTTTAACTTTTAAGAGTCTATGAAGAATATAAAGCAGTGTAACATTACTTGTGATTCAAGCAATGTTAGTTGTTTTCAAAATGACTTTACCAGAGGATCATTTCACACAAAAGCACTGTTTTGCCTTGTAAATTTAGTTTTAACTCACTAAGAAATATTATCAAACCTATAGCAAAAGCTAATTTTAAAAACATGCAGTGTTTCATAATAATGGCTGAAGATGGTTCTCATTCAGAAAAAATTTCAATCTCAGTACTGAACTCAATCTAAATAAACCTTATCATTGGGAAGCCAAAAGACTTCTGTGTGGTAGGGCAAATCAGGACATTCAGTTTCTACTGCTTATAAAAATTCAGAAAAAATCATGATTATTTCACAAGAGTAAATGAAGTTCACCGCTGACACTACCAGTTCAAGAACACATTACAGATTCAAATGTTTTATGTAAACTAACTGCCAATAAATAATATAATGAATAACCATAGGCTTTATGCATTTTACTTTTTCACAAGCATTGTAAATTTGTCCAACCAAATCTATTACTGTTCTACTTCTATTTTTACTACTTTTACTTATTACACGTCTTAGCAGATTCTACTTCAGGTAGTACTGAATTAGTGTTTTCTTAAATTCTTTGAAAATATTCTTGCCTGTAAATGTTCCACAGAGAGTATTTGTAGGGGCTAATTCTTGATGTACTTCAAACTCTTTATTGACCCTTAAATAAACAACTGAGCAGTACAGGTGGCATCTGTCAACTCACCCATGGAAATGCTCTCAAAGTTGTTTGTCTTTATTTTAATTGGCAATTGATATTGTTACAAATGTCCTCGATTTTTCACATAATTATTCAATCAAACATGATCCAGTTAGCTTATCATAAATCACTGGTTTTTCTTACTTAACAAATGAGCCTTCTGAAAGTTTACTTTGGTTGTGTGTTCATTTTTTTGTGTGTGAAGAATTTCTCCTGAGATGAGATTTAAAAAAAACTTTCTAATTTTCCTGATCAATATTTTCCTGTGTGTTGGTATATTTTGATGAGTGTTCATTCTGGCAATGTCCATATATGACATATTCTTTTATCACATCCATACTGTCACTGCATCATAAACACAATGATGTGGATTTAATAATAAAATAATTCACATCCCATTGTTCATTAAATGTGTGACATTCCATATTAGCTTTCTATTGCTAATGTAACAAATTACCATGAGTTTAGTGGCTTAAAACAACACAAATTTATTCTCTTATAGTGCTGGAGGTTCAAAGTATGAAAGGAGTCTTATGGGGCTAAAATCAAGGTGTCAACAGGGCAGTTCCTTCCGAGGTCTCCAGGGATTAATCGATTCCTTGCCTCTTTCAGGTTCTAGAGGCTGCTGGCATTTCTTGGCAGTTCTCTGCATCTTTCCAATCTCTGCTTCTCTCATTACATTGCCTTCTCTCTACATCTGACTTCTCTCTGCATCCTTCTTAGAAGGAGCTTTGTGATTACACTGAAGCCACTAGCATAACCCATGATTTTCTCAACATCTCAAGATCCTTAATTTATGCATAACTGCACAGTCCCTTTTGCCAAAAAATTTGGTAACAATTTCCCAGGTTTCAGGGATTAGAATATGAACACCTTTGGGGTATTCAGTCTACCATACATTCAAAGCCTACTTTTCTCTTCTTTAATTGTTTTGAAATGCTGGATATGCACTGATAATTAAAAAAATAAAATAAAACATTGTAGTATGATAATATGTGTTTTGAAATGGTGTCAACTTCTAACTGTGTCACTGCAAATTGTAATGTGTGCTGAGCCTGAGAAAGTCAATACAGTCTAAGTTGCAACAACTTAATTTGATTTTGTATCATCAAAATAGCCATAGACAATATGCAAATGAATAAGCATGGACATGTTTATGCTGAAATTTAAATTTCATATAATTTGCATGTGCCATGGAATATTAATCTTCTTTTGATTTTGTCAACCCTTAATAAAATATAAAAATTATCTTTAGCTATCAGACCATACAAAAATAGGTGGCAGGCTTGATTTGACACTTAAGCCATAGTTTTCTTACTACTGGTATAAACCAATAGACACACGATATCCAGACAAGATCTGCAGATATGCCTTGGACCACCAAGTGATTTTTTAAAAAGAGAGAGCGTTGACAATTAAAAATAAGGAGAAGGGCAACAGATGTGGCTCAGGTGACTGGGCTCCTGCCTACCACATGGGAGGTCGCTGGTTTGGATCCCAGTGCCTCCAAAAGAAGATAGCAAGCTGACACAATAAGAGACACAAGAAGAAGGAATTAAAAGCATTCTGAGAGGCACAACAAAAGCAAAGAGCAGAAGTTCCTTGTGTCTTCTAAAGAAGATATCTAGCTCATGTGAAAGGCAGGTGTGGCAAGCTGGCACAATGAGATGATGCAACAAGAGATGTGAGGAGGAAAATCAGCATGAGAGACACAACTTAAAGCATGGAGTGGAGATGGTTCAAGTAATTAGTCACCTCCCTCCTACATCAGACATCCTGGGTTCAGTTCCAAGTGCCTCCTAAAGAAACAAGGAAGACAAACAGACACAGCAAGTGAGAAACAACAAGGGAGTGGGGAGAAATCAAATAAATCTTAAAAAAAAGGATGATAGAGGTTTATTTTTTTTAAATTAAGGAGAAGGTCACATGAAAACCTTGCTTTCTGCCTCCTTTTATAAAATCTGAAGATACAGAAATACTGGGTCCACATGGCAACAATTTTCTTCTTTTTTTAAGGACTGTCCTTCTGGCCTACTTCAGTCTTTATGCCTTTGAGTTTGCAATCCAAAATTCTTACCCTTCTAGGTTTTCTCTTAAGGTTAAATGTCTTAAATTCTTTCAACAATTCCTTCTAGGCCATCATTTCTCAACTCTCTATTATCTAGAATGCTTTCCTTTGTACCAGTTCTTTTCTCACCTAAAATATGACGTCCAGAACATTTCCCATTTTAACACTTTCAAGTTTACAATTTAGTGTTATTAATTACATTACCACTATTGTGCTGCCATCGCCAATATCCATTACTCTTTTTCATCACTTCAAACAAATACTGCCCTCATTAAGCAATAAGTCACCCATCACCTCCCCACTCCTGGCCCCTGGTAACTTGTAATCTCCTATCTTTCTCTCAGAAATTTGTTTATTCCAGATATTTCATATAAGTGAGATCATTACAATATTTGTCATTTTGTTTCTGGCTTATTTCACTCAGCCTGATGTCTTCAAGATTCATCCATGTTGTAGCATGTATCACATCTTCATTCCTTTTATAGTTGATTAATATTGCATTTTGTTTATCCATTCATTTGTTGATGGACACTTGGATTGCTTCCACCTTGCAGCTATTGTGAATAATACTGCTATGAATATTGGTTTACAAAGATGTGTTCCAAGACTCTGCTTTCAATTGTTTTCAGTATATACCAAGATGTGGGAATGCTGGGTCATATGGTAATTGATGTCTTTTTAAAACCACAAGTAGTGAAGGGTAGAGGTAAAATTCTGTGTTTCTGTATTTGCTAAGGTTTCAGGTGTTTGTTGTCCTTAAAGGGTATACTTTTTCAGAGTGCTAAGAGCATCATCAATGTAAATTTTGCCTTATCTCACACAACACTTGCTTCTCCAAAATTTGCCATAGTCTTTTTGTATTTGTATTTTCTACTCTGTGACTACAGTTACATTATATACTAAAAGGTAATAAAAAAACTTCCCACTTGAAGAAAAATACAGAGAGATATGTTTCTCTAGTCATTTTTGATTAGCTCTATTCTGACTCTCCAGAGAGAAAGGACATGACATTGGACATTGAGCCTCTCTATTCAAAAAACCGATTCTTTTTTTTTTTTAAATATTTATTTATTATTTTTTTAAATTACATTAAAAAATATATATATGAGGTCCCATTCAACCCCACCGCCCCCGCCCCCCCACTCCCCCCACAACAACACTCTCTCCCATCATCGTGATACATCCATTGAACCTGGTAAGTTCATCTCTGAGCATCACTGCACCCCATAGTCAATGGTCCACATCATAGCCCAGACTCTCTCACGTTCCATCCAGTGGGCCCTGGGGGGATCTACAGTGTCCCGTAATTGTCCGTGAAGCACTATCCAGGACAACTCCACGTCCCGAAAACGCCTACACATCTCGTCTCTTCCTCCCGTTCCCCACACCCAGCAGCCCCCATGGCTACCGTTCCCACACCCATTTCACATTTTCTCTGTGGACATTGGATTGGTTGTGTCCATTGCACACCTATGTCAAGTGAGGGCTTAGATTCCACATGGGTACTGGATGCACTCTTCCCGCTTCTAGTTGTAGACACTCTAGGCTCCATGTTGTGGTGGTTGACCTTCTTCAACTCCATGTTAGCTGAGTGGAGTAAGTCCAATAAGTCAAAGTGTAGGAGCTGAAGTCTGTTGAGGCTCTGGGCCTGGGTGTCATATTATCAGTCCAGTGATTCAAATCCCCTACATATATCTTAAACTCAGCACCAACTACAATTCCAATAAAGTAGCATGCAAGTCTTGTGAAAAGAGATCCCCTCTGAGTCCATTTCCATCACGCAGAAACACCAGCTCCAAAGAAGGGCCATCTGTCATGGCAGTGAACCCCTTCTGCCATGACCAAAAAACTGATTCTTAATAGCAATGAGGGAAAAGGAAAGATTCTTTTGATCCTGTATTTTAAACTTAAATTTTAATTTGCACCATAAAATTTTAGTAACTGTCCTCTAGGTTTCAAAGTGAGTGGAATTAAGTGTTTTGCTCATGCTGTATATTACATGTGTAACTTCCGATTCCTTTGTATCTGCAAGAACTTTGAAGACTGCTTATTAAATTAGTAATGACCACCAGTCAAAGACTGTCAACCTTTGTATACTTATGAGCCTTGCCCACACATCAAAAACAGATGCTGCAATCCTTTCTGTTCATGAGCATGAAGTAATCATTTGACTATGATTAATAAATTCTGTGTTTCTCATGGGACTGTTAATAATCATATCTCTAGCTTCTTCCAGACTCTGCTCTTTAAATGCTAATGAATGAAGAGGCCAATTGATTGCTTATACTTTCCAAAAGGCTGATGATAATGGGAAGACTTCTGATCAAAATGCTTTACCCCTATTATCCTAAACTAAAGCAAAGTTTGTGTCCCAGAAATAGAAATGGATCAGTAGCCTAAACCCATTTAAAAGTGATCATTTTATTTTTCTGTTTAGTTTTTTGTTTTATGCAATGAGTTGATGGTTTTTAAAATTAAAGTATACATTTTGAAGAAATTATACCCTTTACCCTTTTACATGTGAATGAATAGGAGTATCTATATTTACAAGTCAATTATGAAGAAACCCCCCCAAAAAAAGAAACAAATGTGTAATACAATTGGCAGACATATTGCTATTTTTCAAGAAAGTGTATTTTTTCCATTAGTTCACTCAGTGAAAATATGCTGAGAACGCAGTGTATGTTATGCACTATACAGGGAGATGAGGGGATAGAAAATTTCTAAAACAAGGAGTTTTGTTTAGTAATTTGCTATTTAGTTATTATGTAAAAAAACATACCTCTAATCAATCACATGAAGGCATCAGAAGTGACAGAATGGAGGAAACATAGTAATTCAGACAAAGTTGATTGGTGACTGCCTTGAGGGAGCAGGAAGCTTCAGTGAGAATATAAAGCTTAATTTAGTTCTTAAAATGTAGAGAAATAAGGAGGAGTTCACCACTCAGATAAGTGGACCAAGGACTATCCAGGAAGTTCTCATGTGAGTAAAAAGAAAGGTGGCATGGAATGCATAGCCCTTTAGGGAATTTTTGAGTTATTCATTATTGATAGAAGATGGGGGTGGGGGGAAAGGAGGTGATATTGAAGAGGAAGGCAAGACTTCACTGTGTGTGTGTATTTTTGTGTGTCCATGGCTACAAGAGTATGGATATAAGTTAAATAGTTGTTTCTAAGAATTAAAATGGCTACTCAAGCTTTTTATGTATATATGCGATGTAGCAATACAGGAGAAAATAAAGGAGAAAATAGAATGAGATTTGCCAATTTATTCTCCTAACCCCATTGCTTCAACACCTTGTCCCCAACACTCCAACCCTAACAGCATATACAAGCAAAAATATATTTGGCACAGAATAAGGTATTTGATGAGTACAATCCATACATACTAATGACCTGGTAAAATACAAATTATAATAGACTCAAGTCTTTATTTATTATCATAACGATTGCCTCTAATAATAGATTCAACACTTTACCTAAGTTGGTCTAATGTACTTTGTTTACTGTAAATGTAGTAAAATGACCCTTTTTAGTGTAAGAGGCTATGGGTTTGACAAACACATACACTTATGAACATATCCAATTAAAATAGAGTACAGGGAAACAGATGTGGCTCAAGCGACTGAGCTCCCTCCTACCACATGGGAGGTCCATGGTTTGGTTCCCAGTGCCTCCTAAAGAAGAAAGAGAGCTGGTGCAACAGACAGGCACAGCAGGCTCACTCAACAAGATGATGCAACAAGAGACACAAGAAGAAAAATCATAAGGAGAGATTTAACAAAGCAGGGACCAGAGGTGGCTCAAGTGATTAGATACCTCCTTCCCTCACTGGAGGTCGAGGTTCAGTTCCTCTTGCCTTCCTAAAGAAAGAGCAAACAGACTCAGCAAGTGCAAACAATGAGGGGTGGGGAGAAATAAATAAATCTTTTTTAAAAAGTACACTATGTTTCTATCACTCAAATGTGTAATTACCAGAATGATCAAAATATAGTATGGGTCCATCAGCCCCTAAAATTTCTTCATGCCATTTTGTGATTAACTCAAGCCAATGGCAGCAATGGATCCACATTTTGTCCCTGTAGCTATGCATTTCCCAGAGTGTAATGTAAATGGAATCACAGTTTTAGTCTTTTAAATCTGGCTACTTTGATTTGGCTTAATGCATTTGAGATTCATCCCTATTATTAGATGCTTCAACAGTTCCTTTTGTTTTATTACTGTTTTATTCCATTGTATGTATGCAGAACAATTTATCTATTCACCAGTTTAAAACATTGGGTTGTTTCCAGATTTTGCCAATTATTTATAAAGCCACTATATACATTATATAAAAGTTTGCTTGTGAACATCAGTTTTCTCTTAGGTAAATATTTTGGAATGAAATTGATGGGTGATATAATAAGTATATTTTTAACTATATTTGTAATGGATAAACTGTTTTTCAGTTTGGCTGTAGCACTTAACAGTCCCTCCAGCAAATATGAGAATTCCAATTGCTCTTCATTCCAATCAGCAGTGGACTTTTCCAGATTTGATTGTTAGTAATAGGTATGGAGTATCACATACATATTTTATTTTTAATTTTATTTTCCTTAATGACACGTGATGTTGAACATATTCTCATGTCCTTTTTGCCATCCATATATCTTCTTTGGTGAAGTATTCACTCAAAACGTTTTCCCATATTTTCAGATGAAGTAGTTTTTAAATTTATGCTTTGAAAGTACTTTTTATATTTGAATACAGTCATGTTCTGCAAAAATCTTCTCTCAACCAATAACTTGTCATTGTCTTAATGCTATCTTTCAAGGAGCAGAAATTTTTAATTTTGATAAAGCCCAAATTTTGGGTTTTTTTTCTTTTATTGATTGAACTTTTGATGTCATACCTAAAGAAATATTCGCTTAATCTAAGGTGACAAAAAGTATGTTTCTACTCCTAGATCTCTTGGCCTCTAAGGTTATTGCAGTAGAGAAAGAGACGGTTGGAGGACTGGATTTTGCACCATATTTTAAGTGCCATGGTTGAAAGTGACTTACATCAGTGCTTCTCCTACTTTAATGTGCATCAGAATCACCTGGAATCTTGTTAATGAGGATTCTGATTGAGGACATTGGAGATGGAGCTTGGGATGTGCATTTCTAGCAAGCCCGAAAGTGGTAGTGCTGTTGCTGTTTCATAGACCAGACCTCGAGAAGCACAGACTCACCTTCCTTCTGAATACATCCCTTTGGCCTGAATCCTTCATTTGCTCTAACCTAATTGCAGGGAGGTCAAGGAACATGTTTTTCCTATGTGCCCAAGAAGAGACATTATTCCTGTCCCATGAGACTATAACAAGCAACCTCAGAGAATCAAGATGGAAGTTAACCTCTGCAGCTGAAGGGTCACTGTGGTTTGGCTGAATAATGTCTCCAATGATGTCCACCTCCTAGTCCCTGGAACCTGCCATGTTACCTTATGTGGCAAAAGGGACTTTGCAGATGTGATTAAATACAGGATTTTAAGATCGGATGATTATTCTGAATCATGCTGGTGGGCCCAATGTAATCACAAGGGCCTTGATAAGAAGAAGGAGGGTCAGTGTCAGAGAGGCTGACATGATGATGGAAGCAGAGAAAGAGAAGCAGTTGCAGTGATTAAAGCAGAGGTCAAAGTGACATCAGTTGTGGAAGGGACCCACAAACCAATGAATGCAAGTAGCATCCAGAAGCTGGAAAAGGTAAGGAATGGATTCTCCTCTGGAGCATCAAAAGAAATATAGCCCTGTCTTACCTTGATTTTAGTCCAGTGAGACTTATTTTGGACCTCTGAACTCCAGAACACTCTCAGGGAACCCAGGAATTGGCTAAACACTCAGAGAAGCAACTGTTTTTAAAGACCTGGGACTGACTTTCTGAAGGTGGCTGAGAAACACCTGGCCTTGGACAAGGTTATTAGAAGGACACATGAGCCAAAACTGAGGGTGGGACTTTGAACAGTGAGTTATGATTCCATGAGTCTGGAGCCTCCTGATATTTGAATACATTTTACTCCCTCTCAGGAGATAGCATAGACAGTTTTATGTTGAAGGGAGCAGCAAGGTCTTAGGGTCAGCACATCCTGTCAGCTTGGGTCTGAGAGAACTACTGAAGAAGGAACCAAAGAACTAAATTTGTTAGAGCTGGAGATTTTTGAAACAATCTATTTTAGTAGTATAATTTCCTGGTAAGCAGGCCTCTCCTCCTTGCTCAACATCCTTGAACAAAGACTAAATCAATTATGACATCTCTGTTTGCCTTTGCCCACTGAGTACCAACACTTCCTCAGAATTATTTTCGGCCAGCACCCCACACAATAACCATCGTGGCAGGCATGGCATGGATGTGCCTGCTCAGAACTCCCTTCAGGAAAGCACTTGCCACCCAGTTGCCAAGAGTATGGCATTCTTCAGCAGTTAGCTTCTTCAGGGTCTGTCTCAGATTTCAAGAAGAAATTGGATTCTTTTCTGGGTAACCCCTGGTCAATGCCTGAGCAGGGCCATAGTGTAAGGGCTCAGTTGTTAATAACTCCAGTTATTATGCCATAATAAAAATTTTCCATTCCAAAAAATATGTATCAGTTGGCCAGATATTTCAAACTCTTTGATAAACTTTTAAAAATGAAGCAAATAAAATGATGGACCTAACTGATACTGCGGTACTATGAAGCAAGCTACTTAAGATGGAAATGAGCAGTCTAAAAAGATAATCAAAGAGATGGGAGAGAGAGGCTTGACAGAATGCAGAAGGCTCTAAAAACATGAGATGCCCTAGACAACAACAGAGAGCCGTACTTAAAAACAAAACTAAACAAAACACTGCTATATCCAAGTGACCACGTTGTGAAATTTCCCGACCTATATTTTTACTAAAATGAAATAATTGGAAAAACAATTACAGAGCAACCTAGCCAATAAGTCAGGGGTAATATTAATAAGGAAAATAGTAGAGAAAAAAGAAGAAAAAGTAGGATTACAGATTATTACCAGCTTAAAAAAAATAGTGAGAGAGACAAAACTCACACACTCAGTGGGGAAGTTTCAGGGATCTAAACAGTTCAGAAAGATGGGGTTTCCTTGTTTTCCTCCGAGGGTCCTGGCCAGAAGGTTGGAGAATACAGGCTTAAAAAATTTGAACTCATTACTCTTGGAGTGTCCATCCTGGAACAGGGTCCCAGTGCCACTAACATCCACCCAATGGCCTGGAAAGGGGCCCTCTGGCTCTGACCAATGACACCCTGAGGCAGCCCTGTTCCTCCTGCACAGCTGCACCATGCCATGATGAACAGCAGCACCAAGATCAGGAAGAGCAAGGAGAACAAGGCAAGGCCATGACCACATATTCTTTTATTTCTTTTTTATACCTAGATGTGCATTTCTTTTTTAAAATATATTTTTTATTTATTTTTAAGAGATACTTAGATTTTGTAAAATGTTACATAAAAAAATAAAAGGGATTCCCATATGCACCAATCTCCACACCTCCCACTCTATCACACTTGGGATCCAAAAAACAAATAGGTCCCACTGGGAAGGCACCAAACTCTGGAGCTATCTGCCATGACAATAGGAACTGGGTATCTCCAGAGCCCTCAGGAGCACCACTATTTTGGGTAGTATTTAGTTTGGCTGTCTGTGAGATCCTACTGATATGTGCATGAGCATTACCTCTCTGATGACCTCCTGACTCACTTTGAAGTCTCTTATCCATATAAACTCATTTGTCTTTATCTTTTCCCCCTTTTACTCAAGTTCTTTTTCCAGTTGCATCACTAGCTGGTTATTGGTAGTAATCCCTTGGTGCCAGAGAGGCTTATCCACAGGAGTCATGTCCCACACTGGGGGGAAGGTAATGCATTTATATGCTGAGTTTGGCTAAGAGAGAGGCCAAATTTGAGCAACATGGAGGCTCCTGGGAATAAACATTAGGCACCCTACAACACTGGCCTAAGCTGCAATTTCAAGAGCAAAATGCTAATTAGCATTCTCATCAATGGATCAGCTTTCCTCATTAGTCATGGCTCCTGTACTTGAGGGATTGCTGCTGTTCCGTTAGAGAATGTGACAGCACTCCCCAGGATGAAATTCAGTATTCTTTCAGTTGCTGTGCAGATCTCTACCCACTGTGGCAATGCCCTATGAACATTTGAAGGTATTTATATACCTTATACATATGCACAGGTGAACTTCCTCCCATGTATCCCCCATCACTGACACCTCAAACCAATGATGCTCCCCTGCCATAGTTGTAACCCTTCTGTGATCCAAAATTTCTTCAAAAATTAAGCTAAGAATATTGCCAAATTCAATAAGAAAATAAAATAATAATGATAGGTTTAAACATAAGAAATAATATACATAATAATTTTGAGGGAAACGGACTTGGCTAGTGCTTAGGGTGTCCGTCTACCACATGGGAGGTCCACAGTTCAAACCCCGGGCATCCTTGACCTGTGTGGAGCTGGCCCATGAGCAGTGCTGATGTGCGGAAGGAGAGCCGTGCCACTCAGGGGTGTCCCCCGCGTAGGGGAGCCCCACACGCAAGGAGTGCACCCATAAGGAGAGCCACCCAGCGCAAAAGAAAAGTGCAGCCTGCCCAGGAATGGCACCACCCACACTTCCTATGCCACTGATGACAACAGAAGTGGACAAAGAAACAAGACCCAACAAATAGACACAGAGAACAGACAACCACGGGAGGGGGGGAAATTAAATAAATTAATTAATTAAAAAAATAATTTTTAAAAACTAAAAGTAAAAAAAACTTGGGGCATTAAAAAATGAAAAATAATTAATTTTTTTTAAACATTTTACCTTTCATCACTGTAAGAACTATTGTCCTGTATGTACAGAGGCATTTTCTTCCATTACATCCCCAGTGTCTTTGTTTCATTTCATCTTCAAAGAAATTTTTTTGTTTTAAAGATTATTTATTTCTCTCCACTTCCCCCCCCATAATTGTCTGCTCTCTGTGTTCATTCACTGTGTGTTCTCCCGTGACGACTTCTATCCTTATCAACGGCACTGGGAATCTGTGTTTCTCTTTGTTGCATCATCTTGCTGTGTTAGCTCTCTGTGTGTGTGCAGTGCCATTGTTGGGCAGGCTGCACATTCTTTCATGCTGGGTGCCCCTCTTTACAGGATGCACTCCTTGTACATGGGGCTCCCCTACTCAGGGGACACCCTGTGTGGCAGGGCACTCCTTGCACACATCAGCACTGCGCATGGGCCAGCTCCACATGGGTCAAGGAGGCCCAGGGTTTGAACAGCAGACCTCCCCTGTGGTAGATGTATGCCCTATCCATTGGACCAAGTACATTTCCCCCAAGAAATTTTAGGTCACAGTAAAGTCACGAACAGAATATAGGGTCTCCCATATACACAACATCCTCCCCCTTTCCCCCTTCCCTATTAATAGCCTTTTTACATGTGGATGGTACATTTGTTACAATTGATGTTCAATTATTGACATCATGGTCAGTGGTTTACATTATGGTTTACATTTTAGACCATACACTTTTATAAATTTTTGATGAAATTTAACATGACCTGTATCCATCATTGCAAGATCATGCAGAACACTTCAATTGCTCCCTAACTACTACTCTTCTATCTATTCTATTCCTCCCCCCACCCCTCAGGGCCCTCAGTGACCACTAGGATTCACTGCTTGAAGGGGAAGATTCATTGATACTAGCAAGAATGCTGAAGGCTTGACACACTAGTGTATCCTGCCCTATTAGGAACCGCCCATGCTCTCAAGAGACACCTACCCTCTCTTTAAGAACATATTGAGCCTCCCCAATTTGGGAGTCCAACTACTTCCCACTCATTATGTTGCTCTCCCCCCACTGATATGACACACTATGACCAAATGATCACTCACACATTCTCTGGAAGATTGCCCCAGGTGTCCCCTGCGCCTAATGCCTCATCCTCACCCAACACCCTGAACCAGTAACCCTTCCTTGTCATATTGCCAAAAGTTTTCTTAATATTGTAGTTTCAACCACATACCTGCCAATCCCCCATGTTCACCCTCTCCTTGCCCCAACCCTCCCCCCAGTACCATGGACCTTCCAATCCATCCTCATCCTAGCCCCCTGTCAAGCTTGCAGCACTCAACCCAATAATATCCCTACACCACTTTCATATCCCTTCATTGCACAACTACTCACTTCATCATAGATATCACCAGTGTGGGGGTTGGCTCACAACCTTCTTCTCGCTTTCTATTTCCTGTAAACCTGTCTTCCAAACTCTAACTCTCTGAGTCAGCCCAATTTCCTTAATTCATATCAGAAAGGTCATGTAATATTTGTCCTTCAGGGCCTAACTTGCTTCACTCAACATAAGGTCCTCTAGATTCATTCACGTTATCCCATGTATTAGAACTGTATTCCTTCTTACAGCTGAGTAATATTCCATTGTATGTACATACCACATTTTGTTTATCCATTGATCTGTTAATGGGTGTTTTGGTTGATGCCAAATTTTGGCAAAAGTGAATAATGCCACTATAAATATTGTTGTGCATACATTTGTCCATGTCCTTTTTTTCAGTTCTCCTGGGTATATACCCAGCAGTGGAATTTCTGGGTCATATGGCAGATCTATAGTTAGTTTTTTGAGGAACCACCAAACTGTCCACCACAATGGTGGGACCATTCTAAATACCGACCAGCAGTACATGTGTTCCCTTTCCTCCACATCCTCTCGAACATTTGTAGTCCTCTGTTTTTTCAATGGCCACCAGTCTAATGGGTGTAAGATGGTATCTCATTGTAGTTTTAATTGGCATTTCTCTAATAGTTAGTCATGTTGAGTATTTTTCATGTGCTTTTTATCCATTTGTATTTCATCTTTGGAGAAGTGTCTGTTCAAATCACTTGCCCATTTTTTAAATGGGTTGTTTGTCTTTTTATTTTATTTTATTTTTTTATTCATTTTTAAAAAATATTACATTAAAAAAATATAAGGTCCCATTCAATCCCACCGCCCCCACCCCACCACTCCCCCCACAGGAACACTCTCTCCCATCATCAAAACACATCCATTGCATTTGGTAAGTATATCTCTGGGCATCGCTGCACCTCATGGTCAATGGTCCACATCAAAGCCCATATTCTCCCACGTTCCATCCAGTGGGCCCTGGGGGGATCTACAAAGTCCGGTAATTGTCCCTGAAGCACCACCCAGGACAACTCCAAGTCCCAAAAACACCTCCACATGTCATCTCTTCCTCCCATTCCCCGCACCCAGCAGCCACCATGGCCACTTTTCCCACACCAATGCCACATTTTCTCTGTGGACCTTGGATTGGTTGTGTCCATTGCACATCTATGTCAAGAGAGGGCTTAGATTCCACATGGATACTGGATGCAATCCTCCTGCTTTCAGTTGTAGGCACTCTAGGCTCCATGGTGTGGTGGTTGACATTCTTCAACTCCATGTTAGCTGAGTGAGGTAAGTCCAATAAATCAGAGTGTAGGAGTTGAAGTCTGTTGAGGCTCAGGGCCTGGCTATCATATTGTCAGTCCAGAGATTCCAATCCCCTAGATATATCTTAAACCCCAGCACCAACTACAATTCCAGTAAAGTAGCAGGAAAGTCTTGTGAAAAGAGATCCCATCTGTGTCCAGCTCCATCACGCAGAAAAACCAGCTCCAAAGAAGGGCCAACTGACATGGCAGTGAACCCCATCTGCCATGACCATAGAGCCTGTGGGTCTCTTTAGCCCTCAAAAGAACCAATACCTGGGGTTGTATCTACTTTATTTGTCTCTGAGACTCTGCTCAGTTGTGCATAAGGGCAATCCTTCTGACAACCTCCAGACTCTTTTTTAGAGACTCATAGCCATATAAACTCATTTCTCCTTTCCATTTCCCCCTTACATTAGGTCAAACAGCATTTTAAACTCCTGTTATTATATGTAGACAGGGATATTCTGCTGGTCCGTGTTGAACCTTTAATTCAAGGTCATTTTCTAGTTGCATCATCAACTGGTACTTGGTAGTGATCCCTCAGTGCCAGGGAGGCTCATCGCAGGGTGTCATGTCCCACACTGGGGGCAATGCATTGCATTTACATGCTGAGTTTGGCTTCGAGACTGGCCACATTTGAGTAACATGAAGGCTGTAAGGAGGAAACTCCTATGCACAGAGCTGCTCTAGGCCTTGTTCTTATTTCAGGCGTATAGGCTCACAAGCATAGTCATTAGTATCAGAGGCTTACTGTTGGACCCTCATTCCTTCCTGGTCCTTACCGTTGCACCTGGGGGACTGCCGCTGCTCCCCTAGGGACCATGACAGGCACCCTCAGCGAGGAACACAGTACCCCCCCAGCTGTTGTTTTTAATTGTTGCCACTATCAGTATATCCAAACATTACCATGCACCCTGGACATATGCCCTGTATAACTGCCTGTCAACCATATATCACCTGTCAATAGCATCCTATACCAGTATTCCTCCACTGCCATTGTTGAACCACTCTGTGATCCAAAACTTCCTGAAAAGTGAAGCCCAATATAATGTCAGGATCCCTTACTAGTAAAATGGAATATAGCAATGGGTTTAAAGGTTAGATATAGAATACATATTGATTTGGAAAAATTCTACATCCTATCTTTTTCTTTTCTTTTTTCCTAATTATTGAGCTTCTCTTCACAAGAGCCTTAGATCACAGTAATTCATGTATACAATATACAGTACTCCCACTCACCCACTATAAAACCTTTTCCCTTCCACAGCGATATTCTTATAACTTATTCATATCATATTTACTTAAACTGATGTACAGACTCTGAGACAATAGCTTTCAAACAAGGTGACATCTGTGCTTACATTGTGGTCCACACTTTAGGCTATACAGTTTTCTAAATTTTTTAGTTATCCTGTGTTTTACATTATGGTTTACATTATTAGTCTGTCATCCCCTATATGTTTTGATGTAATATTACATGTTTTATATTCATCCTTGTGTACTCTCTTGAAACACTTCTCTTGCCCCCACATTTACCTTGTTTCCATCCATTCAACATCCATTTCCCCCTCCCCTTCAGGCCCACAGCGACAGCCAATCTCCATTTCCTAAGGAGCCACATCCAGAGATACTTGCAACAGTGTTCAGGGCCTGACTTGCTCAACTGCCCTAGTGCCCTGGGAGCCACCCTTTCTATTGAGAGATACAGTTCCCTCTATTTAATGGCATTGGTCCTCCCCAGGATGTTGGTCCACCCCCACTCTCACTACATGGGTCTATACCCAAAGGTACAACCCGCCCTGGCAAAATGAGCATTCAGACATTCCCCAGGAGTCCGTCCCGTGTCAGACCATCCCCTCCGAGCATCCTAAACAGGTAACCCTCCTAATTGTCTTTTTATTTTAAAGATATAGGATTTCTTTATATATGCTGGATATAAGGCTCCTCTCAGATAAATGGTTACCAAATATTTTTCCCATTGTGTAGGCTGTCTTTTGACTTCCTTGACAAAATCCTTTGAGGTGCAAAACATTTTAATTTTGAGCAAGTCCCATTTATCTATTTTTTCTTTCACTGCTCATGCTTTGGGTGTGAAGTTCATGAAACCATTTCCTATTACAAGTTCTCATAGATGCTTCCCTATATTATCTTCTGGTCTTTATGGACTTGACTCTTATATTTAGATATTTTATCCATCTTGAGTTGATTTTTGTATAAGGTGTGAGATGATGTTCCTCCTTCAAACTTCTGGATATGGATATCCAGCTCTCCAAGCACCATTTGTTGAAGAGACCTTTCTCTCCCAGTTGAGTAGGCTTGGTGGCCTTGTTGAATATCAGAAGACTGTATCTGTGACGTTCTATATCAGAAGTCTCAATTCAGCTCCATTGATCAGTATGTCTATCCTTGTGCCAATACCATGAAGTTTTGACCACTGTTGCTTTGTAGTATGTTTTAAATTCAGGTTGTGTGATTCCTCTGATTTCATTTTTCTTTCTCGCTATGTCTTTGGCTATTCCGTGCCTCTTGTACTTCCAAATAAATTTCATAGTTTTTCCAATTCAGTAAAAAATGCTGTGCTGAGTTTTATTAGGATTGCATTAAGTCTGTAGATTAATTTTGGTAGAATAGACATCTAATGATATTTAATCTTCCTACCCATGAAGTGGGAATATTCTTCCATTTATTTCAGTCTTCTTTGATTTCCTTTAACAGTATGGTATAGTTTTCTGTATATAAGTCTTTTACATCTTTAGTCAGATTTATTCCTAGGTATTTGGTTTTTTTAGTTACTATTGTAAATGGTATTTTTTCTTGATTTCCCCCTCAGATTGCTCGTTATGGGTTCACAGAAATGCTACTGATTTTTATACATTGATAATATAACCTGCAACTTTACTGAAATTGTTTATAAGTTCTAGAATCTTTATTGTAGACTTTTCAGGGCTTTCTATGTAGAGGATCATGTCATCTGCGAATAGTGAAAATTTCACTTCTTCCTTTCAAATTTGGATGACTTTTATATTTTTTCCTGCCTCAGTGCTCAAGCAAGTACTTCTAACACAATGTTAAATAGAAATGGAGATAGTGGGCATCCTTGTCTTGTTCCTGATTATTAGAGGGGGATCTTTTATGATTTCATCATTGTATGTGATGTTAGCTGTTCGTTTTTCATATATACCCTTTATCATGTTCAGAAAGTTCCCTTCTATTCTTTTGCACTATTTTTACCAGGAAAGGGTGCTGTATTTTGTCAAATTTTTCTTCTGTGTCTATAGAGATGATCATGTAATTTTTTTCTTTAGATCTGTTTATGTGGTGTATTACATTGATAGATTTTCTTATTTGAACCATTCTTGCATACCCGGGATGAAACCAACTTTGGTCATGGCATACAATTTATTTGATGTGTTGTTGAAATGATTAGGAAGTATTTTGTTAAGGATTTTAAAATCTAGGTTCATTATAGAGATTGATCTGTAGTTTTCCAATTCTTGTGGCATCTTCATTTGGCTTTGGTATTAGGGGAATGTTGGCATCATATAATGAGTTAGGCAATGTTCCTTCTACTTCTGTTTTTTGGAAGCGTTTAAGCAGCATTAGTGTTAGTTCTTCCTGGAATGTTTAGTAGCATTCACCTGTGAGGCTGTCTAGTCCTGGGCTCTTCTTAGTTGGTAGGTTTTTGTTGTTTTTTTTTAAAATTGATTTTGTAAAAATATTACATTAAAAAATATGAGGTCCCATTTGAACCCACCACCCCCACTGCACCCCTTCCCCCCCAGCAACTCTCACTCCCATCATCATGACACATCCACTGCATTTGGAAAGTACATCTCTGGGTATCTCTGCACCTCATGGTCATTGGTCCACATCATGGCCCACACTCTCCCCCATTCCATCCAGTGGACCCTGGGAGGATTAACAATGTCCGGTGATTGCCCCTGAAGCAAGTTGGTAGGTTTTTAATGACTGATTCTATCTCTTTACTTGTGACTGGTCTGTTGAGTTCATCAATTTCTGCTTTCATTAGTGTAGGCTGCTTGTGTGTTTCTAGGAATTTGCCTATTTCTTTTAAATTGTCCTACCTGTTGGCATATAATTTTTTCAAAGTATCCTCTTATGGTTCTCTTTATTTCTGTGCAGTCAGTGGTGATATAACCTTCCTCATTTCTTATCTTTCATATTTGCAGCTTCTCTCTCTTTTTCTTTGTTAGTCTAGCTAAGGGTTTGTCAATTTTATTGATCTTCTTGAAGAACCAGTGTTCAGTTT
Organism: Dasypus novemcinctus; assembly: GCF_030445035.2. Classification (NCBI taxonomy): domain Eukaryota; kingdom Metazoa; phylum Chordata; class Mammalia; order Cingulata; family Dasypodidae; genus Dasypus; species Dasypus novemcinctus. The sequence goes on along the minus strand of NC_080700.1, from coordinate 4,882,485 downwards.
TGTTTATTTTTTCTAGTGCTTTGTTATTTTCTATTTCATTTAATTCTAATCTTTATTTCCGTCCCTCTACTTGCTTGAGGGTTAGTTTGTTGTTCTTTTTCTAATTCCTCCAGGTGTGCAATTAGGTCTTGAATTTTAGCTCTTTTTTCTTGCCTGATATATGCATTATGGCTATGAATTTCCCTCTTGGTACAGCTTTTGCTGCATCCCATAGGTTTTGATATGTTGAGCTGTCATTTTCATTCATTTCAAGGTATTACTGATTTCTTTCAAAATTTCCTCCTTGTCCCACTGTTTGTCTAAGAGTGTGTTGTTTAACTTACATATCATTGTGTCTAATCTGGTTCTCTGCCCCTTACTGATTTCCAGCTTCATTCAATTGTAGTCAGAGAAATTACTTTTCATAATTTCAATCTTTCTGAGTTCATTGAGAATTTTTCTGTGGCCTAGAATGTAGTCTATCTTGGAGAATGATTCACGAGCACTCAAGAAAAATTTATCCCACTGTATTTGGGTGTAGTATTCTGTATGTGTCTATTAGGTCCATATCCTCTATTGTATCATTCAAAGTTGTTGTTTCTTTATTGATTGTCTGTCAAGAGGTTCTGTCTAATGGTGATAATGGTGTATTAAAGTCCTCCACTACAACTGTAGAGGCATCTATTTCTCCACCTCAGTTTTTCCAGTCTTTGCCTCATTTATTTGAGGCACCCTGGTTAGGTGCATAAATATTTATAATTGTTGTTTCTTCTTGAAAGATTACCCCTTTTACTAATATATACTGTCCATCTTTATATCTTACAATACTTTTGCATTTAAAGTCTATTTTGTCCAATATTAGTATAGCTATTCCCACCCTTTTTTGGTTATTGTTCGCTTGTAAGATTGATTTCCAGTCTTTCACTTTCAGCCTCCTTGAATCCCTAGGTCTCAGGTGGGTTTCTTTTAGACAGCATATAGGTGGGTCATATTTCCTTATCCTTTCTGCCAATCTGTGTCTCTTGACTGGTGAGTTTAGTCCATTAACATTCAGTGTTATTATTCTCAAGGAATTACTTACATTAGCCATATTTTCTTTGGGTTTAGTTTATGTATGTCATATGTTTTTATTTCTCCTTTTGTCTTTGTAGTTGTTCTTACACTCACCTCCAAACTCTCTCTCCTGTTTTTTCCTTTCAGCTTAGAGAACTCTCTTTAGTATTTCTTGAAGGGCAGGTTTCCTGGTGACACAGTCTCTTAATTTCTGTTTATCTGTGAATATTTTGATTTCCATCATTTTTGAATTCCAGTTTTACTGGATAAAGAATTCTTGGCTGAATGTTTTTTCTTTTAGTATCTTAACTATGTCATACCATTGCCTTCTTGGTTTCAGATGAGATATCAGCACTGATCTTATTGAGTTTCCCTTTTATGTGATGATTCTTTTTTCTCTTTCTGCCTTCATTATTTTCTCTTGGCTTTGAGCTTGAAGAGAGTTTCACACATATATGTCTTGGAGTAGGCATGTTGATATTTATACTGTTTGTGTTGTGCTGCACTTCCTGGGCATGTACATCCATCTCCCTCAACAGGGTTGAGAAGTTTTCAGCCATTTTTTCCTACAACAATCTTTCTGTTCCCTTTCCCTTCTCTTCTCCCTCTGGGATACATACCATACTTATGGACACAATGGTAGGGAAAAATGAGCAGTTATAGCAGAACAAGATGCAATATAAAATTCATAAGATGTATTTCTAATAATGGGTTTGTTATCAGTGGCATAATCAAAATATTCTATTTCTAACTTGACTGGTATAAAGAAGGTAAATTATGAAATTATATTTCACAATTTCACAAGTGTGTTTGAATTTAATAAACTTTATATTTTTTGTCAAGCAAATTAATTTTAGAATCACAAAGAAACACATCAACAATCATTCCTCCTCAACTTGTTAATAGTTGAGCAGAGGTCAAGAGACATGTAGCATGTGCTTTGGAGTTGGACAGACCTGATTCAAAACTCAGGTTGGCCTTTTATTTGCTATGTACTTTGACAAGTTACTTTATCTTGGTTAATCTCAGTGGCAGCAAATTGACTACTCAATATCCATTCTCCCTTTTATCCTTATACGCAAACCCCAATTAGTTTTGGCATCAATGTGCCAAGTTAATATTCAACTTTCCCTGGCTTGATGTTAGCCATTGAGCTATATGAGGAAATCCTTGAGAGGGGCTTCTGAGAAAGATTCTTATCCAGGAGCAGAATCACCAGGCAATCAATTTTAGCCATTTCTCTTCTGCTTTCCCCTTTGTCTCTGGTGTAGACACAGTACCTGGACTAGACGCAGCTATATTGTACATGAGGAAGCACACTTACAGTAAGATGGCAGAGGATTTCTTACACACCATGGAGAAAATGCACCATCCCTGGACACTAAACTTCTGAAGTTTTGATATATGGAAAAACTTAAAGTCGCATTTGCTTAAGCTCCTTTTTTGTAGGTTTTCTGTTGCTTGCCACAGAGCACATTCCAATAGTCTCCCATTCTGATATTATGGCATCATACTTAATGTTATTTGCTTAACAAAATATTTAGCACATGGCAAATGCTAGGAAATGTTCATTACTAATGTTATTAGCAGGGATTCTATCAAAAGCCTTAAGAGGCATACTTGAGATCCTTAATGTCTGAGGTAAGACATGAGTTGGGGAGGGACCTGAACCTAAATACAGAGCTATCAATTTTTGTAACTATTTACTTTTATAAAATCTGTTTGGCTTCTAGTTGCACCTTCACTCTGCTAGGGAAGGTTTCTATATTACACACTTAACCTTGGAGCTACTGCTATTTCTCCATGGTTTCAAAGATGTAAATAATTAATAACTTTTCTGTAACTTTGGGCAGTTAATAGGAGCTACACAGCTTTTGTTATATCAATTTTCCAGTGTCTGAGGAGCAAAAAATTGATTTCACAAACTTACTGGTGCATATTGATCCAATACCTATCCCTAGGTCATTTCTATTTAATGCTTTTGTGCAGTCACTGAAAAAAGTCTCAGGACTGTCAAATGAAATCCAGTTCTGTGGACTTTTATCTATTACACCACTTTGCAAGTATTTTTAATATCAGTAAATATTTTCAAGCTTGTAGATCTAGATATTTTCTTTCCAAATGTTTTCATTTCTGGAAAATAAAAATAGGAACCAGCTAAAAATTATCTTTCAATAAAATCTGAAATCTCAGAAGACACTTAGCGAAGGAATTAGAAGCCTCTGTGTGTATTTTAAATAAAAGAATAAGATTTGTGTTTTAACCCTCTCTCTTAGATTTCATTAATTGGCTTGAGATTATATAATACAACTATATCTCCAACACTTTATTCGTGAGGGGTGCTCTCTTTCTTCATCTTCCCCAGGAGCCCTTAGTTAGACAAGGGTAACATTAAAAAAAAAGGAGAAGAAAGGCATGATGAGACTTCTTTAATAATAAGCCTTACAAGCAAACCTAAATATTTCTTTACTGAAATAGTTCCCTGTCAACCAATATGTATAAATTATCAGTTCTGTATTGGGCACATTCTAGGTCTGGGGATAATGCAGTGAGAAAAATGGTCAAGACCTCTGTCCTCATAGAGCTTATATTCAAAAGAAATAGAGGTTGTTGGAGAAGGGAAAGTTAGAAAGAAAAACAACTGAATAAACAGTGTCATTTTGGATAGTGTTGATGCTGTGGGGAATATTCTAGTAATGGAATAGAGAGTAGGTAGCTTGGATGGGAATTTGCTATCAAGATAGGATGGTCAGAAAGTTTTTAAATGAAGAGATGACATTTAAGCTAAAATTTGAATGACAAGGAGGAAAAGGAGCTGTACACAAACAAGGTGAAGAAGATTCCAGGAAGAAAGAAAAGCTTGTGCAAAAGCCCTAAGGCAAGAAAAAGCTTGGTTTGTTCAAGAAGCAGTCTTTCAGAAAGCTAGTGGCTGAGTGGCTGTAGAGAGCAAGGGGCAAATGGTGCAGGGTGAAGTGAGAACAGAGGCCAGATTGTGAAAAATTTTACTCTTATAGACCGTGGTAAAAACATTGGATCTTATATTCTGTGACTTGAGTAGCCACTGCAGGGCTTTAAGCATGGGAATGATTGGATCCAGTTCAATATTTTGTTTCTTCAATCCCACTGTCCCTAACTAGTTCTACATTTCATAGGAAGTAAAAGATTTTTTTTAATTACAAAGAATGTAAGTGTTTTCCCTCATACTTCAAAATTCAAAAGCTGCTGACTTGCTTTGTAAAGAATGGTTTTCAGCCAAGGATGAGTTTTGTCTTCCAGGGACACTTGACAATGTCTGGAGCCATTTATTATTTTAACGATGAGGGTGTGATACTGGATCTAGTAGGCAGAACCCAGAGATGCTGCTAAATATCCTACAATGTGAAGCCTCATTCCCCCACAATGCCCTGTCTGCCCCAAAATATCAATATTGCCAGGGTTTAGAAACTGTTCTGTAAAAGGAACTTAAACAGTAGAATTGGAAGGACACTTATGACACTTGATCTAAAATATTAAGAAGTGACTTTTGCTTGACTTGATGCTGGCCTCTTTACTCAAAAGATCCAACAACTCGCTAAAAAATGAATTCATAAATGCATTTTTATGAATAGACCAAAAACAAAGCAATCAGACCTTGGCTATGAGCTTTCCAACCAGTGATCAGTGTAGCTCGAGGGAAGAGCTCAAGAAAGAAACACTAACCTGTGTGACTGTGTTTCAAAGGTACCACAGCTTTCAACCCATTGCTTATCAAAACAATTATATTCACTTTGATAGACAGCTAGGAAATTGTTTTCCAAATTCTTCCCTTGGATAAAAAATCTACAGCTTCTTCAACACCCCTCAATGTAGATCTTACTCACAGCAATGTTCCCCTGAACACCGCTATCTTCTTGATGAGTAGGCAAACGCTCAAACATATGGCTTCAATAAAGTAGTGGTCATGCTATGTATATTTTCACTTTAGGACAACCAACTTTCTTAGTGTGGAATATATTCTCCAGTTGAATTTTACTATCATTTCATCTGAGGGAAAATTGCCTGAAGATGTGATAGTATTATATTTCAGCCATTGTAGTTTTATTCTTTGTAATTAATAATACAATTGCTGTGTACTTCTCATTTTTGATGCAGTGCAAGAGAGACTTGGCAGTTGGAAGAGTTTACGGAATGTGTTGTCTTGTATTGCTTTAATACCACATTAAGGAAACTTCCTTGCCTCTGAGGCAGTTCTATTTGCTACATTCCTATGAGACTGTAAGTTACTTTGACAGGGAAAACAGGAAAAAGAAATCTATACTTATAAATATAAATAAGAACCCAGAAAAAAAGAAACAATTTTAAAGTATTCCATAACCTATATGTTGATTGAGGATACTGATCTGCAGAAGCATATAACTCAAACATAAGGCTATTTTCTTTTCCTCTGATATCTTTATGAACATAATCAAGACTTTCCTACAGTCTTTACTAGCCAATATTATAACCCTGCTAATGTTTATGAATATATATAACTCATTTCCATTTTAAGCATTTATATCTCCCTAAAAATGAATTCCCTGTAATTCTGTTCAAATTAAATATTGTTTAAAAGTCTACCAGGAGGGAGGAGGCAAGATGGTCGCTGAGTGAACTTGCCTTTGTGGTCTGTCCCGGGAAGAGACGGCTGGGCGCAGCTGCAGGTTCTCCAAGGCGCGGCTTTTTCAGGATTTTTGCAGGGCAGAAGTGCCTGGACATCGATTGGGTGGAAAGGTAACGGAGAGGATTGGTCTAATAGATATAATTTCAGTTCTATTGCCCGCAGGTGAGACCCGTGCACGGGCTCCTCCCTATTGGGGGTGGGGAGAACTGCGGTCCTGCCCGGCAGCTCTGCTTTTAGATGGCCCTGAGTTGCTAAGGAGTTTGCGAGTTCTGGGCGAGCTATTGGCGGGTTGATGCGACGGGTCACCTTTGCGGATCGATTTGGGAAGATAGATGGTGTTTTGTTGTGAAGCGGGAGAAACTTTGGATTGCAGCACAAACAGTAGAGCTTCTGCCTGAAGCCCCGCCCCCAAAAGCCCGGCAGCCCGTCTCCAACCCAAATAGGCTGTAGGCAAAAAAGGGACATAATTGGAAAATTGTTTTAGGCTGCGGCAAGGGAGGGGGCCACGCCTGGAAGCCGATTAGGGAATATTCTGTGAAGCTTGGGAATTCTGGTTTTTGGAATCTGTTTTCGGCGTCACAGGCCGGGCTTCGGATCTTTACTAGTAAAGTGGCTGCGGTGTAGAGGCGCCATCTAGTGGCAGTGGTTTGGAATCACAGGACGGGAGCTGTCCAAAAGCTGAAGTGAAAGACACAGGTACTAATGAGCCCAGTTAAGTAAGTGAATTGCAGGGTTCAGTCACAACATAGAGTTTGCGGATCTGACTTCCCCCATAGAGCTGGCACCCAGCTGTGGGGATCCCTGAGGGCTGTGTTACACTGCGGGCCTCCCAGGCTTCCTGTTGACCAGATTAGAGGTTGCCAGGTCTGAATTACCTAAACTCTGGTGGCCCAAACCACAGAGACTCACACCTCTTGAGTCCTCAATATCTCAGACTTTCCATCCCTGAATCCATCATGCACTGAGGTCCATCTGAGGTCCTTAAATGCCCTAGCCTTCAACGTTGGCATTTTTTCTTTATCATTTCATTTTGTTTTGTTTTTATTTTCATTTTGACTTATTCTTTACTTTTTTCAATTTCCTGATTGCTAACACCACATTATCCCCGAGTCTTTTCTCATAGCGTATCCCCCAAAGTCTTTTTTTAATCAGTTATTTAAGGTTTTTTTTTGTGTGTGTGTGGTAGGTGCTGTGTAGTGGGTGTTTTAATTCTGGTTCATGTATATCTGTCTTTTTCTTTTTGTTTTTTTTTCTTTCCCCTACTTGTTCCTCACCCTTTGCCCACCCTCTTTTCCTTTCTTCCTCTCATCCCTTCCCCCCCCTTTTTTTTCTCTGTTGTCTCTTCTCCTCTTGTCCCTCATATTCTACTTAGTTTATTTTAACTCAATTATACAATAGGTGCGGCAGGAAACACCTCACATTCGCTTGGATTTCTCATCCTCCACTGCCTCATTTCTGTGTGAACTGATTTAGGATACCTACACTATCCTCTTTCCCCTACATCTTGATATCCGCCACCATCAACTGTCTCTCCTATATTCCACCTCCCACCTCCCTTTCTTCGATCCACGAAGGGTCTAAGTCTTAATTCCTAATACCTTTGTTTTGTTTCCTGTCTGTTATCCACACTTGAAACTAGTACCTTTCTTTTCTCTTCCCCTCTCTCATGAAACAATAGCTTTTTAGCTCATACCACATTCCTCCCATATTCAATAATCTACCTCATAATAAGTACTCTACCTACTGCTATAACTCTACACAATTTACATGAATCTAACCTCCATCCACCTGATCTCATTCTTGCTTGGTTAACATAAATCACCAATACTACTATACACTTTTCCCTTGCTCACACAATTGTCTTTCCCCAACACTAATATACTTTCCTTTAAAGTGAACTAAACCAACAACAAGAAATTAGAATAAGAAGGAAAAAAGTGACAAAGAGAAGATATAACACCTAAGCAAAAATAACAGCTAATTAACCTCCAAGAGTAGACAAAGAAGCTAAGGAACTGATTAAATCTGTCAAGATAAAGAGATGACCAGAAAGCAACAAAAATCTACAAACCAAACCAGTAATCAGGAAAACATGGCTGAATCCATTCAACAAAACAAAAATCATGAAGAGGAGCAAAACTTAGCACAAGCAATGAAAGATCTCAGAACATTTATCACCGATAAATTTGACGAAGTAATGAAAGAGGTTAACAACATGAAGACATCACTTGTAGGGGAAATTGCAGACATATGCAAAAACATAACAGAAATGATGGGAATGAACACCACAGTTCAAGAAATCAAAAATAACTTGCAGCAAATATCAGCAGACTAGAAGAGACAGAGCAGAGAATTAGTGATGTGGAAGACAGTACATCAGAAATCAAACAAATAGTAGAAGGGGTCAATAAGAAGATAGAAAAGGGAAACGGACTTTGGCCCAGTGGTGAGGGCGTCTGTCTACCATATGGGAGGTCCGTGGTTCAAACCCCGGGCCTCCTTGACCCGTGTGGAGCTGGCCATGCACAGTGCTGATGCGCGCAAGGAGTGCCGAGCCACGCAAGGGTGTCCCCCGCGTAGGGGAGCCCCACGCGCAAGGAGTGCGCCCATGAGGAAAGCCACCCAGCGTGAAAAGAAAGAGCAGCCTGCCCAGGAATGGTGCCACCCACACTTCCCGTGCTGCTGATGACAACAGAAGCGGACAAAGAAACAAGACGCAGCAAAATAGACACCAAGAACAGACAACCAGGGGAGGGGGGGTAATTAAATAAATAAATAAATCTTTAAAAAAAAAAAAAGATAGAAAAAATCCAGTTAGGACTTAGGGACCTGAATGACAATGCAAAACGCTCAAACATACGTATTATAGGCATTCCAGAAGGTGAAGAGAAGGGAAAGGGGTCAGAAGGAGTATTGCAGGAAATAATGGCTGAAAACTTCCCAAATCTACTGAAAGAGACAGATGTGCATATCCAAGAAGCACAGCACACTCCACTAGTCATAAACCCCAACAGGCCCACCCCAAGACACATACTTGTCAAATTATCCAATGCTCAAGACAAAGAGAAAATCCTAAAAGCAGCAAGAGAAAAGAAAACCATCACATACAAGGGAAGCTCAATTAGATTAAGTGTTGATTTCTCATCTGAAACCATGGAGGCAAGAAGGCAGTGGTATGATATAGTCAAGGTACTAAAGGAAAAAAATTTCCAACCAAGAATACTCTATCCAGCTAAACTAGCATTCAAACATGATGGAGAGTTCAAAATATTCACGGACAAACAGAAACTGAAAGAGTATACCAACAAGAAACCTCCCCTTCAAGAAATTCTTAAGGGAGTTCTGCAGGAAGAAAGGAAAAAACAGGAAAGACAGAGTTGGAGGAGAGTATAAGTGCAACAACAAAAAAAAAAAGACAAAAAAAATACAAACAAAATATGACAAACACAAATCCAATCAAAATATGGCTAACACAAATAATTCCTTGAAAGTAATAACACTGAATGTCAACGGATTAAACTCACCTCTCAAAAGATTCAGACTGGGACATTGGATAAGGAAATATGACCCATCCATATGCTGTCTACAAGAGACATATCTTAGACCCACAGACACATGGAGATTGAAAGTGAATGGCTGGAAAACAATCATACAAGCTAACAATAACCGAAAAAAGACAGGAGTAGCTATATTAATATCAGACAAAATAGACTTTAAATGTGAAACAATTGTGAGAGACAAAGAAGGATACTACATTTTAGTGAAAGGGAAAATCTGTCAAGAAGATCGAACAATCATAAATATTTATGCCCCTATCAAGGGTGCCTTTAAATACGTGAGGCAAACGCTGGAAAAACTAAGTGAAACAATAGATACATCTACAAATATAGTGGGGGATTTTAATACACCACTATCAACTCTGGACAGAATTTCTCAAAAGAGAATCACCAAAGAAACAAAACATCTGAACAGTATATTAGAGGAGCTGGATCTACTAGCCATATATAGATCACCATACCCAAACACAGCAGGATATACATTTTTCTCAAGCACACATGGATCATTCTCCAAGATAGATCATATGCTAGGCCACAAAGAAAGGCTGAATGAATTCAGAAAGATCGAAATCATACAAAACAATATCTCTGACCACAGTGGAGTCAAGCTGGAAATTTGCAAGGGACAGAAGCCCAGATTTCACACCACGATTTGGAAATTAAACAGCACACTCTTAGAAAAACAGTGGGTCAAAGAGGAAATCTCAAAAGAAATCAATGACTACCTTGAATCAAATGATAATGATAACACAACATACCAAAATTTATGGGATGCAGCAAAAGCAGTACTGAGAGGAAAATTTATAGCCATAAATTCATATATCAAAAAAGAAGAAAGAGCAAAAATTGAAGAGCTAACTGCACATTTGAAGGAATTAGAAAAACAACAACAAAGTAACCCAACAGGAAGAAAAAGGAAGGAAATAACAAAGATAAGAGCAGAACTAAATGAAATAGAAAATAAGAAAGCACTTGAACAGATAAACAAGACCAAGAGCTGGTTTTTTGAGAAGACTAACAAAGAAAAAAAAAGAGAAGAAGCAAATACACAAAATAAGAAATGAGAAAGGCAATATCACCACTGACCCCACAGAAATAAAGACTATCATAAGAGGATTTTTTGAAAAACTATATTCCAACAAAAATGACAATCTAGAGGAAACGGACAAATTCCTAGAAACACATAAGCAGCCCGTATTGACAAAAGAAGAAATTGATGATCTTAACAAACCAATCAAAAGCAGAGAGATAGAATCAGTTATTAAAAATCTCCCAACTTAGAAGAGCCCAGGGCCAGATGGCTTCACAGGTGAATTCTACAAAACATTCCGGAAAGAACTGACACCAATCCTGCTGAAACTATTCCAAAAAATCGAAACAGAAAGAACATTACCCAACTCCTTCTATGATGCCAACATTACCCTAGTACCAAAGCCAAACAAAGACATCACAAGAAAGGAAAATTACAGACCAATTTCTCTAATGAACCTAGATGCAAAAATACTTAACAAAATACTTGCTAATCGTATTCAACAACACATTAAACGAATTATACACCATGACCAAGTGGGATTCATCCCAGGTATGCAAGGATGGTTCAACATAAGAAAATCAATCAACGTAATACACCATATAAACAGATTGAAGGAAAAAAATCACATGATTATATCTATTGATGCAGAAAAAGCATTTGACAAAATACAGCACCCTTTCTTGATAAAAACACTCCAAAAGATTGGAATACAAGGAAATCTTTTGAACATGATAAAGAGTATATATGAAAAACCTAAAGCCAACATTGTTTACAATGGAGAAATCCTAGACTCCTTCCCTCTAAACTCAGGAACAAGACAAGGATGCCCACTGTCTCCACTCCTATTTAACATTGTCTTAGAAGTACTTGCTCGAGCACTGAGGCAAGAACCAGAAATAAAAGGCATTCAAATTGGAAAGGAAGAAGTCAAAATTTCATTATTTGCAGATGACATGATCCTATACATAGAAAACCCTGAGAGATCTACAACAAAGATTCTAGAACTCATAAATGAGTTTAGTAAAGTCACAGGTTATAAGATCAATGCGCAAAAATCAGTAGCATTTCTGTACACCAATAATGAGCAAGATCAGGAGGAAATCAAGAAACAAATAGCATTCACAATAGTAAATAAAAAAATCAAATACTTAGGAATAAATTTAACTAAAGAGATAAAGAACTTATACACTGAGAACTATACAAGATTGTTCAAGGAAATCAAAGAAGACCTAAATAAATGGAAGACTATTCCTTGTTCATGGATAGAAAGACTGAACATTTTTAAGATGTCTATCCTACCAAAACTGATCTACACATTCAATGCAATTCCAATAAAAATCAACACAGCCTTCTTTAAGGAACTAGAAAACCTAACTATGAAATTTATTTGGAAAGGAAAGAGACCCCAAATTGCCAAAGACATATTGGAAAAGAAAAACGAAATTGGAGGAATCACATTACCTGACTTCAAAACATACTACAAAGCTACGGTGGTGAAAACAGCATCGTATTGGCATAAGGAGAGACGCACAGACCAATGGAATCGAATTGAAAGCTCTGATATAGAACCTCACATATACAGCCACATAATATTCGATAAAGCCACCAAACCCTCTCAACTGGGAGAGAGTGGCCTATTCAACAAATGGTGTCTGGAGAACTGGATAGCCATATGTAGAAAAATGAAAGAGGATTACCATCTCACACCTTATTCAAAGATCAACTCAAGATGGATCAAAGACCTAAATATAAGAGCCAAGACCATAAAAACCTTAGAAAGCAGTGTAGGGAAACATCTACAGGACCTTGTAATAGGAAATGGATTTATGAATATCTCACCAAAAGCACGAGCAGTAAAAGAACAAATAGATAAATGGGACTTCCTCAAAATTAAAGCCTTCTGCACCTCAAAGGAGTTTGTCAAGAAAGTAAAAAGGGAGCCCACACAGTGGGAGAAAATATTTGGCAACCATATATCTGATAAGAGACTTATAACTTGCATATATAAAGAACTCCTATATCTTGAAAATAAAAAGATAAACAACCCATTTAAAAAATGGGAAAAAGACTTAAACAGACACTTTTCCGAAGAAGAAATACAAATGGCTAAAAAGCACATGAAAAAATGTTCCAAATCTCTAGCTATCAGGGAAATGCAAATCAAAACCACAATGAGATACCATCTTACACCCATAAGATTGGCAGCTATGAAAAAAACAGAAGATTACAAGTGCTAGAGAGGATGTGAAGAAAGGGGAACACTCATCCACTGCTGGTGGGAATGCAGAAGGATCCAACCATTCTGGAGGACAGTATGGCGGTTTCTCAAAAAAACTAGCCATAGATTTGCCATATGACCCAGCAATACCACTGCTGGATATATACCCAGCAGAACTGAAAACAAGGACACAAACTGATATATGTACACCAATGTTCATAGCAGCACTGTTCACTATCGCCAAAATTTGGAATCAACCCAAATGCCCATCAACAGATGAGTGGATCAATAAAATGTGGTATATACACACAATGGAATACTACTCGGCTGTAAGAACAAACACACTACAAACACATGTGATAACATGGATGAATCTTGAGAACCTTATGTTGAGTGAAGCAACCCAGACATTGAAGGACAAATACTACATGACCTCAATGATATGAAGTAAACAAGCTGCCCTAGATAGCAAGAGACTGAATGATAGGCTTACAAGAAATTGGAGGGTGGAGGAAGGATGTGAGCCGATGTCTGCAGGGGTGGAATTTAAGACGAGATGGTGGTAAGTATGAACAAAAAGAAGAGATAGAAGGGGGGCAAGGGGTTGCCTCTGGTTGGGCCTTTGTGGGTTTGAGGGTGGCTGGGGAGGGGCAGATGGGTAACATTGCCCAAAAGTGGGGGGTGGGAGGGGTGACATACAAACACAGGAGACGGTCAGGTGTTGGTGGAGAGTAAAATGCTGAGAAAATCATATCAAAATATAATATAGAGGGTTACCTGTTTAGAATGCACGGAGGGGAGGTTCTGATGCAGGACGGGCTCCTGGGCAATGTCTAAATGCTCATTCTGCCAGAGTGGGTGACACCATGGGGTAGAAACCCAAGTAGTGAGAGTGGGGGTGGACCCACATCCTGGGGAGGACTAATGCCATCAAATAGAGGGAACTGTATCCCTCGAGAGAAAGGGTGGCTCCCAGGGCATTGGGGCAGCTGAGCAAGTTAGACCCTGAACACTATTCCATCTATCTCTGGAAGTGGCTCCCTGGGAAACGGAGGTTGGCTGTCACTGTGGGCACCAAGGTGGAAGGGAAAATGGACGTTAAATGTGTGGAACCAAGGTAAATGGGGGGTAAGAGAGGAGTTTCGTGAGAGTACACAAGGATGGATATAAAACGTGTAATATTACACCATAACATATAGGAGATGACAGACTGATAATGTAAACCATAATGTAAAACATGGGATAACTAAGAATGTAAAAAAATGTGTATCCTAAAGTATGCACCAAAATGTAAGCATAGATGTCACCTTGTTAGAAAGCTATTGTCTTAGATGCTGTACATCACGTTAAGTAAATATGATGTGAATAGGGTGTAAGGGTATCACGGTGGAAGGGAAAAGGTTTTGTGTTGGATGTGTGGGAGTGCTGTATATTGCATACATGAATTGCTGTAGTCTAGGGCTCCTGTGAGGAGAAGCTCAATAATTAGGGAAAAAAGAAAAAAGAAAAAGTTAGGATGTAGAATTTTTTCCAAGTCAACACGTATTCTTTATCTAACCTTTAAACCCATCGCTATATGCCATTCCCTAGTAAGGGACCCTGACATTATATTGGGCTTCAAATTTTGGGGAGCTCTGGATCACAGAGTGTTTCAACAATGGCAATGGAGGGATACTGGTATAGGATACCATTGACAGGTGATATATGACTGACAGGGAGCTGTACAGAACATATGTCCAGGGTGCATGGTAATGTTTTGATATACTCATAGTGGCAACAATTAAAAACCACAGCAGGGGGTTACTGGGTTCCTGGCCAGTGGTGCTCTGTTGTGGTCCCTAGGGGAGCAGCGACAGTTTCCCAGGTGCAGCGGTGGGGACCGGGAGGGAGTGAGGGTTCAACAGTGAGCCCCTGATGCTAATGACTATGCTTATGAGCTGATAAGCCTAAAATAAGAACAAGGCCTAGAGCAGCATTGTGCCTGGGAATTTCCTCTTGTCAGCCTTCATGTTACTCAAATGTGGCCAGTCTCGAAGCCAAACTCAGCATGTAAATGCAATGCCTTCCCCCCAGCGTGGGACATGACACCCGGGGATGAGCCTCCCTGGCACCGAGGGACCACTACCAACTACCAACTGATGATGCAACTGGAAAATGACCTTATATGGAAGGTTCAATGCAGATCAGCAGAATATCCCTGTCTACATAAAATAACATGACTTTAAAATGCTATTTGACCTAATGTAAGGGGGAAATGGAAAGGAGAAATGAGTTTATATGGCTATGAGTCTCTAAAAAAGAGTCTGGAGGCTGGCAGAAGGATTGCCCTTATGCACAACTGAGCAGAGTCTGAGAGACAGATAAAGCAGATACAACCCCCAGATATTGGTTCCTTTGAGGGCTAAAGAGACCCATGGGAGTTATGGTCATGGCTGATGGGGTTAACTACCAGGTCAGATGGCCCCTCTTTGGAAATGGTGTTTATATGTGATGAATCTGGACTCAGATGGGATCTCTCTTCATAAGACTTTCATGCTAATGTGCTGGAGGTGCAGTTAGTGCTGGGGTTTAAGATATATTTAGGGGATTTGAATCTCTGGACTGACAATGTGATAGCCAGGTCTTGAGCCTCAACAGACTCCAGCACCTACAATCTGATTTACTGGACTTACCACACTCAGCTAAGATGGAGTTGAAGAAGGACAACCACCCGACCATGGAGCCTAGAGTGATTACAACTGAAAGTGGGAGGATTTGCATCCAGCATCCATGTGGAATCTGAGCCTCCTCTTGACATAGAGGTGCAATGGACACAACCAATCCAATATCCACATAGAAGAGGTGGCATTGGATTGGGAAAAGTGGACATGGTGGCTGATGGGTATGGGGAAAGGCAGGAAGAGATGAGAGGTGGAGGCGTCTTTGGGACATGGAGCTGCCCTGGATGGTGCTTCAGGGGCAATCACCAGGCATTGTAAATCCTCACAGGGCCCACTGGATGGAATGGAGGAGAGTATGGGCCATGATGTGGACCATTGACCATGAGGTGCAGAGGTGCCCAAAGATGTACTTACCAAATGCAATGGATGTGTCAGGATGATGGGAATGAGTGTTGCTGGGGGGGGGGGAGAGGTGGGGTGGGGGGGGGGGTTGAATGGGACCTCATATATATATTTTTAATGTAATATTATTACAAAGTCAATAAAAAAAAGAAGAAAAAAAAGTCTACCAGAGCCTGTCTCCTCTGTAAGTATAATAAAAGAAGGTTATTTCATAGATATGTAAGACTGACCTTGTGTAAAATAGTCATAAAATTGATGGTAAGATATTACAATGTTCTTCAACATACTGTCTAAGTATATAGGAAAGATTAGAAAGGAAAAGGTTGCTCAAGATGGAGATTTGTTATTGAATTGAAATAACAGAAGATTAAGAAAAGATTTTTATTAAAGGGAAATATAACATTCCACTTTCTTGATGAATTGTTGCTGTGTTAAAGTTAATCAATTCTGCTTGGTGAGTGCTCCGATGCTAAACTCCTAGAATGAAATATTAACTAGTCATCCTAATACTTGAAAAAGAAGCTATGTTAATACTCTGCCTCCTTTCTCAAAAAGAAAAAAAAAAGAAAAAGAAAAAAGAAAAAGAAAGCAAAGAAAAGAAACAGAAAAGGAAACCAAAATGGAAAGGGAAATGGAGAGGGGAAGAAAAGGGGTAGGGGAGTGGAGAAGATAAGAAGAGAAGAGGAAAATGTGTGGGCTAGGAGGAAGAACTTTAACTGAGTTTAGAATTCATCATTGAAATAAAATAATATAAAAGGTAAGTTTCAGGATGCTCCAGGAGCAAGGAAAATATAAATTATGAAAATCATAAAGTCAGCTTCTAGTCAAACCACCCACTTCAGTAATGACCACTGCACCACACGGCTTGTCAAATTTCACACCCCCTTGGAAGCCATGATTACATTAACCATAACCAACTTCGTACCCTACTGGGCCAACCTGTTCAGTGAGCTGATAAACCAGATTTGGGCACTCACCTTCAAGTAGTTTAGAGAGCAATACTAAGATCTGGTCTGCTTACTCATTGTAGCTTTTGAATATCATGCATTGCTGCCCAAAATGTCACTCTTTAAAGTTAAAGAAGTCATATCTGCCAGTAATCAACTTTAATCAGTTATTTAGTTTCAAGTTGCCAGCACTTGGGGTGAGTATTCCTTTGTAAACATACCTGAATTTCATGCTGCTTTGTTATGTGGGTACTTGCATAATTTATAGCCCCAACATTGGCTAAGGATTATAGGATATCTGTGCCCAGTGTGTACATTTTGTTCTTTCATAGACAAAGCATTTACTTTAAAAAGATAATATTAATAATTTCATCTCCTCATTTTTCCTTAATTTTTTTTGTTAAATGTATAATTAGTGCAAAATAAAATGGGCTTTACTCTTCTCTCTACTTTTTGTACCTTGCTCTTTTTGCCTAAGTCCCTAAAGCAGGCAGAAGGACAATTTTACTTATTCATCTTGAGTGTAGCTTTTCTCAACAAGTTTGATTTTTTTATCTCCATCATCACACAAGTCCCCTTAGCAAGAAATGGGGAATTCTATTCCTCTTAATATTCTGTGGAAGGTTGAATTACATATCCCAGGGAAAAGAAACAAACAAACAAACAAACTTGTTCTTAATCATAATCCATTCCTGTGGGTATGAATCTATTCTAAGTAGATTCCTTTGAAGTTACTATTTTTGTTAAGATGTGGCCCAACTGAATGAGGTTGGGCCTTAATCCTATTCTTAGAGGCTTTATGGAGGAGAAGAAGCTGTAGGCCAACTGAGCCCAAAAAAGAAAGGAGAGGACATCGCCGTGTGATGGGAAAGCCAAGGAACCCAAAGGCTGATGGCCAGGCAGAACCTACAGATCCTGGGAGAAAGCAAGCAAGTCTCTGAAACCATGGGCTAATACATTCCTGTTGTTAAGCCACACCATGTGAGTTATTGTCCTAGAGCTGGCAAAGTAAGATACATCCAATATATATTTCTTAAATAATCTATTCCCTTTTAAAAGTAAAAAAAAAAAAAGGGTGCATTACCAAACCATTAATCATTACATGAAGAGCCCCCAAAATCCATTCATAAAGTGGAGTATATATACAGTAAATGCCAAAGTAACCTTTGAGTTCAGGGTTTGGAAAGACGGTGAGGAAAAGTCTTCGTCATCACCAATGTCCCACGCATCACTAGTATTCCGGGCAAACTCATGAAAACTGGAGGCCTTCTTATTCTTCAGAGGAACTGCATTGACTTTTGAGCCCTCTTTAATGAAGTTTTTGGTGAACAGTGGGTCCAGAGGAGGGTGCTGTGCTCCATGCACAGGCTGGATGCTCCCCGGCAGCTTGGCGCTCCTCTTCCAAAACTGCATGCTGTTCTCAGCAGCCATTGCTCTGGCCCGGGGTAGGCGTTGTAGGTGGGCCAGGGGGGGACCCAGCCAGACACCCCCAGGCCCCTCAACCCGAGGGCCAACCTAGGCCGCTTCCCTGGCCGTCACCCGCTCCCAGTTCCTGGGGGCGCCATCTTGGATGTGGGTGACACTCCACCCAGAGCCGCTGCCATTGGTGGGTTTCTCAGGCTATGGACGGGGTGCACCAATGGGGAGCGTGATTCCTGCATGCCCCTGAAGCCGACCGGTAACATCAATGACATCATTTTAATAACCGTTTACTCCATCAGTGAACATGAGGTTGAATCAAGTTATCGACATGTACTTACATAATATAGATTCTTATTTTCTATACTGTTAATGAGACAGATAAATAAATTACTGTTATGTAGCTATTGATATATGAACACACGTGTTACTAATATGAATTAATAAAATAAAATTGAGTCCATTGTTCGTGTAATCTTTGTTTGCCCTTAAGATATCAAACATGCTGTATTATCTTAGAGAGAAGGATTAAATGCAATAAAGGGCCAAATCTTTACACTCTTTCTCCAAATATCTGCCACCAAGTTACACTTATATGATGATAGAAACAAAAAATAAAAGCATTGGTGAAAGCATTCCTGAAAACCTGCAAAAGAGTTAAGAACTAAAATCTTTCTCATTATTCCCGTTCCCAGGGAATGGAAACACCACCACTGTGGCATGTTTCAGCAAGACTCAAGGTGAGGGGCAAAAACAATCCAAACCCACAACTCCATCTCAGAATGTCTTGATCATTTAGCATCCTCTGAACAAATATCACTTATCTGATTTCTTTCCACTTTACCTGCAAGTCCCTTTCAGCTGCATTTGACATTCTGTAACAAATCACATACTTTAATACTCTTAAGTCACTTACCACCTACTGATGTCTTGATGTTTAAGTCTTGTGCAAGACTATCACTCTCTTCCAAGCAAAAAAATGTGCTTTCTAGAAATCTGCACAACTTTCCCCAAACATCAGGTCCCTGTGCAGTTGACCTTTTGAGGGAGGTCTTTAAAAATTATGCCAAAAAAAAAAAAAAGCTGTTTTCCTGCATCACACAAAAGAACTCAGAATAAGGTATTACTAAAGTAACTTCACTGGAGTTTCCTGATAGTGAGAAAATGCACATTAACATATACTCTATCCTAATTGTTTTTCCCTATAGAAAGTGAATTTAAATTAATTAAAATGACAGATTCCTACCACTATTTCTAAACTTGATCTTAACCAAAAGGCCAAGAAGCAATTAACTAGTCTTATTTCTAGATATCAGTGTGAAATAAAAATCAAGGCAAATGCCCAATTCTAGAAAATAGAAATAAACTAGGTATCTCTTTCTGTATGTGTGGTGATGGACATCAAGGAAATTGCATAAACGTGTTTTCACTTCTTCCTCAAATTGCAATTGGGAATATACGAACAAAAGTCAGTGGTGTATAAATAAACCTCTAGTTTTTGTGTGTTTTGTTTTAAATAATGTTCCTCTTAGTCTGCCTACCACGTGGGCCAACTGATTTGGTGTCTAAACAATTTCACATCAAAATACCAATCAGTCCAGCTATTCCAGAGAGCTTGTAGGATTTTGTGGGTTTAAAATATGAACACATTGAATATTACAGGTTCAAAGAGGCACCCACAGCGAAACAATCAAAGTCCTTAGATACATAACAGATAGGAGTTCTGCCAGGAAGAAAACACTTGTATGATGGAGACATCTCAGGTCTGCATCCACCTCACACCACCCGGCTTGGTCATCTGTTACAACTTCCTGAAGCCAATTTCTTTCTTATTTGTATGTGGAATAGAGGCATTCCCTAAGGAAATACACAAGAATGAGGTGTTTCATGGGTGCAGTCAGGATGTAACAAATGACTTAAAGCAACCATCTGAAAGGTAGCCATTTTGCATTTTCTAAGTCCATTTACTACACTTCTGCTATACTGTGGAGACCTAACCAAGACCCTAAATGTTTCATTATGTCTGGAAGACTCTAAAAGATGAACTTTTTATAAAGTAATACATTTCTCTGGGCATATCTGTTGCTTCCAGGAAACCATAACTATGATGGTTATTAAATATAGTGGGCTAGTAGAAATGCCCTGAATGTTTCAGCTGCAATGAAAATAAATAAAAGGATGCCAAGGGTTACAGATGACCCACCTTATTCTCAAGGGTAAACCACTGTCACGTTTGCCTGGTATGTTTTTTGTCATACCTCAATATTTAGCAAGAATTATATAGAATAGAGGCCATTTTTAAAAAGAACTGCTATTGCCCAAACAAAAAATTTCAAATATATTTAATAGTAGGCACACTTAACTACAGTTAAATAATGAAAGGTTAATGGAATAATGTCCTAGCTCATTTCCCATCTCTGTGAAAACATCGCTCTTTTATTATTAAATTAATTCTCCTAATGCTCAGGGCATATCACCCCTACTCAGAATCCTTTAATCCCTCCTTAGTAGGCACTGGGTGAAGTCCAATCTTCTCATCCTGGACCCCAAGATATGGTAAGCTGCCCTCTCCTGACATCTCTAAATTTAACTTCCCTACATGGGCTAAATCTTCTCAGTCAAATTCTTCAAGTCATTGTTGCAAGAACAAAATGTCAACATTCCCTTAAGATTTTGTTCACACCATTGTTTCTATCTGTTCACTCCTCTCTGCATGTACAAGTCACACTTTCCTTCAAGACTTCCACAGATGATGCCAGAGTGTGCTGATGGTAAAGTGTCCCTTTCTCAATAATTATAGCTATTCTTCTTATTAGCTACCAGACACTGTGCTTGGAAAATCCTCACTATAGGAGAATTCCCAACTTTGATATTAAGAAATCAAATTTGAAAAACCACTTCAAATTGTTACACATTTCATTCATGCAGTCCACATATATTTTTCAAGTGTCTATTCTGCCTAGAAATCTTGGCCAATAGTTTCAAACATGTTATTTTAAAGCATATTAAGTATGTTTTAAGAGATATATAATATAGACATTAGTGACACAATATTATTCTCTAATTCACAAATTTTATTCAAATTTTGCCAATGTCACAGTGATGATTTTTATAGCAACAGGAAATCCAAAAGAATGCTTGGCATTCAGACCTCAGGTTACTTTAATTTTTAATTTGACTGAGTTTTGTGTTTCATGACCTTGGCATTTTTAAAGCTGCAGTCCAGTTATCTTGGAGAATGTCTTTCAATTTGGATTTGCTTGATGTTTCCTTATTATTAGATTCAGATTATGCATTTTTGGCAGGAGCATCTCAGATGTGATGAAATGATGCTGATTTATTCTCAATGCACCTAAGGTACATGGTATTGGCTATTGCGGTCACCCCTCGGGCTGAAGCGTGGTTTGCTGGCCTGGCAGGGGGGCGGCCGCGGTAGGCCAAGCCGCTGCCCCCATAATAGGGTGGCTGGTCGGACTCACCGCCACCCCTGAAGGAAGCTCGGCATGGGCGCAGAGTGCCCTCGGGTCTCCCCTTCTTGGCAGCCGTGCTTCCGCGGCCGCCCCTCCTCCCAGATGGCGCCACACGATGCCTGTGGGGCGGCACCCTTCTTCTTCCTTCTCCCTGCGCAGGCGCAGGGTGGAAAAATCCAGTCTGCCCTTTTCCCCTCCCCCGACAGCAGCAACAGCCAGGTGTGGGCGGGAAACTCAAGTCTGCCCTCCACCCCAGCAACAGCAGCCACTAATCCCTAAACCCTGCCCCTTCCCCCAGCAACAGCGACAGCCAATCCCTAACCACCACCCCTCCCCCATCCAGTACCGCCCACTGACCTTTCACCGGCGACCAATCAGAACAGGGCGTGGCTTCGACCAATCAGTCTTCCCCAGCCCCTATAAAACTGTTGCCTCTCCCTCAATAAAGTTGGACTTGCGTGTTTACCTTGTCTCCGCAGTAGTTTTTCTGACGTGCGCCCTCCAGTCCTGAGAGCCCCCGACAAGGGCCTGGCCTCCCTTGTCCCCAGTTTGTTGCCTGCTTCTCCGGGCGACCCCTTCATCGCCGGCTTCTCTGGGCGACCCCTTCGTCGCCGGCTTCGCCGGGCGACCCCGTCAGCCGAACCGCGCAACCCCTTGTGAGACCGATCCCTCGTCCCAAGTGGGAACGACCCCTCGTCCCAAGCGGGACCGACCCCTCGTCCCAAGTGGGACCGACCCCTCGTCCAGAGCTGGACCGACCCCTCGTCCGCAGCCAGACCCCACCTCTACCGACCGAGCAAGCCGCCGCAGCTATTCCTGTGATTCTCGTGTGGAAGCATATAGTGTGATTCTGGAAGTCATTCTACCTGAGTTTACATTCCAACTTAGTGTCTTTGCATGTGCGTGTGAAACTTTATTTACAAAATCAAAGGGTGAGTTGGATTTTGCCCATGGACTTTTGGTTATGCTAGCAGAACACTCTGGGTTCTGGGCTTCTAGGTTCTTGACTTATGCCACATGAAAGAATTTAAAGCAGCCATAGGGTAGGAAATGAAGTAAAGAGCTTATTAAGAAAAAAGAAAAGAATGGATGTTCCTAGATATGGACTGCAGCATGCTGCAGGGTGAGTGACGCAGGCAGAAGCCTCAGGTTAGGTCTTTTAAAACCTTGACTCCTCCCCCTTCCAAATGTTGGAAAAAGCTCCAGCCTTTTGTTCTTCTGATTAGTTGCCTTATGATACCCACCTCTTAGCTCTCAGAGGCCCAATGAGGAGGCCTATTTGGGGTTATCTGGGGTATCTCCTTGACCCGGGAAAGATTTCCAAGTAGAATCTTGTAGCTGGGTCTTGGGAAATCTTTCCAGCAACCTTACCCTCAGGAGGTTGCTGGGTGGAGTCTCACGGCCATGTTGTTTGTCTGCCATGTTGTCTGCCAGATCTTCAGCTGTGACCCAAGTCTTCCCTTTCCCTGTCCTAGCCTGCCTCAGTTATCGACTCCTAGTCCAGGCAATAGAGCACAAAAATGGTAAGTAGACAATCCATCTTAACAAAGGATGCCACATTAGAAATATTTAGCAACTGTTTTTTTAAAAATGTAGGTCCTTTCCTATTTTTTACAGTTTGAAAAATGTTTTTTCTTTATTGGAGAAGTTGTGGGTTTACAAAACAATATGGTACAGGATTCCCATATACCACCCCACCACCACACCACTTGCATTGGTGTGGAACACTTGTTACAATTAATGTAACATTCGTAACAATTCTGCTTCATACTAAGTGTAAGCAGATTATAAGGAATATAATTAACCTCCCTGTGCCTCAGGTTTCTCATTCATAAAATGTAAATATTAATACCTGTCTTCCAGGGTTGGTCTGAGGATTAAAACTGTGCCTGTCCCATAGTAAACACTACATGTCATCATCATCAACTAGTCCCATGTTTTTAAATATCATCATAAAATACCTCTCTGGTTCCAACATTTCCTACATTCCAAAAATATTTCCAGCAGTTGGACACAAAATGGTGACTAGTGTCTAATGAAAATCTCAAAATTAACATTAATGCCTATCTGAACACTTTATATAGGTCATGTCTACAGTTCCCCCCACTCATCCCATCTTCCTCATCTCAGATAACAGCCAGAAGGCTGTTTTTCTATTTCCAGGGTGCTTAAAGCAAATACCATGATATGGGTCAGGTTAAACAGTGGGAATTTATTTGCATATGTTTATGTGTTTGGTGTGGTTTTTTTTTATTAGAAAAATTGTGGGTTAATAGTAAAATCAGGTGTAAATACAGGATTCCCATATATCACCCTACCACCAATATTTTTCATTGGTTTGGAATATTTGTTACAATTGATGGTGGCACATTTTTATAATTATACTATTAATTAAAGTCTGTGGTTTAATTAGGGATGCTTGTTTGTGTAATGTATTCCCCAGATTTTAAATTTGTATTCTGTTACCATATATACAATCTAATATTTCTCCTATTAAACTTATTCAGATATATATTACAGTGCTGTTGTGTTCCCAATGTTGTTCTAGCATTATCACCATCCCTTTCCAAAATATTTCTATCATTCCAAATAGGAACCCAGTATATTTGAAGTAGTTCTCATTCCATAGCCCCACCCCAACCCCTGGTAACCTATATTCTAGGTTCTGACTCTATGAGTTTGCTTATTCCAATTGTTTCAAATCAGTGAGATCACACAATATTTGTTATGTTTTTGTCTGGCTTATTTCACTGAACAAGATGTCTTCAGTGGCCATCCATGTTGCTGTATGTATCAGAATTTCTTTCCTTTTTAAGACTGAATAATATTCCACTGAATGTATATACTATATTTTATTTATCCATTCATCAGTTGATGGACACCTGGGTTGCTTCCATCTTTTGGAAATTGTGAATAATGCCACTATGAAGATCAGTGTGTAAATAGTTGTTTGAGTTCTTGTTTTCAATTCTTTTGGGGTATATATTTAGTAGTGGAATTGTCAGAACTGCCAAAAAGTCTTCCATAGCAACTGTACCATTTTACATTGCCAGCAGCAATGAATGAGTGTTCCTATTTCTCTGCAACTTCTCTAACATTTGCTATTTTCCAGTTTTTTAATAACTGCTGTTCTCATGGGTATGAAATGGTATCTCATTGTGGTTTTTTGTTTGTTTGTTTGTTTTTATTTCTCTCCCCTTCCCCTCCTCCCACCCACCCACTTGTCTGCTCTCTGTGTCCATTCACTGTGTGTTCTTCTGTGATGACTTCTATCCTTATCAGCAGCACCAGGAAACTGTGTTTCCTTTTGTTGCATCATCTTGCTGTGTCAGGTCCTTATGTGTGTGGTGCCATTCTTGGGCAGGTTGCACTTTCTTTCACGCTGGGTGGCTCTATTTATGGGGCAAACCCCTTGGGTGTGGGTCTCCCTTATGCAGGGGACAATGCTGCATGGCATGGCACTCCTTGTGCACATCAGCACTGTGTATGGGCCAGCTCCACATGGGTCAAGGAGGCCCAGGGTTTGAACCACAGACTTCCCATGTGGTAGGCAGATGCCCTATCCATTGGGCCAAGACTGCTTCCCTCATTTTGGTTTTGATTTGCATTTTCCTGATGGCTAAAGATGTTGAGAATCTTTTCATATGCTTTCTGCCCATTTGTATATCTTCTTTGGAGAGATGTCTGTTCAGGTCTTTTGCCCATTTTGTAATTGGGTTGTTTGTCTTTTTGTTGTTAGGTAGAAGCATTTCTTTATATATGCTGCATATTCATCCTCTATCAGATACATGGTTTCTTAATATTTTCTACTATTTTATAGGTTGTCATTTTACTATCATGATAAATTCCTTTCAATAACAAAAGTCTTATCTTAAGGTTTCATCAGTAAAACTTAATAATCTGATATAGGCACTCATAACTTATCAGTTATGTATAAAACAGAGATTAGTGGGTATGTGGCAGCTGTTCAGCAAATTGAATGAAAATTAAGCCATTTTAAACATTAAATTCTGAAACTTGAAAGAGAATATATTTACATCAGAAATAAAACCAAAAAAAATCACATTTCACCATTACTCCTCCTGCTCTTGTGGTAAACATCACAAATTAATCATGGACACTCCTTTAAAGAGTAATGCAAGAAATATAAAAGGCATGAGAGAAATATGATATGCTAGAAATATATACTTTGCAGCTCCAGAGTAATAATTGAATCAGGCAAGGATTATTGTGATCACCCAAACATTACTGAGGAATACACTATTTATATCTTGCCACAGTATCATCCTACAGATTAATTTTTAGTTAGGAAAAAATCATAAACCAAAAATGGGCTTCAATGAAGTGGTCACCACTTTAACCAAATGATCATAGGTAGCATCATTTATATTGAGACAATACAGTGGTGACAGCATGAATTTCAACATCTCCTATGAAGTACTCTTTTCAAAAATTGCAACCCCTATCTAGGCAAGCCTTTAGATTAATCTTTTAGTTTACTAAAAACACATGGCATAGATAAACAAGTTAATGACATGGCAGAACAATAAGACCAATACAAGAAGGGGAATTTCTGAAAGACAACTGGCCAGGTCTTCTCATAAGTCAATATTATTTTCAAAAAAATAAAGGAAAAAAGTGGGGGACTAGTCTAGATTAAATGAAACTAAAGAAGAAATTTTAATTTGGCCACTATTTAGATAAGATTAGAGAATTAGAAGATTATTGTCAGCTTTATTAGGTGTGGGAAAATATTCTTATTTTAGAATATGCAAACTAAAGTATTTAAGGGTGAAGTGGTTTGATGTCTGCAACTTACTTGCAGATGGTTCACAGAGAGATGAACAGATCAGTAGATAAAATAGATATGGCCAAATGGTAACAAGGATAAAGTTAGGAGGAGAGACTTTAGAGTCAAACCTGGGTAGTGTCAAGGCCTAGATCCATCTCACTTTAGTTCTGTGGTCTTGAGAATTTTTAAAAAGCTCTCCATGTATTCCATTTCCTCTTTGTGCAATGAAATTCATACTGGTATCTTTTCATAGGATTGCTGTAAGAATGAAATGAGCAAGTGCATACTAAAGCACTCAACATCAGGCCTAGGAAAATAATGTTAGCTAAAATAATCATTAATAGTTAAAAAAAACCTCAATCTTTTATTACCCTATGCCCTACCCTATGTTCTACAGTATTAAGGATTTGATTAATCAGTGTCAGCAACAGAACCCAAATGCAGTCTGTGGTAAAAGATAAATAAACTTGCATACCTTAAACTCTATTATCCAATATGACAATGGAGTTAGAACTCCCAATTTTAGTTGCAAGTTACCACAGTACTTTATTGAGATATTAATTCTCAAAGTTTTGTTAGAATATCATGCACTGATGATTCCAAAGGCACTCAGGATCTTGCCATATGAAGGTTATCACAAAAAAATGTGTATTGATTGCTTCACATAAATTGTATAGATGGCATGGATTTCTAGCTGATAATAAAAGGTGGAGAGAGATAGAACTGGAGAGAAAAAGGAAGGGAGAAACGCAGACCATGAAGATAAATTTATTTCTTCTGTATGAAAAATGAGCAAAACTGGAGACTGCATCAAATTACACCTGGGAACACTGCAGAGAAGCACATTATGATTTTATAAGCAAAACAAAGGTCGACAGAGCTGAAAACTGGATAGGCAAGTACACAGCTAATACCAACTCAAAAAAGGAAAGAAAAATATATGATTTCTGGCAGTATTGTTCCATATGATAGCAAAATCTTAACTTATCTTGCACAAAAAGTGAGGAGAGTGTCAAAAAGCAAAATCTTTCAGTCTCTAGTGCATGTTCATTTTTTAATATTTACTGTTCAGGACATTAATTGGAGGAAATTTTCTTCATTATTAACATAGGAATATTTTACATGCTTCAATTCATTAAAACATATTTTGAGAGAAGCCAATGTGACTCAAGTGATAGGGCTTCTCCCTACCGTACAGGAGGACCTAGCTTCAATCCCTGGGGCCTCCTGGTGAACACCAAAAAGAGAAAGCATGCCTGCTAGGTGAGCCAGTGTCTGCACAGCAAGCCGAGTGCCCGCACAAGTTCCCATGCACGAGCCTGAACAGCGAGCTGAGTGCATGCATGGCAAGCCAAGTGCCTGCACGAGTATCTGTGTGGTGAGCCAGTGCCTGTGGGGCGAGTCAGTGCCCATGCAGTGAGCTGAGTGTCCACACAATGAGCCAGTGCCCATGCAAGTGAGTCACGTAGCAAGATGATGATGCAACAAAAGAGAGATGAAGGGGAGAGTCAAGGTGAAGCACAAGAGAGACGAGAAATTGAGGTCGTGGAGCTGAGAGGGAGACTCAGGGAAACTCCCTCCACATCAGAGGTCCCCAGGATTGAATCCTAGAGGAGAAGAAATGAGAAAAGAAGACCAAAAGAGAAATAGATACAGAAGATCACACAGTGAATGGACACACAACAAAAAATAGCAGGGTGCAGTGGGGAGGGGGAGGGGGAAGGGAGAGGGGATAAATAAATCTTAAAAAAAACATTTTAAATATTCAAGCAACCAATTTTAATTTTCGACCTCAAAGTTAATATTTTAGTGAGTTAGTATTGAGAGTTTATATTTTATCTTTCAATTGGTGCTCTGATTCATGAAACAAAAAAATGCAGAGGAGAAGGCCATCGAATGACAATGGATGCCCTATGCAGGAAACGGTGGTCTGGCAAGGCCACTCAGATTAGGTGGCTTTTGAGTTGTCATGTAGAACTGAATATAAACGCATAAATGCATAAAAAGTAATGAAAAATTACTAAATTTTTTAAAAATTTTTTATTCATTTTTTAAAAATATTACATTCAAAAAATATGAGGTCCCATTCAAACCAACCGCCCCCACCCCACCACTTCCCCCACAGCAACACTCTCTCCCATCATCATGACATATCCATTGCATTTGGAAAGTATATCTCTGGGCATCGCTGCACCTCATGGTCAATGGTCCACATCAAAACCCATACTCTCCCACGTTCCATCCAGTGGGCCCTGGGAGGATCTACAATGTCCGGTAATTGTCCCTGAAGCACCACCCAGGACAACTCCAAGTCCTGAAAACGTCTCCACATCTCATCTCTTCCTCCCATTCCCCGCACCCAGCAGCCACCATGGCCACTTTTCCCACACCAATGCCACATTTTCTCTGTGGACCTTGGATTGGTTGTGTCCATTGCACATCTATGTCAAGAGGGGGCTTAGATTCCACATGGATACTGGATGCAATCCTCCTGCTTTCAGTTGTAGGCACTCTAGCTCCATGGTGTGGTGGTTGACATTCTTCAATTCCATGTTAGCTGAGTGAGGTAAGTCCAATAAATAAGAGTGTAGGAGTTGAAGTCTGTTGAGGCTCAGGGCCTGGCTATCATATTGTCAGTCAAGAGGTTCAAATCCCCTAGATATATCTTAAACCCCAGCACCAACTACAATTCCACTGAAGTAGCATGAAAGTCTTGTTAAAAGAGAACCCATCTGAGTCCAGTTCCATCACGCAGAAACACCAGCTCCAAAGAAGGGCCATCTGACATGGCAGTGAACCCCATCTGCCATGACCATAGAGCCTGTGGGTCTCTTTAGCCCTCAAAAGAACCAATACCTGGGGTTGTATCTACTTTATCTATCTCTGAGACTCTGCTCAGTTGAGCATAAGGGCAATCCTTCTGAAAACCTCCAGACTCTTTTTTAGAGACTCATAGCCATATAAACTCATTTCTCCTTTCCATTTCCCCCTTACATTAGGTCAAACAGCATTTTATTTTATTTTTTATTTTTTAAATATTTATTTATTATTATTATTTTTAATTACATTAAAAAAAATATATGAGGTCCCATTCAACCCCACCGCCCCCGCCCCCCACTCCCCCCACAGCAACACTCTCTCCCATCATCGTGACACATCCATTGCACCTGGTAAGTTCATCTCTGAGCATCACTGCACCCCATAGTCAATGGTCCACATCATAGCCCAGACTCTCTCACGTTCCATCCAGTGGGCCCTGGGGGGATCTACAGTGTCCCGTAATTGTCCGTGAAGCACTATCCAGGACAACTCCACGTCCCGAAAACGCCTCCACATCTCATCTCTTCCTCCCGTTCCCCACACCCAGCAGCCCCCATGGCTACCGTTCCCACACCCATTCCACATTTTCTCTGTGGACATTGGATTGGTCAAACAGCATTTTAAACTCCTGTTATTATACGTAGACAAGGATATTCTGCTGGTCCACATTGAACCTTTAATTCAAAGACTTTTTCTAGTTGCATCATCAGCTGGTACTTGGTAGTGATACCTCAGTGCCAGGGAGGCTCATCCCCAGGTGTCATGTCCCACGCTGGGGGGAATGCATTGCATTTACATGCTGAGTTTGGCTTTGAGACTGGCCACATTTGAGTAACATGAAGGCTGTCAGGAGGAAACTCCTAGGCACAGTGCTGCTCTAGGCCTTGTTCTTATTTCAGGCTTATAGGCTCACAGGCATAGTCATTAGCATCAGGGGCTCACAGTCGGACCCTCATTCCTTCCTGGTCCTTACCATTGCACCTGGGGGACTGCTGCTGCTCCCCTAGGACCACAACAGAGCACCCCAAGCCAGGAACCCAGTACCCCCACAGCTGTTGTTTTTAATTGTTGCCACTATCAGTATATCCAAACATTACCATGCACCCTGGACATATGCCCTGTATAACTGCCTGTCAGCCATATATCACCTGTCAATAACATCCTATACCAGTATTCCTCTGCTGCCATTGTTGAACCACTCTGTGATCCAAAACTTCCTGAAAAGTGAAGCCCAATATAATGTGAGGATCCCTTACTAGTAAAATGGAATATAGGTATGGGTTTAAAGGTTAGATATAGAATACGTATTGATTTGGAAAAATTCTATATCCTATCTTTTTCTTTTCTTTTTTCCTAATTATTGAGCTTCTCTTCACAAGAGCCCTAGATCACAGTAATTCATATATACAATATACAGTACTCCCACACATCCACCATAAAACCTTTTCCCTTCCACAGCGATATTCTTATGACTTATTCATATCATATTTACTTAAACTGATGTACAGACTCTGAGACAATAGCTTTCAAGCAAGGGGACATCTGTGTTTACATTGTGGTTTATACTTTAGGCTATACAGTTTTCTAAATTTTTAGTTATCCTATGTTTTACATTATGGTTTACATTATTAATCTGTCATCCCCTATATGTTTTTGGTGTAATATTACATGTTTTATATCCATCCTTGTGTACTCTCGTGAAACTCTTCTCTTGCCCCACATTTACCTTGGTTCCATCCATTCAACATCCATTTTCCCCTCCCCTTGGGGCCCACAGCAACAGCCAATCTCCATTTCCTAAGGAGCCACGTCCAGAGATACTTGTAACAGTGTTGAAGGCCTGACTTGCTCAACTGCCCTAATGCCCTGGGAGCCACCCTTTCTCTCGAGAGATACAATTCCCTCTATTTGATGGCATTAGTCCTCTCCAGGATGTGAGTCCACCCCTACTCTCACTACTTGGGTCTCTACCCAATGGTACAACCCACCCTGGCAAAATGAGAATTCTGACATTCCGCAGGAGTCCGACCCACATCAGACCATCCCCTCGGAGCATCCTAAACAGGTAACCCTCCTAATTATATTTTGATACGATTTTCTCAGCATTTTACTCTCAACCAACACCTGACACTCTCCTATGTTCGTTTGTTGCCCCTCCCTCCCCAATTTTTGGGCAATATTACCCATCGACCCATCCCCCAGCCCCCCTCAAACCCTCAAAGCCCCACCCAAAGGCAACCCCTTACCCCCATTTTATCTCTTCTTTGCGCTTATACTTACCACCAGCTCATCATAGATTCCAACCCTGCAGACATCGGCTCACATCCTTCCTCCACCCGCCGATTTCCTGTAAGCCTATCTTCCAGTCTCTAGCTCTCTGAGGCAGCTTGCTTATTTCATATCATTGAGGTGATGTAGTATTTGTCCTTCAATGCCCGGGTTGCTTCACTCAACATAAGGTTCTCAAGATTCATCCATGTTATCACGTGTGTTTGTAGTGTATTTGTTCTTAAAACTGAGTAGTATTCCATTGTATGTATATACCATATTTTATTGATCCTCTCATCTGTTGATGGGCATTTGGATTGATTCCAACTTTTGACGACAGTGAACAATGCTCCTATGAACATAGGTGTACATATATTGATTTGTGTCCTTGTTTTCAGTTCTGCTGGGTATATACCCAGCAGTGGTATTGCTGGGTCATATGGCAAATCTGTGGTTAGTTTTTTGAGAAACCGCCAAACTGCCCTCCACAATGGTTGGATCCTTCTGCATTCCCACCAGCAGAGGATCAATGTTCCCCTTTCTTCACATACTCTCCAGCATTTGTATTCTTCTGTTTTTTTCATAGCTGCCAATCTTATGGGAGTAAGATGGTATCGCATTGCAGTTTTGATTTGCATTTCCCTGATAGCTAGAGATTTGGAGCATTTTATCATGTGCTTTTTAGCCATTTGTATTTCTTCTATGGAGAAGTTCTGTGTAAATCTTTTCCCCATTTTTTAAATGGGTTATCTTTTTATTTTCAAGATATATGAATTCTTTATATATGCAAGTTATAAGTCTCTTATCAGATATATGGTTGCCAAATATTTTCTCCCATTGTGTGGGTTCCCTTTTTACTTTCTTGACAAACTCCTTTGAGGTGCAGAAGGCTTTAATTTTGAGGAAGTCCCATTTATCTATTTGTTCTTTTGCTGTTCGTGCTTTTGCTGTGATATTCATGAAGCCATTTCCTATAACAAGGCCCTGTAGATGTTTCCCTACACAGCTTTCCAAGGTCTTTATGTGTTTGGCTCTTATATTTAGGTCTTTGATCCATCTTGAGTTGATCTTTGTATATGGTGTGAGATGGTAATCCTCTTTCATTCTTCTACATATGGCTATCCAGTTCTCCAGCACCATTTGTTGAATAGGCCATTCTCTCCCAGTTGAGAGGGTTTGGTGGCTTTATCAAATATTATATGGCTATATATATGAGTTTCTATATATATGAGT
The DNA here is from genome assembly GCF_030445035.2 of Dasypus novemcinctus. NCBI lineage: Eukaryota > Metazoa > Chordata > Mammalia > Cingulata > Dasypodidae > Dasypus > Dasypus novemcinctus. Next base: position 4,849,995 of record NC_080700.1, on the reverse strand, counting down.
TTCTATAAAGTTTCAGAACTTTCAATTCGATTCCATTGGTCTGTGTGTCTCTCCTTATGCCAGTACCATGCTGTTTTCACTACTGTAGCTTTGTAGTATGTTTTGAAGTCAGGTAATGTGATTCCTCCAATTTCGTTTTTCTTTTTCAATATGTCTTTGGCTATTCGGGGCCTCTTTCCTTTCCTAATAAATTTCATAGTTAGTTTTTCTAGTTCCTTAAAGAAGGCTGTGTTGATTTTTATTGGGATTGCACTGAATGTGTAGATCAGTTTTGGTAGGATAGACATCTTAATAATATTTAGTCTTCCTATCCATGAACAAGGAATATTCTTGCATTTCTTTAGGTCTTCTTTGATTTCCTTGACCAGTCTTGAATAATTCTCAGTGTATAAGGTTTTTACATCTTTAGTTAAATTTATTCCTAAATATTTGCTTTTTTTATTTACTATTGTAAATGCTATTTGTTTCTTGATTTCCTCCTGATCTTGCTCATTATTGGTGTACAAAAATGCTACTGAATTTTGCGCATTGATCTTATAACCTGTGACTTTACTAAACTCATTTATGAGTTCTAGAAGCTTTGTTGTAGATCTCTCAGGGTTTTCTATGTATAGGATCATGTCATCTGCAAATAGTCAAATTTTGACTTCTTTCTTTCCAATTTGAAAGCTTTTTTTATCTGGCTGTTACCTCAGTTCTAGAGCAAGTACTCCTAAGATAATGTTAAATAGAAGGGGAGACAGTGGGCATCCTTGTCTTGTTTCTGACTTTAGAGGGAAGGATTTTAGGATTTCTCCATTGTAAACAATGTTGATTATAGGTTTTTCATACATACTTTTTATCATGTTCAAAAAATTTCCTTGTCTTCCGATCTTTTGGAGTGTTTTTATCAAGAAAGTGTGCTGTATTTTGTCAAATGCTTTTTCTGCATCTATAGATATAATCATGTGATTATTTCCCTTCAATCCGTTTATATGGTGTATTCCATTGATTGATTTTCTTATGTTGAACCATCCTTGCATACCTGGAATGATACCCACTTGGTCGTGGTGTATAATTCATTTAATGTGTTGTTGAATATGATTAGCAAGTATTTTGTTAAGTATTTTTGCATCTAGGTTCATTAGAGAAATTGGTCTGTAATTTTCCTTTCTTGTGGTGTCTTTGTTTGGCTTTGGTACTAGGGTAATGTTGGCATCATAGAAGGAGTTAGGCAATATTCCTTCAGTTTCAATTTTTTGGAATAGTTTCAGCAGGATTGGTGGTAGTTCTTTCTGGAATGGTTTGTAGAATTCACCTGTGAAGCCGTCTGGCCCTGGGCTCTTCTTAGTTGGGAGATTTTTAATGATTGACACTATCTCTTTGCTTGTGATTGTTTGTTAACATCATCAATTTCTACTTTCGTCAATATGGGCTGCTTATGTGTTTCTAGGAATTTGTCCATTTCCTCTGAATTGTCATTTTTGTTGGAATGTAGTTTTTCAAAGTATCCTCTTATGATGGTCTTTAATTCTGTGGGCTCAGTGGTGATATCTCCTTTCTCATTTCTTATTTTGTGTATTTACAACTTCTCTTTTTTTTTCGTTGGTAGCCTCGGTTTGTCAATTTTGTTGATCTCCTCAAAAATCCAGCTCTTGGTCTTGTTTCTCTTTTCAAGTGCTTTCTTATTTTCTATTTCATTTAGTTCTGCTCTTATCTTTGTTATTTCCTTCTTTCTTCTTCCTGTTGGATTACTCTGTTGTTGTTTTTTCTAATTCCACCAAATGTGCAGTTAGTTCTTCAATTTTTGCTCTTTCTTCTTTTTTGATATATGAATTTATGGCTGTAAATTTCCCTCTCAGCACTGCTTTTGCTGCATGCCATAAATTTTGGTATGTTGTGTTATCATTATCATTTGTTTCAAGGTAGTCATTGATTTCTTTTGAGATTTCCTCTTTGATCCACTGTTTTTCTAAGAGTGTGCTGTTTAATTTCCAAATCATGGTGTGAAATCTGGGCCTCTGACCCTTGCAATTTTCCAGCTTCACTCCACTGTGGTCAGAGATATTATTTTGTATGATTTCAATCTTTCTGAATTCATTAAGCCTTTCTGTGTGGCCTAGCATATGGTCTGTCTTGGAGAATGACCCATGTGTGCTTGAGAAAATGTATATCCTGCTGTGTTTGGGTGTAATGATCTATATATGTCTATTAGATCCAGCTCCTCTAATATACTATTCAGATGTTTTGTTTCTTTGGTGATTCTCTTTTGAGATGTTCTGTCCAGAGTTAATAGTGGTGTGTTAAAATCCCCCACTATAATTGTAGATGCATCTCTTCTTTCACTTAGTTTTTCCAGCATTTGCCTCACGTATTTGGAGGCACCGTTGTTAGGAGTATAAATATTTATGATTGTTCCATCTTCTTGACAGATTGTCCCTTTCACTAAAATGTAGTATCATTCTTTTTCTCTCACAATTGTTTCACATTTAGTCTATTTTGTCTGACATTAATATAGCTACTCCTGCCTTTTTTTGGTTATTGTTTGCTTGTATGATTGTTTTCCAGCCATTCACTTTCGGCCTCCATGAGTCTCTGGGTCTAAGATGTGTCTCTTGTAGACAGCATATAGATGGGTCATATTTCCTTATTCAATGTCGCAGTCTGAATCTTTTGATAGGTGAGTTTAATCCGTTGACTTTCAGTGTTATTACTTTCAAGGAATTATTTGTGTTAGCCATATTTTGATTGGAGTTTTGTTTCTCATAATTTGTTTGTTTTTTTTTCCTTGTCTTTCTGTCTTTTTTTGTTGTTCTTACACTCTCCTCCCACTCTGCCTGTCCTGTTTTTTCCTTTCTTCCTGCAGAACTCCCTTTTGAATTCCTTGAAGGGGGGGTTTCTTGTTGGCGTACTCTTTCAATTTCTGCTTATCTGTGAATATTTTGAACTCTCCATCATTTTTGAATGCTACTTTAGCTGGATAGAGTATTCTTGGTTGGAATTTTTTTTCCCTTTAGTACCTTGACTATATCATCCCACTGCCTTCTTGCCTTCATGGTTTCAGATGGGAAATCAGCACTTAATCTTATGGAGCTTCCCTTGTATGTGATGGTTTTCTTTTCTCTTGCTGCTTTCAGAATTTTCTCTTTGCCTTGAGTGTTGGATAATTTGGCAAGTATATGTCTTGGGGTGGGCCTGTTGGGGTTTATGACAGTTGGAGTGTGCTGTGCTTCTTGGATATGTACATCAAGCGTTTTGCATTATCATTCAGGTCCCTAAGTCCTAGCTGGATTTTTTCTATCTTTTTATCGACCAATTCTACTATCTGTTTGATTTCCGATGTACTGTCTTCCCCTTCACTAATCTCTGCTCTTCCTCTTCTAGTCTGCTGATATTTGCTGCAACTGTATTTTTTATTTCTTGAACTGTGTTGTTCATTCCCATCATATCTGTTATCTTTTTGCGTATGCCTGCAATTTCCCCTCCAAGTGTTGTCTTCATGTTGTTATCCTCTTCCTTTACCTCATTAAATTTCTCGGTGATAAATCTTCTGAGATCTTTCATTTCTTGTGCGTAGTTCTGCTCCCCTTCCTGATTTTTAATTTTTTCATTGGATTCAGCCATGTTTTCCTGATTACTGGTTTGGTTTGTAGATTTTTTTTGCTGTCTGGTCATCATTTTATCTTGACGGATTTAATCAGTTTCTTAGCTTCTTTGTCTAGTCTTGGGTATTAATTAGCTGTTGTTTTTGCGTAAGTGTTATATCATCTCTTTGTCACTTTGTTTTTCTTATTCTAATTTCTTATTGCTGGTTGGGTTCACTTTAAAGGAAAGTATTAGGGCCGGGGAAAGGCAATTGTGTAAGCAAGGAAAAAGTGTAAAGTAATATTGGTGATAAATGTTAACAGAGCAACAATATGAGATCTGGGAGGATGGATATTAGATTCATGTAAGTTGTGTAGAGTTATAGCAGTAGGTATAGTACCTATAATGAGGTAGTCAACTGAATATGGAAGGAATATGGTATGAATTAAAAAGCTAGTATTTTCATGAGAGAGGGAAAGAGAAAAGAAAGGTAGTAGTTTCAAGAGTGGATAACAGACAGAAAACAAAACAATGGTATTAGAAATTAAGAGTTAGACACTTTGTGGATCAAAGAAAGGGAGGTGGAATATAGGAGAGACAGTAGATGATGGTGGATATCAAGATGTAGGGGAAAGGGGATAGTGTAGGTAGCCTAAGTCAGTTCACACAGAAATGAGGCAATGGAGGATGAGGAAACCCAGCAAATGTGAGGTGTTCCCTGCACCACCTATTGTATAATTAAGTTAAAATAAAATAAGAAGAAAATGAGGGACAAGAGAGAGATAAAAAACAGAAAGACAAAAGAAAAAAAAAAGAAGAGAAGAACGGAAGAAAGAAAAAGGGGGTAGGCAAAGGGTGGGGAACAGGTAGGGAAAAGAAAAAAAAGATATACACGAACCACAATTGGAACACCAACTACAAAAAAAAAAACAACCGAAGTAACTGAAAAAAAAAAAAGACTTTGGGGGATATGCTGGGAGAAAAGACTAGTGGATAATGCACTGTTAGCAATCAGGACATTAAAAAATATATAAATAAGTTTAAATGAAAATAGCAAAACAAAACAAAATGAAGCAAAAAAAAATGCAAATGTTGAGGGCTAGGGCATTCAAGGACCTCAGATGGACCTCAGGGCATGATGGATTCAGGGATGGAAAGTCTGAGATATTGAAGACTCAAGAGGTGTGAGTCTCTCGGATGTCGGCCACCAGGGTTTAGGGGACTCAGACCTGGCAACCTCAAATCTGGTCAACAGAGAGCCTCGGAGTACCGCAGTGTAATGCAGCCTTCAGGGATCCCCGCAGCTGGGTGCCAGCCCTATGGGGGAAGTCAGATCCGCAAACTCTGTCTTATGTCTGAACCCCACAATTCACTCACTCACTGGGGTCTATTCTTTGGATGTATCATCAATTTGGCTTCAGGACATCTCCCACCCTGTAAGCCCCCAGAAGGGGCCCCCGAGGGCGCCTCTACACTGCAGCCAATTTAATGATGCAGATCAGAAGCCAGGCCCGGGGGTGGGGCTCCAGCCAGAAACACCAACAACAGAGTCCAAAACCAGAATTCCCAAGCTTCGCAAAATATTCCCCAATCGGCTTCCAGACGTGTTTCCCCCCGCCACACCCTGTAATAGCCTACCAATTACATCCCTTTATTGCCAGCAATCTAAGTCCACTGCAGATCGGCAGCCCAGCTTATGGGGGCAGGCCTCCAGGTGGAAGCGCTATTACTTGTGTCCGCAATCAAAAATTCCCTGCTTTGCAACAAAACCCCGTTTGTCTCCTCAAATCGGTCTCCAAAGGCATCCTGTCCTGTCAACCCCCTAACAGCCCACGCAGGGCTCACAAATTCCCCAGTACCGCAGAGCCTCCAAAAAGTGGGACCACAGTGCCGGTTCCCTGGCTCCACCCCCCCCAAGGAGGGAGCGTCTGTGCACAGCTCTCACCTCTGTGCAATAGAGTTTCAATTGTATCTTATAGACTAATCCTCTCCATTACCTTCCCACCAAATCGATGTCCAGACACTTCCTGCCCTGCAAAAATCCCAAAACAGCCTGGTCCCAGAGAACCTGCAACGCTGCCCAGCCACTTCTTTGCAGGAGAGACCATCAGGTAAGCTCACTCAGCCACCCTCTTGCCCCGCCCCTCTCCCAAAATTGCTAAATTTAGTAACATAGGAATACCAAGGCAAAAAAACCTAGTAAATTTTCTAAATATTTTATTCTTGGTCTAATGTTACAAGAAATAGTAATTACCTATGGAATATAGCACTTGGAAATGAAAGAGCATCTGGTTTTGTTCCATCAATTATATCCATCCATTCTTTTCATGCTTACTGTCCTCACACCACCATACTTGAGATGTCTTTGTTTTTCTTGCCTCTCCTCTGTTTACCAATGTCTCCTGAAAACTGTTATTTTGAGTCTTCTGCCTATACTTGACTCTGTATATAAACAATAACTGGGGTTATGTTTGGATTGAATTTCAGAACAGCATCTTGAAGTTCATACAACTAATATCACCTTCTCATCCATGGAGAAATGATGCAGAAGTACATTCAGTCACTGGTTCAATTTCTCAGAGACAGTAACAGAGCAGCAGCCCCTATTACTGTTTGCCAGTTCCTAAAACAGTAATCTTTCCACTCATATTAAACATTTTCTACCTTAGTAATCTTCCTACTTCTATTAAATAGACTAATTCAGTATGTCTTATTTCCTGGTTGTTCCAAAAAACACTGCCTTAATTCTCACCTCAGAGTTTTCCCCATAGAGGTGGCCCTTGCCTGGAGGACCTCTCCACCACCAGTGAAGTAATCAGTGGTCTAGTTGCAGCCCATCTTGCAGCCTTTTGTGACCCCTCTGCCATCACAGGTCTCTTTCTATGACCAATCTACCTTGATGCTTCCTGATGGGAAAGGGCTTTGAAAATTTCCCAATATCCTGCTTTGTTTTGAATATTATGCTCCCTGTGTGGCAGTGATGCTGAAAACCCTCAATTCCAAAATTCTCAGTCTGCCTTGTTTTCACAATGATGTACTTATCTCTGGATTCTGAAATTTTGCCTAGGACTTACATTGCAAGTTATAATCCAGTAAAGCTTATTCCAATTCCCTATGCCTATTCACTCCCATTTTTAAGCCACAGCAATAATAGTCTGTATGATTAATGAGTAAAGAGATAGATATAGAAATGTGTATATTGTCATTTGGGTTACATAAAATTTCCCCATTCATTTCCAATGAAAAAATCCAATTTTTTATACCTATGACTCTACTTTTATTTTTAAAATTACTATTTTATGGATTACAACAAACTTCAAAATACTTACTTCTCTGTATTAGAACTGATTCTGTAAGAATCTCTTACACAGAAGGAGATTTCTGCTTTTATTTGTACCCATAGTGGAATATTAATTGCTAATGATTAAGTACAATCAGTTTATGGCAATTTAAAAGAACAAGCAGCAGTGTGACAGACTTGAAGTGGAATCTAGAAAGTTGATTGCACAGGATTCTTGAGTGTGACACTTGTATGGCCAAGTTATTTTAGATGGGGAAATGATTCTCCATAATGTTAATCTGGAAAAGGGACTAAAGTAATAGTTTATCACTGGTTTTAGTCAAAACCATCATCATATCTGTATGAAAGCAACATTGTAGCTAGATTAATATTAATTTATGTTTTGGATTATTTTTGAATTATTGAAAATTATACAGTTCCTCACATTTTTAAATAACCAATAATTTGGATTAATGTGATCCAGTGGTTAAGAAAAGTTTTCTCAAACTTCATGTAGATACAATAGAGCAGGTGCTTATTCTGTGCTATTGTCCTTTCCTTTTTTATCCAGAAAATAGAAAACATGGATGTTGAAACATCATAGCCAGAGTTTGCATTTGAGAACCCAGACTTTGGAATCCACTTCCACTACTTGCTAACCCAATATATTATGAACTCAGAAAACAATAATGAGTCGATCATAATTTTTGTTATTAGTAACAGAGCTCCAGAGTTTGTAAAGGAATTAGGAATGGAAATAACACAGGGCCCCAGTAGAGGAGGGTCTAGAGTAAAAGATAGGAAAGTCAAGGCAGTGTCACAAACTCAGGAAGCAAGCCTCTAGATTTCTTAGATTAGATCCCATGGGGGCTTTAGAAACAAAAAATAAGATAAAACTCAATTATTAGAAAAATACATTTTTTTCTAGGCTTATGATTCAGGAGCTGGGACATGTGGAGGCATTGGGGTGAAGCCAGGATGTACCCCATTAGCCTCTAATTTGCCAACCTATCAGCATAAAATTTAGCACTGATATGTTAGGGAGCTCTGGTGGCTTCTAACATAAACCATTCATGGGAATCTCCCCACAAAACATTTGCCTCTTTAGGGGTCGCCACCCCTTTCATAACTTTTTTGCCAGCAGCAACTCCAATTGGCCTTTTAATGTCTTTAGCACAGGTGACATGGAGATGAAACAGATGGAGACCTGGCTACTTTGGTGCCAAGGTAAGTCCCAGAACCACTGTACCCAGAGGAAAAGCTGCAGGACCTACATGTGGGCATGAGCTGAGGGTCGGCCTGGTGAAAATCTGTCATGCCTCCCCAGTACTCATCAAGATCACAAGGGGAGAGCCTTGGTTAGGAGATTAGGGACCTGCCTACTCCTTCTAACATCTCAATGCTGTTTTGGAATCTTCATTCTCTTTCCTCGATTTCCACCATACCCAAATTTTTCCTCACTCTGCCACATTTTTCCTTGGGCAATGTGAACATTTCCAATATGAATGACTGAGTAATTCCTTTACCCACAATAAAGCCATCAAGGCATATCCTGGCAAAGACTTGATAGGGATGGAATTCCCCTCCAGATAAAGTACACCCAATGGGTGATATCATTACCCAATTCAAACATCCTCTAAGCCAGGGGTTCCATGGACCACTTTGCCAGTCAGGGGAAAACCTCAGACCCCTTACTAAGTCCACACTATACAGTGTTTTAATATATCACATCTGCACCTACACATCCCCAAAATAATACTTTTTTTAATTTAAATTGAAACTCACTGCCCTAAGCAAATAGTCTGTTCTTCACCTTTACACCATCCATCCCAGAGCTCATCATACAACACCACCACCCGCCAAATACAGTATATATTTTGTGAAATTATAAAAGCCACAACTTTCTGGAAAGTGTTCCCATCCCTGAACTCCTCTACAGATGGGTTGGCTTGTGCTGAGGGGACAGTAGGGACACCTGACCCAGGCCTGAGGTCAGTTTTCATATTTCCACTTTTTAATCCAGTTCTCATCATATGGCTGTAAACAAACCTGTGAACCACTTGAATATGTTGAGATGTCTTTCCCAAGCTTATAAATAGCCTCTCCTCTTCTCAACCCAATTTGAAAGGCTCATTCCTCTGAACCACTCCCTTCTATCACATCCCCTTTCATTTAGAGGAAAAAAGAACAGAGAAAGGAAATTTCTCTGTGTGTCCCCACAAACCCACCACCTAGGGCTACTGTGTCCAGCAGTCAATAGCCAAGGCCACCACACCTGTGTGTGCAGCCATCACCATTCATGGACCTGCCTGCCCAGACTCTGGGCTTAAGAGAGGTTACATGATCATTGAACTTTTCGTTGGGGCCAATAGGAAAACAAGTCCCACAGTAGACTCCCTGCCTGTTCCCTGTGTACACACATAGGTACAATAGCTCTAGAGTGTGTTCAGGGGTAGAAGAATTACAAGGGGTGGAATGTTCTCCATTTCATTAAGGCTAAACAAAAAAAGTGGAAAGCAGGGCCCATCTCCCCCATCTTCATCAAGAAAGAAAGGAGACTTGGGTGAAGGTGTCTTCTCTTCTCACAATAAATTGATAGTCATAGATTACTTCCACCCTTTGGAACTCAGCACTGAGGCAGCCCCAGACTTCCCCTTCTCACATTGGAGATATGTGATGCTGCAGGTCTCCTATCCTTCCTGGATGGAAATTTCTGTTTCTAGTAAATCTGTGTATCCCCATCCATCACATCATTTTCAAGAAAGGGAGGATAGGGAGGAACTTCCTGAGGCAGGACTGGGATTGGAATATCTTTGAACTTTATAGATGCATAGAAATTTTAATGGATGCTTTTTGAAATTTTTAAAATGTAAAGGTAAGGAAAACATATTTTAGATGTAAGATATCTGAGCACATGAAAATGAACTGCCTGGTGGCAGTGGATGTGCAATGTAAGTATTAAATGCCCTCTATGAACATGGGCTTCTTTTAGAGGCCAAAACAGGCACCTAATAGGTGTTAAAACTACCACTTTATTTAAGCTCAAGCTATTGGAATACCCTAAACCTCAACCAAATTGTGGCAGAGACAGACACGACACTCTTATTTGAACAAAGAAATATATTTTTAAAGAATTTTTTTTTTAAGTTTGAACAGAAAATGTATCTGGCTGAGGGCGGGGAAGATTTATGATTCGGTGGGGGAGACACAGGACATAAAGCATAGCAGGGGAAGTGGTGATGACGGTTTCAGGGACCTTGCACTCTTGGTACATGCTGGTGGCCCCTGGTGGGAGTCATCAGCTCCATGGGTGGAATGGTAGGACTACGGCTTGGGTGCAGTTGCTGGGAGACTAAAACTGACCTAGTTGATTTCAATGCAAATTGGTGGCTATTTTTTTTTCTCCCTAGACAAATCCACCGTAGCATACGGTTACCCCTCTTCCACTGTTTGCTTTCTTGAGGTCCTTGTCCCTTTTGGGGCAAGAACTGGGGCATCAGACTCTCTGTTGATCCCCCATCCTGAGAATGGTCGTCAATCATCTCTATTCCAAGGGAGGGCCCTGACCCTGACTCTCTTTCTGGGTATTCTCCCAATGGGAAATCCTCGGGGTCCTCTTTTCCTATATTTAGGTTTAAACTGGCTTCTTCAACCATCCAAGTTCTTAACCTTAGAATCCCTTTGCTCCTGCAGGCCCAGGTTGCTCCCTCTGTCCTCTATGTGGATATAGGAGCCTTGGGAATTGGCTATGTTTCCTCTACACACATTTGGGAGCCAGGGCTCATAGTCCTCAGAAGACAAACTAGGTGAATTGGGGAACCCTTCAGCAGCACAGCCAGGAGGAGACTGGCTCTGTGGCTCTCACTCCAGTTGGAGCTTTGACTCTCTAACAGGATAAACTTTCAGAGGTGATTTCCCTACACCCTGCTCCTCATTAGGTTCAGTATTGTTGGATCTTTACTAGGTTATATATTCCTTATATTGAACAATTCATTGATAAATTGGGAATCTGCAAAATCACTGGCCCATGAGGAATCTCCTGATTTGGGTCTGGAGACAATGGCCTCCCCAGCCTTGATGGTTTCCTCATACAACTGCTCTGGTTGATCGCCAGTGCTCAGGAAGGGAGGGGGCCCTGGGATGTCCCCATCAATATCAGGAAAATCTATAGTTTTTTTTCAGAATTGAGTCCACATTTCCATCTGCATTGTCTTAGAAACACTTCCTCCTCCTTTTTTTTTCTCTAACCGCATCTGGACATCCACTCTCCTTGTTCTATCAAGGGGCTACTGAAGAAAATGCTGAAGGCCAAAGAAGCCACTTGATGCCCTATGACAGCATTCATGGTATGCCAGGGGTAAGGCCTGTGAAAGATGAAGAGAAAGACACACTTTATGGAGAACAGTGTGGGAAGGTGGAAAAGGCAAGCTCTTGTCAGCTAACTGCCTCCAGGAGAAGCTGAAATGAACAAGCCTGAGTCCTCCAGGCCTGATATTGTTATAACAGAAGACTCTAATCCAAAGGGACACTGTGGAGATGAGCTCTCTGGGCCAATGTTCGATACAAAAGGAGGCAAGTCAGACTGAGTCAGCATAAGATGCATATGTGGTATTGGAGTGAAAGAGTGAGTGGTGGAGCATGGCAGGTGAGTGATACATGGGATTCATGGGATGGCTGACTTGGGGGAGAGAGTGATATCCTGAGATTGTGGGTGCAGGTAAGGACATCCCTCTCTTGACTCTGAACTGACCCAGAAAGAATGAGGGGCTGGGATCTAGTTCTTACTGTCCTTTCTTAGATAAATTGCAGACCTTCATTTTTCATAAAATATATGACTTTCTACCTAGAATGCAAAGAACTGTGTTCTTTTCTTTTTATTCTTTTAAGGGGGATCAAAATGTTTTCTACTTTTCCTTCTTTGAAAATCTCAAAGAAGTACTTTATGCACATGATCCTCTATTGATACTGCAGTCAGTGATCTGTGCTAAGGACAGTGTAATCTCCAATCTTTGGGTGCCTGGGGCCCTTGTAGGATTCTGATCCAAGGCCAGAGCTTGTGCTTAGCATCTGACTGGAGGCCTTCAGAGGCTCAGTCTCACTCTCACTCTCCAGGTCAGCTTCACCCAGAGACACCAGACTTGGGAAGGAGAATGATGAATAATTATTATAGCACCTGTTTGATGCTGACGTTAAGAGACATTTCTCCCCCAAACATTTTCTATATTCTCTTAATAACCCAGCCCAGGGACCCTGAGTCACAACACTTGAAATTTATCCTGGTGTCCTCTGCCACCCCCAAGGAGAAAAGAGTGTGGTTAGATAGAAGCCTCTCTGCTGCCTCACCCTGTTTCCCTAAAGAAAGGATTTCATCTTTCCTTAGAGGGTCCATCTCTGTGGAAACATAAATGATTTAGTGAAGTGGAAGGAGCAGAGAAAGCAAGAGTCCATCTATGACGGGGGTTGTATCTAGGATGCCCTTACCTCATCTCTGTCTCCATCTTCCTCAAATAGATTCATCTGGATTAAGAACAGAAGTAGGAAGAGCAATAACCCACACAGTAAGAACACATTGCATACAACCATCCATGCGGAAGTACTTGTGCTTGTCCATGGGGCACTGTGGCTTCTCAGGAAAGAGAAATCTGTCTCCATCTTCCCCAGCGCACACCTGCCTCAGGCAGCACTGAGTACTGAGAGCTGAGCCTGCGCTGCCTGGAGATACACGCCCGCATCATAGAGCCACAGAACACTCAGAAAGGGTGGGGGAGGAGCAGAGGGAGGGGGCCAGGGCCCTTCCCCCACCTTAAAGATTCCACAGCACAGTCAACTGCACAGTTGCAGAATAGCATATGTATACCTCAGTACAATATCATCAGATAGGAACTGTTCCTGCTTTATTCCTTGGTACTTTCAGCTTTGATGCCATCAAACCCATAGCCCAGAGTGTTTGATGCTTTCTCAATAATTTTTTTGCAAATTCTTAGTACTTTACACTTTCCATATTTCTCTGCCCTCAACTCCAGCTTTGCCACCTTTCTGGCTTGTTTTGTATGAACCCAGATATAAAATTCAGCTATCTTTCAAGTTTACCCAAACTATTCCATTTTGATTAAAACACACACATGTACCCACATACACTCATGAGTTGGCAATGTGGATGCTATTATAATACTATAAGGGCACCAACGAGTTTGAGAGAGATGCTAGGACCCCCCCATGCCAAATAATTTAATTAGAAGAATAATTTAATAATTTATAAGTTCAGACTTAGTCATTTTTGTGCAGCAAAATCATTTTATGAGCATTCTGCCCCAAAGCCTCTCTGATCTCTCCTCTCAGTCCATAGCACCCACCTTGCTGGTCCCTGTCTTCCAGGCCCCCATATCCTCCCCAGAATTTCTCCCAGAAGCTCTTGAAAGTCTTGACCCCAACCTGTCCTAAACCCACTGGATTTTGAGACCAGCTGAGGAGAATCTGAAGTATTATAAAGGAAATATTAACTTTTAAAAAAAGTATTTAACATGTTACTTATTTTGTGAAAAGATTTCTGATTTTTGACTTCTGCTTTTTAAGTTTTAACCAAAATACTATTGGCCTCTCAATAATTCTTAAAACAATGAATATTAAATAGCTATATTCACTCACACATGCATACATAGATATTTATCTCCCATTTCAGCAGGCATATAGCATAGCTGTAATAATGACAGCTTCATTATTAAGATCACAAACCATGGAAATCACTCTGATTTTCTCCTGTCAGACTTGACCCAGAGCACCCAGATCAGTTTAAGTAGGAAGATAATACATGAAGAAGATACATGAAAAATAAGGATTAGGAGAGAAAACTAGCCCATCTGAGAGAAAAACATAGTAGAAAGCAACCACAGTTAAATCAGTTTGGTATAATACCAGGATAGAGACAAAATTAAAGGAAACAGTAGAATCTAGAAATTGATCTAAATGCCAATGGGAATTTGGGGCATGCAAATCAATACAGGAGGTTTTTCAGATAACTGGGAAGAGAGCTGCAGTCAACCTAATCTGCTAAGACAAGTGGGTAGTCAAAGAGATGGATTTCCAGAATGCAGGGAAATGGGAATCTGAGACGTTTGTCCAGGAATAACTGGGCACTGGCTTCTGTTTCTCCCACAAGTGATAATATAGACCTGATGACCTGGAATTTATACAAGGAAACTCAGTATTTCTATGTATTTCCATTAATGAAAATGCCTAGTTGTACATGTGTGCATGTGCATTTCTCTGAAGGGATTATAAAAATATCAAAAAGACTGTGGTATGGTATTAACTAAATTTTCCAGGTCTAGCAGATTCTGTTGTGAGAATAAATTACCTGGAGTTGCTGTGCATCATTCAAGGCTCTAAACACCAATGGAAGCTCCTATGAGAAGTGCTGTGTCTCCTCCTTTCCTGGGTGACCACCTCTCTTCTAAAAATACTGTGTGGGCTTTTTTGTGTATGAACTGTTACTGCCCATTAATCTGTGGCCCACTTGAAAAGCTGCTGAACCTATTTATAGAAAACAACAGTAGTTCTTTACTTCATTCCTTCCATAAAAGTATATCACTAAAATCAAAGAGAAATGTAAAAAAAGGAAATTTTAAAAATCAAAGGAACAATGTATAGCTTTTAAAAGCATGGCTCAATAAGCATTGAAAATATTGACTGGTAAACTCATATACATGAGTTTTAATAGACTCATTTGTAAAAATGTTGGCTACCCTGGAGATAAATATATTCTCTTCAAAGATATGGCAAGACTTTCAGTGCCAGTCACCATTCTCAATTAGCAAAGATTTTATTGTATTTTTCCTGTTGCGTTAACTGAGCATAATTAGTAACCAGTACCACATTGTCATTTAAATATACCTGTAAAATTACAGGTTATCTTATTGGAAGATATTAAAAAATCAAACTATCTTTTTGGTACAAGTTTTAAGAAATATATTTGGTTCCATTTAGTAGGTGGCTTTCCTCAAAAACTAGTGACACTTCCCTCTTTTTTTTTGTTTGTTTGTCTTCTCTCTCTCTCCATTTATTCTTTCTGTAAGTAAAATTGTAAGATAATTAATAGCCTTAACTGTGAAGAGATAAGTGTGTGGGTTTTCAGTTTTAATATTTTTCCCTTCACACCATTTATATCTTCCAATTATATAAGTGTATATTGTTTTTAATTTTAATTGAAATCATGCTAAAAGGGGACTTCTGGGCCAATAGATTATTCAACCTCTCCCAGTCCAATGTTTAATGCTTTGGTACAAGATGGTATTTTGCAGGATATATTTACAACCCTGAGTTGTAGACCCTGAGACAAGAGTTCAGGAGTAATTGACCCCAGGAAGCGAAAGATGATCAGGAAAATGAGACAGAGAAGGGGAAGTAGCTATGAAGTGCATGTTAACAAGTCATTCTCCTGGATCTGGGGATCTACTGGGGATCTGGGGGTCAGTGTGACCCGTGGGTATCAGAGTCATGCTACTGGAGGGATAGTCTGCAGAAGGTGATTCCTAGTAGTGCTAATTCTCTGCCCATTCCAGTTTGCCAGAGGCCTGTGGAGATGAGGCTCTGGATGCCAGAGAGAATCAATAGGGAATTGGCAATCAGAGAAGTCCTAAGACCTGAGGTGGTACCAGTGGTGAGGCTTCAGGAATACTTCAAAGACCTGGGTGTGTACCTAGACTGGTGGTGTACTTTACCTTATCTTCCTCTGATTTAAAGTTTCAAATGCCTATTGGCTCTCTACTGAGTACCTTTGGGGTATTCAGTCTACCACACATTCAAAGCCTACTTTTCTCTTCTTTAATTGTTTTGAAATGGTGGATATGCATTGATAATTTAAAAAATAAAATAAAACATTGTAGTATGATAATATGTGTTTTGAAATGGTGTCAACCTATAACTGTGTCACTGCAAGTTGTAATGTGCTAAGCCTGATGAGAAAGTCACATACAGTCTAAGTTGCAACTTCTTTTTTTTTCTTTTTTCTTTTCTTTCTTTTCTTTTCTTTTTTTTGTGGATGTCCTTTTTTTTTTTATTTTTTTATTAAAATTATTTATTTATTTTTAAAAATTACATTAAAAAAATATGAGGTCCCAATCAACCCCACCACCCCCACCCCCCACTTCCCCACAGCAACACTCTCTCCCATCATCGTGACACATCCATTGCACCTGGTAAGTACATCTTTGAACATCACTGCACCCCGTAGTTAATGGTCCACATCATACCCCACACTCTCCCACGTTCCATCCAGTGGGCCCTGGGGGGATCTACAATGTCCCGTAATTGTCCGTGAAGCACCACCCAGGACAACTCCACGTCCCGAAAACACCTCCACATCTCATCTCTTCCTCCCATTCCCCAAACCCAGCAGCCACCATGGCTACTCTTCCCACACCCATTCCACATTTTCTCTGTGGATATTGGATTGGTTGTGTCCATTGCACATCTATGTCAAGTAGGGGCTTAGATTCCACATGGATACTGGATGCACTCCTCCTGCTTTCAGTTGTAGACACTCTAGGCTCCATGGTGTAATGGTTGACCTTCTTCAACTCGATGTTAGCTGAGTGGGGTAAGTCCAATAAATCAAAGTGTAGGAGCTGAAGACTGTTGAGGCTCTGGGCCTGGGTGTCTTATTATCAGTCCAGAGATTCAAATCCCCTAAATATACCTTAAACCCCAGCACCAACTACAATTCCAATAAAGTAGCATGCCAGTCTTGTGAGAAGAGATCCCCTCTGAGTCCAATTCCATCATGCAGAAACACCAGCTCCAAAGAAGGGCCATCTGACATGGCAGTGAACCCCATCTGCCATGACCATAGAACCCGTGGGTCTCTTTATCCCTCAAAAGAACCAATACCTGGGGCTGTATCTACTTTATCTGTCTCTCAGACTCTGCTCAGTTGTGCATAAGGGCATTCCTTCTGACAACCTCCAGACTCTTTTTTAGAGACTCGTAGCCTTATAAACTCATTTCTCCTTTCCATTTCCCCCTTACATTAGGTCAAACAGCATTTTGAAGTCATGTTATTATATGTAGACAGGGATGTTCTGCTGATCTGTATTGAACCTTTAATTCAAGGTCATTTTCTAGTTACATCTTCAGCTGGTATGTGGTAGTGATCCCTTGGTGCCAGGGAGGCTCATCCCTGGGTGTCATGTCCCACGCTGGGGGTAACTTTTTAATTTGCTTTTGTATCATCAAAACAGCCATAGACAATATGCAAATGAATAAGCATGGACATGTTCTACACTGAAATTTAAATTGAATATAATTTGCTTGTGCCATGGAATATTATTCTTCTTTTGATTTTTGTCAACCAGTAATACAATATAAAAATTATCTTTAGCTATCAGGCCACACAAAAATAGGTGGCAGGCTTTATTTGACATGTAAGCCATAGTTTTCTGACTACTAGTATAAACCAATAGACACGCAATATTCAGACAAGATCTGCAGATATACCTTGGACCACCAAGTGATTTTTTTTAAAAAAGAGAGAATGTTGACAATTAATAATAAGGAGAAGGGAAACAGATGTGGCTCAGGTGACTGGGTTCCCATCTGCCACATGGGAGGTCACTGGTTTGGATCCCAGTGCCTCCTAAAGAAGATAGCAAGCTGTCACAACAGGCAGGTGCAGCAAGCTGACACAGAAAGAGACACAAGAAAAAGTAAAAAAGCATTCTGAGAGGCACAACAAAATCAAGGAGTAGAAGTTCCTTGTGTCTCCTAAAGAAGACAACTAGCTCATGTGACGGGCAGGTGTGGCAAGCTGGCACAATGAGATGATGCAACAAGAGATGTGGGGAGGAAAAACAGCATGACAGACACCATAAAGCAGGGAGTGGAGGTGGTTCAAGTGATTAGTCACCTCCCTCCTACATCAGAGGTCCTGGGTTCAGTTCCCAGTGCCTCCTAAAGAAACAAGGAAGACAGACACAGCAAGGGAGAGACAACAAGGGAGTGGGGAGAAATAAAATAAATCTTAAAAAAAAATAGATGACAGAGGTTTATTTTTTAAAAATTAAGGAGAAGTTCACATGAAAGCCTTGCTTTCTGCCTCCTCTTATAAAATCCGAAGATCCAGAAATACTGGGTCCACATGGCAACAATTTACCTCTTTTTTAAAGGACTGCCCATCTGGCCTACCTCAGTCTTTATGCCTTTGAGTTTGCAATCCAAGATTCTTACCCTTCTAGGGTTTCTCTTAAGGTTAAATGTCTTAAATTCTTTCAAAAATTCCTTCTAGGCCATAATTTCTCAACTCTCTACTATCTAGAATGCTTTCCTTTGTACCAGTTCTTTTCTCACCTAAAATATGACATCCAGAACATTTCCCATTTTCACACTTTAGCGTTTACAATTCACTGTTATTAATTACATTACCACTATTGGGCTGCCATCGCCAATATCCGTTACTCTTTTTCATCACTCCAAACAAATACTGCCCTCATTAGGCAATAAGGCACCCCTCACCTCCCTGCCCCTAGCCACTGGTAACTTGTAATCTCATATCTTTCTCTCAGATAATTGTTTATTCCAGATATTTCATATAAGTGAGATCATTATAATATTTGTCATTTTGTTTCTCGCTTATTTCACTCAGCCCAAGGTCTTCAAGAGTCATCCGTGTTGTAGCACATATCAAAACTTCATTTCTTTTATGGTTGACTAATATTTCATTTTATTTACCCATTCATTTATTGGTGGATACTTGGATTGCTTCCACCTTGCAGCTATTGTGAATAATACTGCTCTGAACATTAGTTTACAAAGATGTGTTCCAGGCTCTGCTTTCAATTCTTTTCAGTATATACCAAGATGTGGGATTGCTGGGTCATATGGTAATTGATGCCTTTTTAAAATCACAAGTAGTCAAGGGTAGAGGTGAAATTATGTGTTTCTTTATTTGCTCAGGTTTCAGTAGTCTGTTGTCCTTAAAGGGTATGCTTTTTCAGAGTGCTAAGAGTATCATCGATGTAAATTTTGCCTTGTCTCACACCACACTTGCTTCTCCAAAATTTACCACAGTCATATTTGATTTGTATTTTCTACTCTGTGACTACAGTTACATTATATACTAAGAGGTTATAAAAAACTTCCCACTTGAAGTAAAATACAGAGGTATGTTTTTCTAGTCACTTTTGATTAGCTCTAATCTGGCTCTCCAGAGAGAAAGGACATGACACTGGACATTGAGCCTCTCTATTCAAAAAGCCAATTCTTAATAGCACTGAGGGAAAAGCAAAGATTCTTTTGATCTAGTATTTTAATCTTAAATTTTAATTTGCACCATAAAATTTTAGTACCGGCCTCTAGGTTTCATAGTGAATGGAATTAAGTATTTTGCTTATGCTGTACATTACACATGTGACTTCAGATTCCTTTGTATCTGCAAGAACTTTGAAGACTGCTTATTAAGTTAGTAATGACCACCAGTCAAAGACTGTCAACCTTTGTATACTCACGAGCCTTGCCCACACATCAAAAATAGATGTTGCAATCCTTTCTGTTCATGAGCATAATGTAATCATATGAGTATGATTAATAAATTCTGTGTTTCTCATGGGACTGTCAATAATCATATCTCTAGCTCCTTCCAGACTCTGCTCTTTAAACGCAAATGAATGAAGAGGCCAATTGATTGCTTATACTTTCCAAAAGGCTGATGATAATGAGAACACTTCTGATCAAAATGCTTTACCCCTATTACCCTAAACTGAAGCAAAGTTTGTGTTCCACAAATAGAAATGGATCAGTAACCCAAACCCATTTAAAAGTGATCATTTTTTCTGTTTAGTTTTTTGTTTGATGCAATGAGTAGATGGTTTTTAAATTTAAAGAATACATTTTGAAGAAATTATACCCTTTACCCTTTTACATGGGAAGGAACAGGAGTATCTATATTTACAAGTCAATTAAGAAGAAACCAAAAGAAAAAGAAAAAGAAAAAGAAACAAATGTGTAATACAATTGGCAGACATATTGCTATTTTTCAAGAAAGTGTATTTTTTCCATTAGTTCAATCAGTGAAAATATGCTGAGAATGCACTATATGTTATACACGGAGATAAGGGGATAGAAAATTTCTAAAACAAGGAGTTTTGTTTAGTAATTTGATAATTATTTATTACGTAAAATAAACATAACTGTAATCAATCACATGAAGGCATCAGAAGTGACAGAATGGAGGAAACATAGTAATTCAGAACAAAGTTGATTGGTGACTGCCTTGAGGGAGCAGGAAGCTTCAGTGAGAATATAAAGTTTAATTTAGTTCTTAAAATGTAAAGAAATAAGGAAGAGTTCACCAGTCAGATAAGTGAGCAAGGACAATCCAGGAAGATCTCAGGTGAGTGAAAAGAAAGGATGTAGAATTTTCCCAAGTCAACACGTATTCTGTATCTGACCTTTAAACCTATCGCCTTATCCCATTTTGCTAGTAAGGGATCCTGACATTATATTGGGCTTCAATTTTTGGGAGGTTTTGAATCACAGAGTGGTTCAGCAGTGGTGGCGGAGGAATATTGGTATAGGACGCTATTGACAGTTGATATAGGACTGACAGGGAGCTATACAGGGCATAAGTCCAGGGTGCATGGTAATATTTGGATATACTCATAGTGGCAACAATTAAAAACTAAAGCTGGGGGGGGGTACTGGGTTCCTGGCCAGGGGTGCTCTGTCGTGGCCCCTAGGGGAGCAGTGGCAGTCCCCCAGGTGCAATGGTAAGGACCAGGAAGGAATGAGGGTCCAACAGTGAGAGCATGATACTAATGACTATGTTTGTGAGCCTATATGCCTGAAATAAGAACAAGGCCTAGAGCAGCACTGTGCCTGGGAATTTCCTCCTGACAGCCTTCATGTTACTCAAATGTGGCCAGTCTCGAAGCCAAACTCAGTATGTAAATGCAATGCCTTCCCCCCAGAGTGGGACATGACACCCGGGGATGAGCCTCCCTGGCACCGAGGGATCACTACCAAGTACCAACTGATTATGCAACTAGAAAATGACCTTGAATTGAAGGTTCAATGCAGATCAGCAGAATATCCCTGTCTACATATAATAACATGACTTTAAAATGCTGTTTGACCTAATGTAAGGGGGAAATGGAAAGGAGAAATGAGTTTATATGGCTACGAGTCTCTAAAAAAGAGTCTGGAGGCTTTCAGAAGGATTGCCCTTAAGCACAACTGAGCAGAGTCTAAGAGACAGATAAAGTAGATACAACCCCAGGTATTCATTCCTTTGAGGACTAAAGAGACCCACGGGTTCTATGGTCATGGCAGATGAGGTTTACTGCCATATCAGATGGCCCTTCTTTGGAGCTGGTGTTTCTGTGTGATGGAGCTGGACTCAGATGGGATCTCTTTGCACAAGACTTTCATGCTACTTTACTGGAATTGTAGTTGGTGTTGGGGCTTAAGATATATTTAGGGGATTTGAATCTCTGGACTGACAATATGATAGCCAGGCACTGACCTCAACAGACTTCAGCTGCTACAATCTGATTTATTGGACTCACCTCACTCAGCTAAGATGGAGTTGACGAAGGACAACCACCACACCATGGAGTCTAGAGGGCCTACAACTGAAAGCAAGAGGATTGCATCCAGTACCCATGTGGAATCTGAGCCTCCTCTTGACATAGAGGTGCAACGGACACAACCAATCCAAGGTCCACAGAGAAAAGGTGGCATTGGAGTGGGAAAAGTGGACATGGTGGCTGATGGGTATGGTGAATGGCAGGAAGAGATGAGAGGTGGAGGCGCCTTTGGGACTTAGAGTTGCCCTGGATGGTGCTTCAGGGGCAATCAGCAGACATTGTAAATCCTCCCAGAGCCTACTGGATGGAATGTGGGAGAGTATGGGCCATGATGTGGACCATTGACCATGGGGTGCGGAGATGCCAAGAGATGTACTTACCAAATGCAATGGATGTGTCATGATGATGGGAGTGAGGTTTGCTGGGGGGGGAGTGGTGGGGTGGGGGTGGTAGGGTTGAATGGGACCTCATATTTTTTTAATGTAATATTTTTACAAAATCAATTAAAAAAATTAAAAGAAAGAGTGGCATGGAATGCAGAGCCCTTTAGGGAATTTTTGAGTTATTCATTATTGATAGAAGATTGGGGGGGGGTGGAATAGGAGGTGATATTGAAGAGGAAGACAAGATTTCACTGTGCGTATGTATTTCTGTGTGTCCATGGCTACATGAGTATGGATAGAAGTTAAATAGTTGTTTCTAAGAATTAAAATGGTTACCCAAGGTATGTATGTATATATGCAATGTAACAATACAGGAGAAAATGTGAGTATCAGATTTGCTATTTTATTCTCCTAACCCCATTGTCTCAACACCTTGTCCCCAACACTCCAACCCAAACAGCATATACAAGCAAAAATATATTTGGCACAGAATAAGGTATTCAGTGAGTATGATCCATATATACTAATGACCTGGTAAGATACAAATTATAATAGACTCAAGTCTTTATTTATTATAATGAATGACTCTAATATAGATTCAACAAATTCCCTAAGTTGGCTTAATGTACTGTTTATTGAGCTATACTTTAAATGTAGTAAAATGACCGTTTTTAGTGTACGATTCTATGGGTTTGACAAACACATACACTTATGAACATACCCAATTAAAATATAGTGCAGGAACAAAGATGGGGCTCAAGTGATTGAGCTCCCTCCTACCACACGGGAGGGCTATGGTTTGGTTCCCAGTGTCTCCTAAAGAAGAAAGAGAGCTGGTGCAACAGACAGGCACAGCAGGCTGACTCAACAAGATGATGCAACAAGAGACACAAGAAGAAAGAACATAACGAGAGATACAACAAAGCAGGGAATGGAGGTGGCTCAAGTGATTAGGTATCTCCTTCCACCATTGGAGGTCCAGGTTCAGTTCCCGTTACCTTCCTAAAGAAACAGCAAACAGACTCAGCAAGTGCAAACAATGAGGGGGTGGGGAGAAATAAATAAATAAAATAAATCTTTTTAAAAAATACAGTATGTTACTATCACTCAAATGTGTAATTACCAGAACAATAAAAATATAGTATGGGTCCATCAGCCCCCAAAATTTCTTCATGCCATTTTGTGATTAACTCAAGCCAATGGCAGCAACTGATCCACATTTTGTCCCTGTAGTTATGCATTTCCCAGAGTGTAATGTAAATGGAATCACAGTTTGTAGTCTTTGAATCTGGCTACTTTGATTTGGCTTAATGCATGTGAGATTCATCCATATTATTAGATGCTTCAACAGTTCCTTCTGTTTTATTGCTGTTTTATTCCATTGTATGTATGCACAAGAGTTTGTTTATCTATTCACCAGTTTAAAAGCATTGGGTTGTTTCCAGGTTTTGCCAATTATTTATGAAGCCACTATATACATTATATAAAAGTTTGCTTGTGAACATCAGTTTTCTCTTTGGCAAATATTTTGGAATGAAATTGATGGGTGATATAGTAAGTATATTTTTAACTATATTTGTAACTGATAAACCGGTTTTCAGTTTGGCTTTAGCACTTAACAGTCCCTCCAGCAAAATATGTGAATTCCAATTGCTCTTCATTCCAACCAGCAGTGGACTTTTCCAGATTTCATTGTTAGTGCTAGGTATGGAGTATCACAGTGTAATTTTAATTTTAATTTCCTAAATGACACATGATGTTGAACATATTCTCATGTCCTTTTTGCCATCCATATATCTTCTTTGGTGAAGTATCCACTCAACACCTTTTCCCATAGTTTTAGATGGAGTATTTCTTATATTTGTGCTTTGAAAGTATTTTTTATATTTGGATAGTCATGTTCTGCAAAAATCTTCCCTCACCCAATAACTTTTCATTGTCCTAATGCTATCTTTCAAAGAGCAGAAATTTTAAATTTTGACAAAGGCTACAGTTTTGGGTTTTTTTCTTTTATGGATTGTACTTTTGATGTCATAAATAAGAAATATTTGCTTAATCTAAGGTGACAAAAAATATGTTTTCTACTCCTAGAACTCTTGGCCACTAAGGTCATTGCAGTAGGGAAAGAGATGGTTGGAGGACTGGATTTTGCACCATATTTTAAGTGCCATGGTTGAAAGTGACTTATGTCAGTGCTTCTCCTACTTTAACGTGCATCACCTGGAATCTTGTTAATGAGGATTCTGATTAAGGAGGTTGGAGATTGAGCTAGGGATATGCATTTCTAGCAAGTCCTAAGGTAATAGTGGTGCTGCTGTCTCATAGCCCACACCTGGAGAAGCAGAGACTCAACTTCCTTCTGAATACATCCCTTTGGCCTGAATCCTTCATTTGCTCTAACCTAATTGCAGAGAGGTCAAGGAACGTGTTTTTCCTATGTACCCAGGAAAAGACATTATTTCTGTCCCATGAGACTACAACAAGCAACCTTACAGAATCAAGATGGAAGTTACCTCTGCAGCTGCAGGGTCACTGTGGTTTGGCTGAATTATATCTCTAATGATATCCATGGCTAGTGCCTGGAACCTGCCATGTTACCATATGTGGCAAAAGGGACTTTGCAGATGTGATTAAATATAGGATTTTAAGATCAGATGATTAGTCTGAATCATGCTGGTGGGCCCAATGTAATCACAAGGGCCTTGTAAGAAGAAGGAGGGTCAGTGTCAGAGAGGGTGACATGATGATGGAAGCAGAGAAAGAGAAGCAGTTGCAATGATGGAAGCAGAGGTCAAAGTGACATCAGTTGTGGAAGGGACCCACAAACCAATGAATGCAAGTAGCATCCAGAAGCTAGAAAGGGTAAGGAATGGATTCTCCTCTGGAGCATCCAAAGAAATACAGCCCTGTCATACCTTGATTTTAATCCAGTGAGACTTATTTTCGACTTCTGAACTCCAGAACACTTTCAGGGAACTCAGGAATTGGTTAAACACTCAGAGAAGCAACTGTTTTTAAAGACCTGGGACTGACATTTTGAAGGTGGCTGAGAAACTCCTGGCCTTGGACAAGGTTATGAGAAGGACACATGAGCCAAAACTGAGGGTGGGACTTTGAACAGTGAGCTATGATTCCATGAGTCTGGAGCTTCCTGATATTTGAATACTTTTCTCCCTCTCAAGAGATAGCATAGACAGTTTTATGTTGAAGGGAGCAGCAAGGTCTTAGGTTCAGGACATCCTGTCAGCTTGGGTCTGAGAGAACTGCTGAAGAAGGAAGCAAAGAACTAAATTTGTCAGAGATGGAGATTTTTTTTTTTTAAGGGTAAATGGTAATTAGGCTTATGGATGCCAGTTTATTTAATTAATATAAAATTTAACCAGACATCTGAATAATTTTCATATTGAAAGTAGAGAAAGAAAAGTAAGGAATTTGAAAAAGGCCCATTACAATTTCAAATATTACAGAAAACAAGCATATACAAATGATGAGACTGTAGACATACTGATTTCAACTTTCCAAGGACATATACAAAATGAAGTCAATTTTGAAATTTTCTGAGTTTACTTTCAATAAATACATACGATTTACCAAAAAACCACTGACACAACTCTTAAGTAAACATAATTTAAGTCCTGGAGGAATTGCAACTTAAGTACTTTTCAGCAGTATGCAAGGTAGCTACTGAAAATTACATTCATGTTTTGAACGTCAAAATCTGATATTTGTTGATGCATAAATTTTACTTCGTGCAGACTTATCTCAACCCGAAGGGGAAATATCTTGTCAAATTCATATAACAAACAACTAACCAATTTAAATTGTACAATTCAAGGACATTCAGTACATTCTCACGTTGTGCGAGTACCACATCCATGTTTCGGTATCTTTTTTAAGCATAACGGTCACAATGAAACAAAAGACAAGTCAGCAAGTTAAACTTAAAAGGAACGGAAGATTTTCACTTTTCTCCCAGGAGAAACTGTACAACAGAGCTGAAGATTTTTGATACAATCTATTTTAGTAGTGTAATTTCCTGGTAAGCTGGCCTCTCCTCCTTGCTTAACATCCTTGAACAAAGACTAAATCAATTATGACATCTCTTTTTGCCTTTGCCCACTGAATACCAACACTTCCTCAGAATCATTTTCAGCCAGCACCCCACACAATAACCATCATGGCAGGCATGGATGTGCCTGCTCAGAACTCCCTTCAGGAAAGCACTTGCTGCCCAGCTGCCAAGAGTACGGCATTCTTCTGCTCTTAACTCCTTCAGGGTCTGTTTCAGCTTTTGGGAGGAAATTGTATTCTTTTCTGGGCAACCCCTGGTCAATGCCTGAGCAGGGCCATAATGTAAGGGCCCAGTTGTTAATAACTCCAGTTATTATGCCATAATAAAAATTCTCCATTCCAAAAAAATATGTATCAATTGGCCAGATATTTCAAACTCTTTGATAAACTTTTAAAAATGAAGCAAATAAAATGATGGACCTAACTGATACTGCGGTCCTATGAAGCAAGCTACCTAAGATGGAAATGAACAGTCTAAAAAGATAATCAAGGAGATGGGAGAGAAAGGTTTGACAGAATACAGAAGGCTCTAAAAACATGAGATGCCCTAAACAACAACAGATAGCCATACTTAAAAAACAAAACTAAACAAAACACTGCTATATGCAAGTGTCCACATTGTGAAATTTTCTGACCTATATTTTTACTAAAATGAAATAATTGGAAAAACTATTACAGAGCAACATAGCCAATAAATCAGGAGTAATATTAGTAAGGAAAATAGTAGAGAAAAAATAAGAAAAAAGCAGGATTACAGATTATTATAGGGTTAAAAAAAAAAGAAGTGAGAGAGACAAAACTCACACACTCAGTGGGGAAATTTCAAGGATCTACACATTTCAGAAAGATGGGGTTTCCTTGTTTTCCTCCCAGGGTTATGGCCAGAAGTGGAGAAGACAGGCTTAAAGAATTTGAACTCATTACTTTTGGAGTGTCTCATCAGACACACCTTATCCTGGAACAGGGTCCCAGTGCCACTAACACCCACCCAGTAGCCTGGAAAGGGGCCCTCTGGCTCTGAGCAATAATACCCCGAGGCAGCCTGTTCCTCCTGCACAGCCGCACCATACCACGATGAACAGCAGCACCAAGATCAGGAAGAGCAAGGAGAAAAAGGCCAAGGCCATTACAACATATTCTTTTATTTATTTTTTTTATGCCTAGGTGTGCATTTGTTTTTTGAAATATATTTTTTATTTATTTTTAAGAGATACTTAGATTATGTAAAATGTTACATAAATAAATAAATGGGATTCCCATAAGCACCACTCCTCACACCTCCCACTTTTCCCACATTAAGAATATCTTTTATTAGTGTGGTAGGTTCACTGCAGTTGATGAACACATTTTGGAGCACTGCCATAAGCATGGATTATAGTTTACGTGGTAGTTTGTACTTTCTCCCACTCCATTCTGTAGGTTATGGCAGAATATGTAATGGACTGTATCTATCTTTGCAATGTCATTCATGATGATTCCAAGTCCTGAAAATTCCCCCATATTACATCTCTTTTTCCCTCTCTCTGACTTCAGCACCTCCAGTGGCCACTGTCTCCACGTCAATGATATAATTTCTTCCATTGCTAAAATCACAATAAGTCTATAGTAGAATACCAGTAAGTCTACTCTAGTCCATATTTTATTCCCCAATCCTGAGGATTCTGGGATGGTGATGCCCACTCCATTGCTAATTGAGAGGGGACTTTGATCCCATATGGCTGGTGGATAGGACTCTCTTGCTTGCAGTTGTAGACACTCTTGGTTCCTTGGTGTAGTGGTTGCCCATCCTCACCTCCTTGTTAGTTGTCCTGGGTGAGTCCAATGAACTGGAGAGTAGGTGTTGCAACTCCACTGAGGCTCAGGGCCCAGCTGGCACATGGACAGCCCAGAGATTCAAGTCTCTTGGGCATACACATACCAACTCCACCATGAACTATAGGTTGCAACAGCAGAGGCATGTGTATAGAAGACACATCTGAGGGCAACTCTATCACACTTGGGAACCAAAAAACAAAGTAGGGCCCACTGGGAAGCACCAAACTCTGGAGCTATCTGCCATGACAAAATAGGACCTGGGTGTCTTCAGAACCCTCAGGAGCACCACTATTTTGGGTAGTATTTAGTTTGGCTGTCTGTGAGATCCTGCTGATATGTGCATGAGCATTACCTCTCTGATGACCTCCTGACTCACTTTGAAGTCTCTTAACCATATCAACTCATTTGTCCTTACCTTTTCCCCCTTTTATTCAAGTCCTTTTTCCAGTTGCATCACTAGCTGGTTATTGGTAGTAATCCCTTGGTGCCAGAGACGCTTATCCCTGGGAGTCACGTCCCACACTGGGGGGGAAGGTAATGCATTTATATGCTGAGTTTGGCTAAGAGAGAGGTCACATTTGAGCAACATGGAGGCTCCCGGGTGGTAACTCTTAAGCACCCTACAACGCTAGCCTAAGCTGCAATTTCAAGAGCAAAAGGTTTATTAGCATTCTCATCAATATATAGGGTCTATTAATGGATCAGCCTTCCGCACTAGTCATTGCTCCTGAACTTGGGGGATTGTTGCTGTTCCATTAGAGAATGTGACAGCACTCCCCCAGATGAAATTCAGTATTCTTTCGGTTGCTGTGCAGAACTCTACCCACTGTGGCAATGCCCTATGAACATTTGAAGGCATTTATATACCTTATACATGTTCACAGGTGAACTTTCTCCCATGTGTCCTCCATCACTGACACCTCAAACCAATGACGCTCCCCTGCCATAGTTGTAACCCTTCTGTGATCCAAAACTTCTTAAAAAATGAAGCTAAGAATATTGCCAAATTCAATTAAGAAAAAAAGGAAATAGTAATGATAGGTTTAAACATAAGAAATAAAATACATAATAATTTCAAAAAACTAAAAGTAAAAAAATATTGGGGCATTAAAAAATGAAAAATAATTAAAAAATTTTTTTTTACATTTTACCTTTCATCACTGTAATAACTATTGTCCTGTATGTACAGTGACATTTTAACCATTTCTCCCCAGGGTCTTACTTTTTTTCATTTCATCTTCAAAGAAATTTTTTTAAAAAAGATTTATTTATTTATTTCTCTCCCTTTCCCCCCGCCAGTTGTCTGCTCTCTGTGTCCATTCTTTGTGTGTTCTCCTGTGACCACTTCTATCCTTATCAGCAGCACCAGGAATCTGTGTTTCTTTTTGTGTCATTTTGCTCTGTTAGCTCTCTGTGTGTGCAGTGCCATTCTTGGGCAGGCTGCACTTTCTTTCATGCTGGGTGGCTCTCCTTACAGGATGCACTCCTTGTGCACGGGGCTCCCCTACTCAGGGGACACCCCTGTGTAGCAGGGCACTCCTTGTGCACATCAGCACTGCCCATGGGCCAGCTCCACATGGGTCAAGGAGGCCCAGGGTTTGAACGGCGGACCTCCCATTTGGTAAGTGGACACCCTATCCATTGGGCCATGTCCGCTTCCCCAAAGAAATTTTAGGTCACAGTAAAGTCCATACAGAATATAGGGGACTCCCATGTATGTAACATCCTCCTCCTTTCCCCCTTCCCTATTAATAACATTTTTACATGTGGATGGTACATTTGTTACAACTGATGTTCAAATATTGAAATCATGGTCAGTGGTTTACATTATGGTTTATATTTTAGAACATACACTTTTATAAATTTTTGATGAAATTTAACATGGCCTGTAGCCATCATTGCAAGATCATGCAGAACACTTCCGTTGTCCCCTAACTACTACTCTTCTATCTATTCTATTCCTCCCTCCCACTCCCCTCAGGGCCCTCGGTGACCACCAGCTTCACTGCTTGAAGGGCAAGATTCATAGATACTTGCAATAATGCTGAGGGCTTGACACACTAATGTGTCCTTCCCCTATTAGGAAGCGCCCATGCTCTTGAGAGACACCTACCCTCTGTTTAAGAACATATTGAGCCTCCCCAATTTGGGAGTCCAACTACTTCCCACTCATTATGTTGCTCTCCCCCCACTGATACAACATACTTTGACCAAATGATCACTCACACATTCTCTGGAAGATTGCCCCAGGTGTCCATTGTGCCGAATGCCCCTTCCCCATCCAACACCCTGAACCAGTAACCCTTCCTTGTCATATTGCCAAAAGAGTTTTCTTAATATAGTAGTTTCAACCACATACCTGCCAATCCCTATGTTCACCTGCTCCCTGCCCCAACCCTCCCACCAGTTCCATGGACCTTCCAATCCATCCTCCTCATCCTAGCCCCCTGTCAAGCTTGCAGCACCCAACCCAATAATATCCCTACACCGCTGTCATATCCCTTCATTGCACAACTACTCACTTCCACTTTATCATAGATTTCGCTGGTGTGGGTGTTGGCTCACAACCTTCTTCTCGCTTTCTATTTCCTGTAAACGTATCTTCCAGACTCTAACTCTCTGAGTCAGCTCAATTTCCTTAATTCATATCAGAGAGGTTGTGTAATATTTGTCCTTCAATGCCTAGCTTACTTCACTCAACATAAGATCCTCTAGATTCATCCATGTTATCCCATGTGTTAGTACTGTATTCTTTCTTACAATGAGTAATATTCCATTGTATGTACATACCACATTTTGTTTATGCATTCATCTGCTAATGGGTGTTTTGGTTGATTACAAATTTTGGCAAAAGTGAAGAATGCCACTATGAATATTGGTGTGCATACATCTGTTCATGTCCTTGTTTTCAGTTCTCCTGGGTATATACCCAGCAGTGGAATTTCTGGGTCATATGGCAGATCTATAGTTAGTTTTTTGAGGAACCACCAAACGGTCCACCACAATGGTGGACCATTCTAAATATGTACCAGCAGTGCATGTGTTCCCTTTCCTCCACATCCTCTTGAACATTTGTAGTCCTCTGTTTTTTCAATGGCCACCAGTCTAATGGGTTTAAGATGGTATCTCATTGTAGTTTTAATTGGCATTTCCATAATAGCTAGTCATGTTGAGTATCATTTCATGTGCTTTTTAGCCATTTGTATTTCATCTTTGGAGAAGTGTTTGTTCAAATCACTTTCCCATTTTTTAAATGGGTTGTCTTTTTATTTTTAAGATATAGGATTTCTTTATATATGCTGGAAATAAGGCTCCTATCAGATAAATGGTTACCTAATATTTTCCCCATTGTGTAGGCTGTCTTTTGACTTCCTTGACAAAATCCTTTGAGATGCAAAACAATTTAATTTTGAGCAAGTCCCATTTATCTATTTTTTCTTTCAGTGCTCATGCTTTGGGTGTGAAATTCATGAAACCATTTCCTATTACAAGTTCCCATAGATGCTTCCCTATATTATCTTCCAGTGTTTATGGGCTTGGCTCTTATATTTAGATATTTTATCCATCTTGAGTTGATTTTTGTATAAGGTGTGAGATGATGTTCCTCTTTCATTCTTCTGGATGTGGATATCCAGCTCTCCAAACACCATTTGTTGAAGAGGCCTTTCTCTCCCAGTTGAGTAGGCTTGGTGGTCTTGTTGAATATCAGAAGACTATATATATGAGGTTCTATATCAGAAGTCTCAATTCAGCTCCATTGGTCAGTATGTCTATCCTTATGCCAATACCATGAAGTTTTGACCATTGTTGCTTTGTAGTATGTTTTAAAATCAGGTCGTGTTATTCCTCTGATTTCAGTTTTCTTTCTTGCTATGTCTTTGGCTACTCAGCACCTCTTGTACTTTGAAATAAATTTCATAGTTAGTTTTTCCAATTCAGTAAAAAATGCTGTGCTGATTTTTATTGGGATTGCATTGTCTGTAGATTAGTTTTGGTAGGATAGACATCTAATGATATTTAGTCTTCTTACCCATGAAGAGGGAATATTCTTCCATTTATTTAAGTCTTCTTTGATTTCCTTTTACAGTATTGTATAGTTTTCTGCATGTAAATCTTTTACATCTTTAGTTAGATTTATTCCGAGGTATTTGATTTCTTTAGTTACTAGTGTAAATGGTATCTTTTCTTGATTTCCTCCTCAGGTTGCTCATTATGGGTGCACAGAATTGCTACTGATTTTCACACATTGATCATATAACCTGCAACATTACTAAACTTGTTTATAAGTTCTAGAAGCTTTATTGTAGATTTCTCAGGGCTTTCTATGTAGAGGATCATGTCATCTGCAAATAGTGAAATTTACATGTCTTTCCAATTTGGATGCCTTTTATATCTTTTTCTTGCCTCAGTGCTCAAGCAAGTACTTCTAACACAATGTTAAATAGGAATGGAGATAGTGTTCATCCTTGTCTTGTTCCTAATTATTAGAGGGGGAACTTTTAGGATTTCACCATTGTATGTGATGTTAGCTGTTGGTTTTTCATATATACCCTTTATCATGTTCAGAAAGTTCCCTTCTATTCCTTCTTTTGCAGTGTTTTTATCAGGAAAGGATGCTGTATTTTGTCAAATGTTTTTTTCTGTGTCTATAGAGATGATTGTGTGATTTTTTGCTTTAGCTCTGTTTATGTGGTGTAATACATTGAGGGATTTTCTTATGTGAACCATTCTTGCATACCTGGGATGAAACCAACTTGGTCATGGCATATAATTTTTTTGATGTGTTGTTGAAATAATTAGCAAGTATCTTGTTAAGGATTTTAAAATCTAGGTTCATTATAGAGATTGATCTGTAGTTTTCCAATTCTTGTGACATCTTCATTTGGCTTTGGTATTAGGGGAATGTTGGCATCATATAATGAGTTAGGAAATGTTCCTTCTACTTCTGTTTTTTGGAAGAGTTTAAGCAGCATTGGTATTAGTTCTTCCTGCAATGTTCAGTAAAACTCACCTGTGAGGCTGTCTGGTCCTGGGCTCTTCTTAGTTGGTAGGTTTTTAATGACTGATTCTATCTCTTTACTTGTGACTGGTCTGTTGAGTTCATCAATTTCTTCTTTCATTGGTGTAGGATGCTTGTGTGTTTCTAGGAATTTGCCTATTTCTTTTAAATTGCCCTACTGGTTGGCATATAATTTTTTCAAAGTATCCTCTTATGGTTCTCTTTATTTCTGTGCAGTCAGTGGTGATATAACCTTCCTCATTTCTTATCTTTTATATTTGCAGCTTCTCTCTCTTTTTCTTTGTTAGTCTAGCTAAGGGTTTGTCAATTTTATTGATCTTCTTGAAGAACCAGCGTTCAGTTTTGTTTATTTTTTCTAGTGCTTGATTATTTTCTATTTCATTTAATTCTAATCTTTGTTATTTCCTTCCCTCTACATTCTTTAGGGTTAGTTTGTTGTTCTTTTTCTAATTCCTCCAGGTGTGCAATTAGGTCTTGAGTTTTAGCTCCTTTTTCTTGTCTGATATATGCATTATGGCTATGAATTTTCCTTGGTACAGCTTTAGCTGCTTTCCATGTCATTTTCATTAATTTCAAGGTATTCCTGATTTCTTTCAAAATTTCCTCCTCGACCCACTGTTTGTCTAAGAGTGTGTTGTTTAATTTCCATATATTAATTTCTTTATCTAATCTGGTTTTCTGCCCCTTACTGATTTCCTCCTTCATTCCACTGTGGTCAGAGAAATTACTTTGTATACTTTCAATCTTTCTGAGTTCATTGAGAATTTTTCTGTGGCCTAGAATGTGGTCTTTCTTGGAGAATGGTCAAAGCAGACTCAAGAAAAATTTATCCCACTGTATTTGGGTGTAGTGTTCTGTATGTGTCTATTAGGTCCAGATCCTCTAATATATCATTCAAAGTTTCTTTATTGATTCTCTGTCAAGAGTTTCTGTCTAATGGTGATAATGGTGTATTAAAGTCCCCCACTGTAACTGTAAAGGCATCTATTTCTCCACCTTAGTTTTTCCAGTCTTTGCCTCATATATTTTGAGGCACCCTGATTAGGTGCATAAATGTTTATAATTGTTCTTTCATCTTGAAAGATGACCCCTTTTACTAATATATAGTGTCCATCTTTATATCTTACAATACTTTTGCATTTAAAGTCTATTTTACCCAGTATTAATATAGCTACTCCCACCCTTTTTTGGTTATTGTTTGCTTTTAAGATTGTTTCCCAGTCTTTCACTTTCAGCCTCCTTGAATCCCTGGGTCTCAGGTGGGATTCTTTTAGACAGCATATAGGTGGGTCATATTTACTTATCCATTCTGCCAATCTGTGTCTCTTGACTGGTGAGTTTAATCCATTAACATTCAGTGTTATTATTCTCAAGGAATTACTTACATTAGCCATATTTTCTTTGGGTTTAGTTCATGTATGTGACATGTTGTTTTATTTTTTATTTTATTTTTTTTAAAGATTTATTTATGTATTTATTTAACTCCCCCCCCCACCGGTTGTCTGTTCTCTGTGTCTGTTTGCTGCCTATTGTTTCTTTGCCCGCTTCTGTTGTCGTCAACGGCATGGGAAATGTGAGCGGCACCATTCCTAGGCAGGCTGTACTTTCTTTCACGCTGGGCGGCTGTCCTTATGGGGCGCACTCCTTGTGCATGGGACTCCCCTACGTGTGGGACACCCCTGCATGGCACGGCACTCCTTGCGCTCATCAGCACTGCGCATGGACCAGCTCCACACGGGTCAAGGAGGTCTGGGATTTGAACTGTGGACCTCCCATGTCACATGTTGTTTTATTTCTCTTTTTGTCTTTGTAGTTGTTCTTACACTCCCCCAAACTTTCTCTCCTGTTTTTTCCTTTCAGCCTAGAGAACTCTCTGTAGTATATCTTGAAGGGCAGGTTTCTTAGTGACATACTCTCTTAATTTCTGTTTATCTGTGAATATTTTGATTTCCATCATTTTTGAATTCCAGTTTTACTGGATAAAGAATTCTTGGCTGAATGCTTTTTCTTTTAGTATCTTAACTATGTTATACCATTGCTTTCTTGCCTCCATGGTTTCAGATGAGAAATCAGCACTAATCTTATTGAGTTTCCCTTTTATGTGATGGTTCTTTTTTCCCTTGCTGCCTTCATTATTTTCTCTTTGTCTTGAGCTTGAAGAGTTTCACACATGTATGTCTTGGAGTAGGCCTGTTGAAATGTATACTGTTTGTGGTGTGCTGCACTTTCTGGGCATGTGCATCTATCTCCCTCAACAGGGTTGAGAAGTTTTCAGCTATTTTTTCCTCCAACAATCTTTCTGTTCCATTTCCCTTCTCTTCTCCCTCTGGGATGCCTATAATGCATATATTTGTGCATTTTGTGTTGTCATTCAAATCCTTAATTCTCTGCTGGACTTTTTTCTATCTTTCATCTATCTGTTCTACTATCTGCTTGACTTCAGATGTACTGCTTTCCACATAGCTAATTCTTTCCTCTTCCCGTTCAAATCTGCTTTCATGTGCTTCCAGTGTATTTTTGATTTCTTGGATTGTGCCACTCATCAACATCATATCAGTTATCTTTTTCTGTATGTTTACAATTTCCTGAGTATGTTCTCCTGGTGTCTTAATATCCTTAATCTCTTCATTCACTTCATTAAGTTGGACCATGAGATTTGTTTGAAAAGCTTTGATTCATTGTTCCAAGTTTTGAATCTCTCCCTGGTTTTTAGTTTGTTCATTGGACTGGGTCATGTCTTCCTGTTTCTTGATATGGTTTGTAATTTTTTTGTTGCTGTCTGGCCATCTTTTTATCTTGATGGCTTTAGTCAGTTGATTACTTTCTCTCTCTCCTTTAGGATTTTATTTAGCTGCTCTTTTGTGTGTGTGTTTATGTTTTCTCTTTGACACTTTGTTTTTGTTCTATTTCCTTGCTGTTTTCTATGTTCCCTTGTAGGAAAAATATTAGGGACTTAGAAAGCAAAAGATGTTAGAAAAGAGAAGGGATAATGGTTATAATTATAGTCAGAGTTAGAAGAGGAATCACGTAAGGCTAGGGAAATGAATATGTAACTTACATAAGCAGGATAGAGTAATAGGAATGAAAACATGGAGTACCTACAATGAAATGGGAAACTGGATAGAGAAAAATATATATAATGAATTAAAAGGCCAGAATGATGAGGAGAGAGGGAAAGAGAAAATAGAGGACAAAAAGGAAAAAGTTGATAAAAGAAAGATAACAGAATAGATGAAATAGAAACAAAAACCAGAAAAAAATGAGGGCTAAACAAAGAGGTGGAATGTAGGAACAACAAAGAGAGTCAAAGATAGTAATATGAAGGAAGGAAAAGAGATAGCCTTGGTAGACAAAATTGGTATACAGAGAAAAGGGGAATTCAAAGAAGAGGAAACAAGAAACAAGTCAGCAGCACCTAATTGAAAAGAAAAAGAAAAATGGGGGGAGGGAGGGGAACAAAGAGGGAAGAAAAACAAGGAAACAATACAAACAAAAAAATAAGAAGCAAGCAGTCAAACAAAAGCTAAGGAAGAACTGTCTTCTCACTTAGGCCCCTATGGAGCTTCTCAGGCTGCCAGTGTTCACCAATCCATTACCCTGCAGCCTTCCCTCTGAAGGTTTTGAAGCATATTTTAGTGAGTAAACTAAGTTAAATTTTTAAACAAATGTAACCTTTTCTTAGGAAAAATAAGAGACCCAAGAAAAGCTAATATAAAAATAATATCTATGTTTTCCCTGTCCTAAAATATCTGCTGGATGTTTGATATCCCAGGGGATCACTACTCTAAGAGGAGACAGGATTCAAACTAGGGACCTTGTATATTCAAGGTGGAAACTCCTCCACTGAGGTAAACTTTCTCACTGGGTCAGTTAGCTCTTCAGAAATCTATCAAGCCACTTTCCCTTGGGCATATTTGACTCTTTGTAGTTGGATGAATTCCTGCTGATTGGGAGTCTGTGCCTGCCTCCTCTTTATTCTTACTGCTTTCTCTCCCAGGGCAGCCAGATGCAATAGCTTGTGTGAGCATTTCCCCCATCACCTCTCCAGGTCAGGTTGAGTTCCCTTTTAAAATTCAAATGGGACCTTGGTGCCTTAACTCACTGCAGAAAGAAATGACCGCCAACCCTCTTCCAGACTACCTCCTCCTCCCAGGGGACCCTAACTAGACTATTGGAAGCTTATTAAGCACTTCCTACTGCCCACCTCCCTTAGGGGAGTTGAAATTTTTAGTTTTCAGCACAGGACTAGTCAATTGCCTGACTACATTTTTGCAGGCCAAGTTTCCCTATCCCAGGGCAGTTAGGTGCCTCAGCAGCTTTGCCTCTCTCCTCCTGCTGGTGTCACCTCAAGCCAGCTGGTATGCTCCTCGAAGCTCGAAGGGGGTCCAGGCAACCAAATTCACAGAAAGAAAACTCCTCTCCACCCTCCACCAGAACTCTTCCACTTTCAGAGAACTCTTCTCCAGCTGGGTAGACGCTCTCCCTGGCTTTTTGCCTTGAGGTAGGGCTTCACTGTCCTGCAGTTTCCAACCTCAAGGGCAAGAAACTCATGCTTTTTCCTTGAACAGTTTATCTCTTTGTCCAGCTCTCTCCAGACCAATGCCCTGAAGCCTCCTGCTCTGTGGGTTCACAAAACAGTTCACTCGGGCAGGATCTTGTCCCAACTCCAACATATTCTTATTAGACATATCAGGGTGGGTTATTTTTCCATGGATTCACTGATTGCAGCTGAAGCTGGCACATCACCCAGGAAAACTGGCTAGGAAGATTTAACCTTTAGTGGACAGTCAGTTAGGAGCCAGCACACTCAGTACCACAGAATGCATGAAGACCAGCTTTTCATAGCTCTGTGTACAGATATTATAAGATTTTTTCTTTCTCTTTTCTGATTGATCTTATATATCCCTATGGCAGGGTCGCTCAAAAAGCCCTTGGCTGAAAGGAAGTTTCTGAGATTCAATGCCTCTGTTCTGAGGTGCCCAAAGATGTACTTACCAAATGCAATGGATGTGTCATGATGATGGGAATGAGTGTTGATGGGGGGGAGAGGTGGGGTGGGGGTGGTGGGGTTGAATGGGACCTCATATATATATATTTTTTTTAATGTAATATTATTACAAAGTCAATTAAAAAAAAAAGCCTCTGTTCTTAGTCAACGGTTTTTGATACCGTAACTGCCCAAATCCAAATCCTCAGCTCACTTCTATCCGCAAGCCGTTTTCCTTTGTGTGATTCAAGACATAATTTATATAAAAGTCATCTCTCTATCACGGGCTGTAATTCTCCTTTAATTAGATTGTAATTAAAACCAAATAGAGAAACATGCAGATGAATAACTTCATAAATTTTTACTCCCAGAAAACAGTTACTTTTTTCTTTGTTAATCAGCCTAAAATATATTCAGAGAACAGTTTTCTGCATCTTGATAGTAAACCCCTGAGCATGTCTGTGTGACTTTTCCCCTGAAAGGCTCTTACACAGAGCATTTTAATTTTCCATAGTATTGGTATGTTGACCTCTGAGACCTTGTAAAGTAAAGTATTTATGATCCTGGGCTTTTTTATTATATTGTTTCAATATTTTGTAACATTCATATTTCTTGCTGATGTTTTTGGCATTAAAAATCACTCAAGCTGTGCTAAAATATTATGGTATTCAGTGAACCATACCATGGAAGGATAATTCAGTTCAGTGAGGTTATTCCAGCTCATCATGTACAAAAAGGATTGAAAGAAATTGTAGAAGAGTCTCAGCTTCCTACATGGGCAGTATTGAGACTTGCTCCCACACCCAATAACTTGACATAGAAAAACCTTCACTTGAACATAGAAATTTCTAGTTTTAAGTGTTTAGAAAGGACTGGAAATGAAAGGAATAATACAATGGCCCAAGATATAAGAAAGCAAAGTACTGGTACTGGTAAACAGTTTCTCTGGATCACCAATATCCTTTACCTGTGGCACAGACAAAAATTGAGCTTCAACAAAGAGTCAGCGCTCATTCCCAATTTCAACATATCTCTAAAGAAGTCCAACAAATGATGTCATCTCAAACTTAATTAGCTTAGTAGAATGTGCTATTACAGATAGAAACCAGGGATGACTTAATGTCCACATATTTAAGTTGTCTGTAACTATGGATATACCCACACAATGCCTAAGGTTGAATGCTATACTTATGCCATTTTCTACTTATTTTGGTATTTCTATCCCAAGAGTAGACAAATACAGAGCCTCTTTCTTATCACACTCAGACTGACATATAGATTATAAGAGTATCTTGTGTGTTTTGCTCTTTTGTATATTTTCTGTTTTGATTGGTTAACCATTTATGTTTGACATTAATAATATCATAAAAAGTCCTAAAAGCTGACTGGTCAAAACACCAATATTTACATGCTTAAAGGATATGTGTGCAGGGTCTATGGGAGCCTCTTATATATTTAATGTACCATTTTGTGTGATCTATGTATCTTTAAAAAAAGGGAAAAAATGATTAAAAAATAAAGAATGTAGTGTGTATATATGTTTAAATTATACAGGTCAAACATGTTTTGAATTACAAATGATTGAGACCTTAAATTTGGTGTACCCATTTAATAGAAGTCATAAATTCCTTCTGAAGATGAAAAACAGACCTTTCAAATTTTATTTCTTGTAGATAAGAGAAGTAAATACTGTGGCAATATAAAAATGCAGTACAGTGCTAAGCACATGAGCTCTGGAATCAGCTAGGTTCTGGGTTCAAATGGAGCCACTGCTACTTACCTGCTGGATGGCTTTGGGCAAGTTACTTTGTCTTTTCTATGCCTCAAATTCATCATTTGTAAAATTGGTATATGGTTCAACTGCTATAGCAAAAACAATAAAATGATACTGAATTAAATAAGATAGAAGTTTATTTTTCTCTCAGATAATAACTCTGCTCATAAGCAGTCTAGGATTGAAATAGCACCTCTAGGGTACCAGGGACAGGGCTCGTTCTATCATGTTGCTTTGCTATTTTCAATATATAACTTCCATGTTTTGGTCCAAAGAATGCTGCCTAAGCTCTAGTTTCATGTTTACATATTTGCCAGTGGGAAAATGAATAAATGAAAAGGAAGTGAGGTAGACCACAAAAATGGTCATTGTTTTCCACCCTTCCCTGTATCTATGTCCCTTTACAACATGACTTGCAGCAATTCCTAGAAAGTAGTCAATTTTCCCACCCCTTGAATATGTGCGGTCTTGTGATTTGCTTTAACTAATAAAATGCAGCAAAAATGACATTGTGAGAGTTCTGAATCACAGTCTCTTGAGGTCTTGAACTCTTCTGCTTGCTCACCTGGAACCTGCTAGCCACTGCATAAACAAGCAGAGACTAGTCCACCGGATGAAAAAAGATGTGGAGCCCCACTGCTCCTATGGCTCCAGCTCACAGTCAGCCCGCCAAGTAGCTGCCAGATTACCACAACTGTAAAAGTTCAGTGACTGCCAGAAGAATCAAACAACTGATCCTGGCCCAAATTGTCAGCTGCAGAACTGAGTAAAAATAAATGGTTGTTGTTTTACCCCACTAAGTTTTTAGG
The DNA here is from genome assembly GCF_030445035.2 of Dasypus novemcinctus. Lineage (NCBI taxonomy): Eukaryota > Metazoa > Chordata > Mammalia > Cingulata > Dasypodidae > Dasypus > Dasypus novemcinctus. The sequence goes on along the minus strand of NC_080700.1, from coordinate 4,809,716 downwards.
AGGTTTGTTAGTCAGCAAGAGAAAAAAGGAAAGACATTACTTTCTTTTGATAAATAAAACCTAGGAAGCCCATCATGGAGGCACCCATGCTAAGCCCCACATCAGCAAGACCAAAAACCTAAGCAAATCTCTATTTCCTATAAATGCCTGACTCACCCAGAAAACCAAATTTACATACAGCCAATTAGTTATCACCAACTAACTTCATCCATCCCAAGCAACACTTGCACAAACCATTTTAGGAAACATAGTCTGAGCTAACCAATAAAATGTTTCTCACAATGCACTTGTTTATTCTACCTGTAAAAATTAATTTCTCTGTTTCCCTATTTCATGAATCGATTCACTAAAACTCTGAGATCCAACCAAAATTTGCTCAAGCTTTTATTTGAACATCTTCTAAGCTATGGCCTGGAATCTTCACGTATCACTTCCACACATTTGCCAAAGATAATTTAACCTTCTGGCCACCCTAGCTGCAAGGGAATCTAGGAAATGTAGTTTTTAGGTAGATGGACATCCTGTGTCCAACTACACCTAAGTTCTATTATTAAAGGATAAAGGGGAGAATCTATAGCGAGGGTTAAGTAGTAGTTTATGCCATCTCTCGTTCTTCAGTTTGTTATGAAGATTACATGAGAACACAATTGCAAACTCCTTGGCCCCAGTGACTTGGAACTTCAAAAGGGACCAATAAATATTTGCTGTTATTTATAGTCAGAATCAGAAAAAGACAATATTTGTTTAAATAGTCACAAAGAATAATCTGCCATCTCAAATTCTCCAGACACATTTCTGGTTTGGGAGGAGGCAACCTCTGTCTCTTCCCAAACTAAAGTCAGGGACCACATTGGAAGAAGATCATGGAGAGAACATAATGACATTGAAACACTCTGTCTTCTGATGTGATGTGGACAAAGCCTGGGTGCCTGCTAGAAAAGATTAGATAGAGTCGATGGCATAAAGGCAGAGGACAGGACTAAAGGAAGTCTGTTCAATTCTATTATCTGTCCCTGTGTAATAGAGAATGTCACTGGGCAACTGTTAGAAAGCAGAGAAGAAAGGATTTTTTTCCTCCTATTTCTCTTTTTCTTTTATTTCCCATAAAAAAAGAAAAAAAAGTGGTGTATTAGTAAGCAATTTTGGTCTTGAGCAGAGTAAAAAATTGGTGCCTTTCCTGTGGTCAATTTATGTCTCTTCCTTATTTTAAAGTAAAATAAATGAAAATAAGCAGAATGGGAGATGGACTGTGTAGGAAACTGACAGAAATGAAATCTAAATGTAAATCTTTTGAAAACAGCACAAGGGACACATATAATTCTCCATAAAATATGATTGTCATTTATTGGTGAGTTCAATTATCACCTAATGATAGCTGTAAAACAAATAAGGAACTAATAAATAGGCTTTAATCATGAACACAAGTTTATCTCTATTTTCTGTACACCACAATAATTTGACTGAGCCTGTGGTTTCTTTAGATATCTGACGTTCTGAATTTTCCTCCAGACTACTGGATGGCATTACACTTGGTAAATAGTTACCATTGTTGAAATCTGTGTGACTAGTTCCTCTCTAAGTCCAGAGCTGCTGCCAATTCAGAATTTGCTATTACAGGTCAAATCCTGAAACAACCTGAAAAAATATAAGTAAGAGACCCTGGATGGAAGAAAGATTAAATAATAAGTAAAGTGGCACTTGCACAAAAGAAGGAGACAGCAGTGAGATGGAGGGCAGGCATGGGCCATCTTGTGTGTGGCAGTATTTATACAATATGTCCAATTGAAATGCAAGGAAGGGCTCAAGGTCAACAACAACTAGAAAATCAGAAATCCTTAAGAAAGAAGGCTTTGTGAGGAGCCATATATGGGTAAGGACTAGGAACTGAAAGCAGGGTGAGCCAGAGAATACAAAGGATATTCCAAATGGGTGGAGAGAAGAAGCATAAACCAGTGTAATGGCATTGAAGAGAAAAAGAAAATGGAAGGCCCTAAAGCAGGGCTTTTAGGAATATTTATTTTATTCAGAATGATTAAGAAGCAAATACCCGTCACCCATTCAAGCTGATATTCTAAAATATGAAAAATTGTGTTGAAAGCTGGAAACTCTGATAAAGGTGATTGTGAAGGCTGATAATTCCATATTCCCTGGGGAAGCTGATGGAAGTAGGGGCAGAAATTCTTTCTGGTTTCTGAAATTTTTTTTTTTTTTTTTTTTTTTTTTTTGGGTTTTAAGGTCTCTAGCTGATTGCATGAGGAGAATCCCCACATTGCTGAGAATAATCACCTTTTTTGGTTGTAGATACAATCAACTGCTGATGTAATCAACTGGCTGTAGCTGCAAACTCAGCTACAAAATTCCGTCATGCTAATAACCAGGCCAGTTATTGCCTGACTGCCATGACATGAACGGGTGAACAGAGAAGCTGAGGGAAGGCAACAGGAGCTTAAGAAAGACACACAAAGACAAGTTTAGAGGGGACCAGGTGGGCCAGGGCTAGCTGCTGGCAAAGTCAAGGCCCCGAGCTGGCACTACAAGCTCTATTTAAAGCAGTTAACTAGGTCATTGTTCTCAGAGCAGGGGCTATCAGGCATGAAGTTCTTTGAGGAGGGTTTTCTTAGAGTTCCTTCCTATCAGGACATCAGCTCCTTTCTGCTTTCTTGCAGGTACAGACACGGTTGGCCACACCCTCACCTCTCTGAGCACATTGATCCTCCCTAGCAATGTGGCTTGAGCCCACACATTACTTCGGGGACCACCTACACTTGACCACACAACTGGACACCATAACCTAAACAAGTTAACACCTTAACTTGACCATCACACCCACCCACTGTCACTTAATGGTTTTAGTATCTGTTCTAATGTTGTGATTGTTGTGTCGATCTATTTTTTTATTAGGAGTTACAAATAAAAAATCCTAATGCTATCACTCCTTCTACATTAACTCATATTTTCATACAAAGAAGAAATCTCTCCCATTAGCTGTTTGTTTACTCTGAAATAAGGTTTATACAGAAAAAGCAAAATAAATGCTTTTTTATAGAAAAGTTGGTGAACCAGTTTGTTTAGTTTAAGAATGTTTATGAACTCATACATTTTTTTATATTTGGTGTGCCCCAATCCATTGCATTCCTAATAAGCTCTGCATTTTCAACAAAAGAATTTCTTTTAGAAGTGTGCTGTTCTAATGTATTCACAGGCTATTTTCCCCCTTCTCTCCACCTCAGTGAAAAAAGGTTTCCAAGGTGGAGTGAAGAAAGTGTGCATGTTGCTATTCTTCTCAGCTGTGGGGAGTCAATGGTTAACATGTTGTACAGCTGATGCCCTGTCTCAGTGAGTGAAAGGCCCATGAGTCCCAAGAAGAAATCTCTTTCACTGAGATTGGGGCCCTGTGTTGGTTTGAGTCTTTTGTGGGCCATGAGAAAATTATGTTCTTAAATTGAACCTGTTTTGAACCTTTGATTAGATTAGATCCATTAAGAACCATTTGGTTAGATTGCTCCAGTAGGGCATAGCCCAGGGTGGTTCTTAATCCTCTTACTGGCACCATTTATAAACAGAGGAATCCTCAGACACAGAAAAGAGCTTCAGAGACAGAGAGGGATCTCCAGAAGTTGAAGTTAATGAACCTGTGTGAGAGAAAAGCCACAGATGGAACAGCCCAAAGCAGAACTGGCAAGGAGGTCCAGAGGAGAGGGGAGAGGCCAGCCAATGCCACCATCATGCCCTGCCATGTGTCTGATCACCCACAGGTAAGCTCAGGGAGAAAATGAGCCAGCAAGAGAAAGCAGAGTCTGGAAGAGCTGCCATTCCATGTGGCAGGAGTCCAGGATTGCCAGGAGCCAAGCTTTGGGGAGAAACCTTCATCTAATACCTTGATTTGGACATTTTTTCCAGCCTTGCAACTGTAAGCTTCAAGCCTAATAAATCCCATTGTAAAAGCCACCCCATTTCTAGTGTATTACTTCCAGCAGCTTTTAGCAAACTAAAATACCCTCCACAGGTATTTGGTACACCTTTCAGCAGGAGTACTGTGGTACCTGAACCAAGTCACTTACCCTTACTACATCTCAGCTTTATAATAAAACTAGGTGGTTGGAACTCAAAGGAAGCCCGTGAGTTCATGAGAACTCATGATAAACATCTCTAGTGTGCCATCAAGATGAGCTGAAGCCACAGCTAAGGTGACATGAATACCATCTTGTTTGGTTTCTCTTTTTCTCAAGAAAACAAATCATTTCCATGAGTCTCTCCAAGCTTATATTCTGTCCAGTTGTCAGGAGCCAAGGTACTGGATTCCAGCTGCAATGTGGATATGCATCTCTCAAGATCCTGCAGAGCACCCCAAGTTCCTTCAGCTGGTAGCCACCCCTCCATGGCATTTGTTCTCTTCTGAGCCATCAGCATAGGGGTGCCATATTCGTGTCTGGTCTGTGCCAGAGCAGTGCCCAGTGAGACCCCAAGTGGAGCTCTAAGCACCAGCATGAGGCAGTTGCCATGATGCTGGATGGGACTAGAAGGTACACATCTCATACCACTGATGTCATTTGATAAAGAGACTGACCTGCTGCACACTTAAGCCATGCCTGGTTTGCACCCTTGTACTATTAATTTTCCTTCTTCAAGAGTGGGATTTTTCAGTCTTCTTTTATCTTTGCCTTCCCTTGCCATAGAACTTTGCAAGTAGACATTGCAGACCTGGGGAATGTAATCAGATTAGATTCTTTGACCTCACATTCCACTCATGCACCTGGAATGCTTGATAGGATCATGTAGGAAGAGATTTTTGAACAGGAGAGAAACTAAAACCTCTTCCTAATTGAAACTAGTGAAGTTTGCCTTACCTGTTGCTTCTCTCTTGATGCCCTGCCTGCATTCTTTTGGTCTCCCATGGGATTCAGCCCCCTCAGTGAGGCTCTTGAAAATAACTTGTTGCCAGTAGATGTTTGTGTCTTTCATTCTCTTTCCCAGGACTTCTCTGATGCCCGAGGGGATGCCCAAAGGGAGCCTGCACACAGCAGGGGTGTGCGTGAACCACCCAAGGACAAACCTCAGCCAAGGGGGAATGGGAGGGGGAGCTAAATGCTCCTCCAAGTTGATCCTCTGGTGGAAAATTCTGAGAGACATTTTCTCCACTCCTTGGAAAGCTCTGATCAGCATCAAGCTTCAGTTGCTCTTTGGGACCTTGACAGTGTCCCCCCAGGCCCTCACTCCTGCTCCCTGGACTTACCTTCTGTAGCAGTTTGATATGGTTATGAATTCCAAAAATAGACATTGGATTATGTTTGTAATCTGGTTTGTACCTGGGCATGATTAGGTTATGATCAGGCTTTGAATGGGCCATGTCATTAGGGTGTTGAGTCCCCACCCACCCACCAAGGGGACTCACAGATAAAAGGCATGGCAAAGGACAGAGTTGGAGTCTGATGCTGAAGCCTTAAGGTGGAGCCCCAGGAAGTAACCTCATGGAGGAAAAAGAAGACAGCCCCAAGAAGAAGCAAGCCCTGGGAAGAAAAGAACCTTGAACCCTGGAAGGGAGGAACCCAGGAAGCCTGAACCCTCACAGCCGTCAGCAGTCATCTTGTTCCAACACATGGAAATAGACTTTGGTGAGGGAAATAACTTATGCTTATGGTCTGGTATCTGACCCACCCCAAATAAATACCCTTCATAAAAACCAACCAATTCCCATTATTTTGCATCAGCACCCCTTTGGCTGACTAAGGAACCTCGTGAACCCTGCCCTCATATCAGCCACAGCTTTCAGTGGAAGTCCCAGCCACAGCAGTGGAGTTTGTACTAGTATCAATATTAGCTGAGTACCTACTGTAGGTCAGATGAGCCATCAGTGATGACAGAGATGTACTGTGCCCCCCAGAGCTGCCAGCCAAGTGCAGAACAAAATGCCACCTGAAATTGAAGCTACAGTGTCACATCAAGATAGTGCATTAAATTTTTTTTACAACGAAATGATTTGTCTCAAATTCCATCTGAATTCTCCAGATAATTGGTGCCATTTACTTCCAGATTCCCATATATGATACCCGATCACCTGTGCAAGTTAATCCGTGGCCCTTAGTGATCCCCCTGCCCTGTCGATAAGAGAGTTTGGAGAGGTAGCTGGAGATTATAAAAGTTTTTTTTTTTTCCCTAGAGAAAACAAAACATTTGCTGGTGCTTTCATGAAGGCCTCTGCCCACAGGGGAAGGATGAGAGACTCTTCTCCTTCACCTCATGAGTAGGAGACGTGGCTCTATGTCTCTAAGCTCTAGGGACAACGTCTCCAAGTGGTCCCTGAGGTTGATGAGTCCCTGGGAGCGTGGGAACATGGGAGGCTGGTACCTCGCTCTGGCCAACACATGAGGGACACGTCTGCTCTGACTGGAGCAGAAAGATGGGTGAGGAGGGCAATCAAAGCATGGGCGGTTCTCCAAGAAATCATGTGGCCACGTGAGAGACACCTGGTACTGCACAGTGCTGTCTGAAATCCTGCCCAAGGGACCTCTGGACCCCCCAAGGCCACCTCAGCAGAGAGGTGCCTGGACTGAGGGGGCGTCCTACGACAGGAGCCTGCATTAAGAACCTGCAGACAAGAAGCCTCCGAAGAGGGGTGCTCCTTGGTCATTACCTGAGACTGCCTCTCCCCTGCCTGCCTGTCACCTGCAGTCCCTACTGGCTTTTCCTTCTGGAAGCTGCACCGTCCTCGTCCTCCCTTTCCGCCGCCCGCACATCAATGGGCTCGGCCTCAGGGCCACCACAGATGCTCTTCTCTCTGCCTGGAACGACCCACGGCCCCCCGGATTTCACAAGTCCGGCTCCTCATTATCGTTTGTGTTTCAGGCCAACCTTCCTAAAGCCGCCCTGGTTAAAGTATTCCCGAGCCTGTTTTGTTCCCCTTTTCATTTTATTGATACACACACATATCTCAGGCTTTCAAGTTGAGTTAACTTTCAGCAAACGGAACACAGCTCTTGAACCAGCATTTGGCTCAAGAAACAGGAGAGCGCTCTGGAACAGCTCAGTTTTGCCAGATTCCACGTGGTTCGATTCGATTCGTGCTGCTGAACACCCGCACCGGTGGTGACTGAGGCCCTGAAATACGGCTCGCTGCATGTTGACCGACGCTGCTGCGGACACGCTGGGTTAATACACGGTGGCGGTGAATTCCACCTGCGTCTTCCACTTCTGGTCCGCGGCTTCTGGAGGGTTTCAGAGGCCCCGCGCGGGCGGCCTGTACTTCCCTGCTTGGGCCCCTCCGCGAGGGCAAGCGCAAGGGCAATCAGGCGGGGGTGCGCCGGTGGGGGGGGCGGGCTGCACCTGCCCAGCAGACGGGGCTCCTCGCGTCCCAAGTGGGAGCTCCAGGGACCCGAAGGGAGACTGGAGGGCGCGGCCCCATCCCGAGTCCGGCTGCTCCGGCCGCCCTGCGGCCCCCGCCCTGCACCCTCCGCCCTGCTCCCCGCGCCCTGCGCCCCCTGCACTGCGCTCCCCCCGCTCTGTGCCCCCCGCCCTGCTCCCCGGCCCTGCTCCCTCCGCCCAGTTTTGTAATGCGAGGCCGTGGTTGCCTGGCAACCGCCAGACTCGGCGCCGGGCAGCGGGGCAGGAGGACTCGTTCGAGTTCCCTGGCCGGGCGGGACGACAGGACCTCGGCCGAGAAGCCGGAAGAGGGCGGCCTGGAGGACGAGGAGGAGATCACCGCCGCCACGCTGCGGGGCAAGCCCCGTCCGCCGCCCATCTCGGCGCTGTCCTCCTTCAGCTACGTCCCACCGCGACGCCCGGACCCCAAGGAGCACAGCTACTACTCCCGCCAGGCCCGGGGGAGGCGCGCGGGGCGGCCCCGGGGGAGGGGCGGTGCCGGGGCGGGGCTGGAGCGGGGCTGCACGCGAGGGGAGACTTTGGGGGCGGGGCGAGGCTGCAAGCGAGGGGCGAGGTTAGAGGCTGCGGGCGGGGTAGGGGCGTGGCTGGGGCGGGCTGCAAGCGGGGAGAGAAATAAGGGCCGGGAGGTGGGCCTGGGGATGGGGTTGCAAGCGGGGAGAGAGGTTAGGGGCTGGGGGCGGGGCTGCAAGAAGGAGGAGAGGCCAGGGGCTGGGGCGGGGCAGGGTGGGGCTGGGGCGGGGCTGCAAGCGGCGGGGAGAGGTTAGGGGCTGGGGGCGGGGCTGGGGCAGTGCTCAAGCGGGGGGAGAAGTTTAGGGACTCGGGTGGGGCTGCGGCGGGCTTCACAGCCGGGAGGGTTGCGGGGCGGGGGGAGCTGTGCCACCCATAACGGGGACTGGAGATCCAGCTGCACAGCGTGGAAGGGGTCTGGTGACCCGGCAGGGCGTGGGGGCGGGGCCCGGGCAGCCTGTGGGATGCTTCTGGGGGTGGGAGCAGGACAGCACACTGGGAAAGGGCTACCGGGAAGGTCGAGCGGGTGGGGGGGAAGAAGGGAATGCTCCCTGGGGAGGAGGACTCGATGGGGCGCCCGGGGTGGAGGGGCCAGGGGCTCCTCGGAGGAATCGGTGGGAAGGGCGCCTGGACCCCGGAGAGCAGAGCTTCTAGTACTGGGAGACACAGTGACACCCACCCTCCGGAGCTGGAGGGACCTCGCGGCTACCCGGGGGTGCTCAGTCTGCAAAGGGCACGCGGAGGCTGTGCAGCGTGTGGGCGCGGCCCCCTGAGCGGTCTGCGCGGTGGTCCCCAGGCCGTGAGGAAGAAGCCAGGCCGGTGGCGGTCCTGGGCTCCGGGGACCCTCGGGCCGCCTTCCCATCCACCAAGGAGAAGCAGGATTAGGTCTGCACCGTCTGGCGCCGCCGTTCTGGGAAGGTGTGCGTGGTGGGAAGAGCTCGAGGGGTCTGAGCAGCTGAAGCCCCCAAGAGAGGGCGGAAGGAAGCAAGAGATGCCTGTTGAGAGTTGTCCAGGTCACCCATTCCTTTCTTTTCAACCTTGTTTCTATAGACCCCAGGGTGTCCGGGGGCATCTGATTAGATCAGAGCCTTGGTTGGGGTCCCTAAGCCTGGCGGACAGCTGGGCAACTGGGCTATCAGCCCTCCTGGTGGGATGGGATGGCCAGAATAGGGGCGCGTCACTCTTCAGGCTGCTGTCACAAGTGCCACAACTGGGTGGCTAAAAACACCAGAAACTGGGCTCTCAGCCCTGCAGGCTGAAACCACAAGTGCATGGGCTGGTGCTGGTGGGTCTATCCTGGCTGCTCTGCTCCTGGCGCTTGGCCAGCAAGCCTTGGGTTTCAGGGCCTCCTCAGTCAGTCGCCCTGGGGTCTGCTCTGTCTCTCTTCCCATGGCGCCCCCCCCCCTTGTCTGTCTGTGCCCACACCCCCCTTCTAAAGACACCAGCTGTACTGGACTAAGGGGCCACCCACTGCAGTCAGCCTCACTCAATTTAAATGATTCCATTCACAATAATGCTTTTGTAAAAAGTTCCCAGGTACCCGGGATTAGGACTTCAAGGTATCTTTTTGGGGGACACAGCTCAACCCATAGCACAAAATACAGATCCACTTGGAAAGGAAGTTAATGGTGTATAAAATAACCCCACAAAATGCCTCCTTCCTCTCCTAGCAGCCCACAATCAGTGGTGTGCAGGTAAGTCCCTAGTTCAAGTCAGCTCTCGCTGGAGTAACTGGTGGGAGGCCTCTGACTCTCACGAGCTTCACTTCACACACAGAAGCAACGTGGCCCTCAGCCTGCCCCCGAGTCATCTCTTGAATCTGAGGCCCCCTCTATCTGGCTTTGAGCATGTGGAAGGACTGGAGGGAGAGAGGAAGGAAGGTCTCTTGACACTGTACCTGTCTCTGCCGGCCATTAAAACAGGAGTGGGGTGGAACGGAAGGGGTCCCAACCTTCTGCAACACACACCTCATATGTTTTTTTTTTTTTTCCTGTGAGCGATAGGTTTTAAACAACTGTAAATAGTTTCACTTATTAAGTGAGCTTTACATTTTAAGTATGCAGTACCTATGATACTGAGTTGATGGCCTTCGTGAGATAATAGCCAAAAAGCCAGGATCTTGGTGTATGAAGTTGTTCTTTGCCACTTTATTGAGAGAATATAAAATTCACCTGGATTTTCAGAATAACAAAGATAGCTCACACTACACCGTTTGTACCTTTGAAGAGTCTCTTTCCATAGCACCCTAAGGTGGACTGTAGACTGCTCCTCAGTGGGGTGTCACTGATGTAAGGTACCGCTGAGGACTGCACAGTGGGGCTTGTGGCTTCTGAAGCTCAAATGTGGTGGAAAAGCAGAGCAGAACCGCTGCCCACTGCGGGCCAGGCCCAAGACAGAGAAGGGCAGAGTGAGCCTGAAGACAGTTTCTCCTTCCTGAATTTGGCAGTCTGATAAGTGGCCCCACCTTCCAGGGCTAACTGAACAAGGGCCAAAAAGGAGCCCTGAGGTAGGAAGTGACCCGGGCTCTGTCTCTTGGAGAGAAAGCAGGAATGAGCCATAAGCATGCCTCTCTATAGGACAGGATGGGCACACTAAGGCCCGTGGGCCAAATCTGGCCCCCTGCCTGTTTTGATAAAGTTTTTAAAGATCACAATCACACCCATTGATTTCCCTATTGTCCAGTCTAGGATGTCGGGGCTGAGTGATTGCGACAGAGCCCACGGGGCAGGAGAGTTCCCACCTGGCCCTCCACAGAGAAAGTCCCTGACTCCTGCTCCAATGCCTTACAGCCTCCTGGAAAATGGGAAGTGTCTTTAGAACACATTTATTCAAAAGCATTTCAGGGCAGATTAGCTGGGGTCACAGGCAAATTCAAATCCTGAGGCTTTGGGTATTAAAAAAGGAAATGATGTCACCAAAATAAATATTAATTAAAATCTAAAGAAAAGAGCCTTAAAAGCAACAAGAACAGCAAAAGGCATTTCAAAGTCCATTTTGTGGGTGAGCTACCATTGTTCATGCCACATTATTGGATTATGGGCACTGGTATCTGATCAGTTCCAGAGCTCCAGGAGCAGGTCCTCTAAACTTGGGATCATGGACATAAAGAGAGTGAGTTCTGTAGGACAGGTTTGCTGAAGGACTGAACTGCCCTGAAATTCACTGCAGGTAATTTCAGGCCCTACCAAAGCTGATCAAATTACTTCCTAAGTCATTTCCAAGGAGCACAGTTAACAGTAGTCAGTGGTGGTTAGCAGCCCAGGCTGGGGAGTCCTGGGTGGAAGTGTCAGCTCCATGTTGACTAGCTGTGGGGGCTTCATGAGGCACAGCCTCTCCATCTCACTTTGCTGTTCTAGGACAGATCAAACAGAACCAACCTCACAGAGCACTTATGAGAATGAAAATGTCATTAGTGTGCATACAGTGGGTCACAGTGAGCCCTGGGTCGGTGGAGGTCATTACTGTTATTGGCTTTGGCTAGTGATGGTCAGTGCCCAGAGGCCCAAAGTCTTTCCTCCCTGATCTGGTCACTGTAGGAGATGCACGTGAGAGAAGCTTCAACATGGGGGCATAGCAGCCCAGGCAAACTGAGACAGTGGCTTAATGTAAAGATAGAGTTCCCATGCCAAGGTGTGTGTGTGTGTGTGTGTGTGTGTGTGTGTGTGTGTGTGTGTGTGGCAGGGAGGCTCTACTCCATCCAGTCTCAGCAGCCCAGGTGGAGGGAGGGCCACTGCTCAGCCTGCTGTCCTTTCGGTGTGAAGCCTTGGGAGCCCCTGGCCATGAGTGCTTACATGCTTCTGACTGAAGAGTTGCTCATAACTCCTTGGTCACATGGAAGCACCTAGCAGAGGAGCAGGGATGGTTACTCCTCTGTGTGGCCAGGAATGGAGGAGAATGGGCTCTTGGTGTCATTTACCACTCAGCAGACCCTGAAGAGCCCTGTGGGTTGTGTCTCTGGCTCCCCTTCCCACTGTTGGAAAGCCCATGCTTCTCCTGCCAAGTGCCCTTTCTCAGCCACAGCTCCACCCCGAGGACCAAGGTCTCATCCACAGTCACGTCCATTTCCCACCCCCAGCCCCACCGACCTCGGCAGCCCTCTTTCTGCACTGCCCTCTACTTTGTTCACGCCTCAGTTATTTCCTAAGGGAAAACTGATGGTAGACAGCAAGGGCTAAACCAGTATCAAGAAACACTGAATTCAACAATACTCAAAACACAAAGGGCCAGAGGGACATCAGGAGAGAAAGGTAAATGGGGTTTGTTTTGCTCTGTGTTTAAAAAGCAGCATCATGTGTGAAACAGGAAATCCCTTAAGAGATTGTAATAGCAAAATACCAATAAACCCAGAAGCTCTGTTTTGTGAGAGCATCTAAATCTAGATCAGCTTTATTAACATTCTGCTTCAACCCATAAAGCAGCGGAAGAAAAAAAGAGAAAAGAAAAATTGATGAAAAAAATAAAAGAAAAGCAGATTTTTCAGTTTGGTTAGTTGTTGGAAACAGATGGTCATGTTACTAACTGAGGCTGGCTGATGATGAAATTATTTTATTTTTCTGTGATAGAAGAATTCATTTTTGTTCTGCAAAAGTTCAAAATTTGCAAAATCCCCACAGAAAAAACCTGTCTAAGATTCTGATAACATCCACCAGCAGTGCTAAAGAAGGCTATTCTGAGCTATGGTAGGCTCCTGGCAACTAATCCAGGGCTTGGGAGGCAGGTATTGCTGCTTACTCATCGTTTTTACTTTAAAGAGTGTTTTAGACCTGACTAGAAGGAGAAGAAATGGGCATTTTTCTGTCATGTTGCATATCATACTCTATTATGCTGGCTTTCTCCAGCTTAGGGAACAAAATAAAGTACCATTTGCTCACACATTCAGTGTAGGGTGATTGCATGCTCTGTTCTTGAGCCCATTCTTCCCCTTTAGGATCTTCCTCCCAGAGTAAGAACCCTAGGGGCTTGCTCAGCTCAGAAGGGTCAGAGGAAGCACAAGCCCAGCCTTTTCCCTGAGGATCTTCCCTTTCCCTGTTCCCCTGCTGTTAGAGCTGCCCGCTGCTGGCTGACCCATCCCCAGGCTGGGTGGGGCTGGTCCCACCGGGTCCAACCAGGTCCCACCAGGTCCCACCAGAGCACAGCCAGGCTGGCCACCCTCTCCACTTTGGCACTAGGTTTCAGGTGTGAGGGAGGAGGGTGCCTCCCACCTCTCCACCAGGTGTCTGGAGGCCAGGTCTCTGTGCTGGACCCAGCAGCTGTTCTCCCACCACATATGTGTTCCACTGTGGGCTGGTCCAGAGGGACTCAAGCCACAGATCTGACCAGGAGTGCAACTTCCTTCTAAGTCCTTAATTTACTGGGTGGCGTGAGAGTGATAGGAAGCACGTTATCTTTCTTTCCTGCCAGCTGGCCTCAAGTGGGCTGGGCAGTATCTCTACTCAGAGGGGAGGGTCTGGATTCCAGAACTTTCCCTGGCAGAAGACCAAGTTCCTCCTTTGGAGAACTGACCTCCCACCATCCCAGCAGAGTGGGTGGAGTGCTTGGGCTTCCTTGGATTCCTGAAGGGCCTTCTGGTCTGGGGGCTTACCTATAAAGTTTCCTTCAAGAGGACATAACACTCCCAGCTAGAGGTGACACCCAGCCCATCAGCTTCCTATGTTACATATGTTAAAGATAATGAGAGCTCTCCATGGTGTATTACATTTTTTTAAAGTTTTATTTTATTTTATTCAAATATCTTTAATTTTATGTAGTGCAGCAGTTTGATATTGTGTATGAATTCCAAAAATAGATATTGGATCATGTTTGCAAACTGGTCTGTTCCTCTGGGCATATTAGATTGTGTTAACTTCAGAGATTTCACTTTTACTTTATTAAATTATGATGGGGGTTTTGAATGGGCCAGGTCAGTGGATGTTGAGTCTTCACTCCTTTGGTGGGCAGGGGCTCACCAAGAAAAAGACATGGCAAAGGAAGCAGTTGGAGTTTTGAGTTGGAGCCCTTTGAAGTAAACACACAGGAGAAGAACACAGATGACTAGAGATGGCTCCATGGACATGGCAGACGCCCCAGGAAGAGAGAGAGCCTGATGGTCTACAGCTGACCTTGTGGAGAAAACAAAGCAGCTGAGCCCAGAAAGAAACAAGGCCCATGGAGAGAGACAGCCCTTATACCAGCCTAAAGCTGAGACCAGAAGCTGGAACCACAGAGCCTGAAGAGGAAGGCTGAACCCTCGCAGAGACCGGCAGCCATCTTGCTCCAACATGCAGCAACAGACTTTGGCGAGGGAAGTAGCTTACACTTCATGACCTTGTGACTGTAAGCTTCTACCCCAAATAAATCCCCTTTATAAATGCCAACAGATTTCTGGTACTTTGCATCAGTACCCCTTTGGTTGACTAATACATATAGTCAAAACGATTGATATTTTTTGTGTGATTTTTCCCCATTGCTTTGATGATTAGAAGGTTCTTAGAGTTATTTTTTCACTTACTTTCAAAAATCCATCCAGAATTTTCTTTTGTCTACTATGAAATGAGAAGATACAAGTTTGTTTTTTCCCCAAAGAGTTATCCAATTTTCACAGTACCAAACACTGAAAACTTTATCACTGGCCGTGGTTTGGGCTTCTTGTTAACCTAGGAGTGTATGGGCCATACTGGAGGTGATGCTTTCAGCAGAAGCAAAGGCCATGTTGGGCCTTGGCACCCTGTGCCCACACCAGAAGTGGACAAGCTTGAAGGCAGTGATGGGAGGAAGCTCGGGTACAGTGGGCTCATTCTGGCCAGAAGCCCTGGGCCTGTGCTGGTAGGTTTTCTGTCCTCCCCTTCCTGTAAAGTGACTCAGAGCACAGGCACACCAGGATTTCAGCAGCTGTGTGACAAGTTCCTTTAGCATGGCCACCCTGGAATTCTCAAGAACTTTAAAATAACACTAAGGACTGTCTTGTTGCCCTTAGCAGGGTGGCTGTGGATGACAGCCAGGCTGACTTATCTTCACATCTCCCCCAGAAGGACCACGTGTCTTGCATAGGATGAAAGGTGTGTGAAGGGTTTGTAGAGGCTCATCTGAAGCTGCTTTCACCCAGTCTGAGTTCCTGGAGTCAGTGAGGATGGGGGTTACTGGATTTTCCAACATACTCTGCATCTGTGATGCATTCTCTTAACAGCTGCCTTCTACCTTGTGCCTTGTTGTTGGTAGAAATGCTTCCTAGTGTTACTATCCAGAAGAAAAAGTAATGCAAAAACAAGCTTAGGCAACCTGGCATTAGGTTAGAGACCTGATACTCCCCAAATCAAGCAAGACCAAGTGTCTCAGTTCACTGTGGGGAGGATCTAAGGCAGCCAGAGTGAGCCACAGCTAACCAGGGGAGGATTAAAGAACAGCTAGCATGTGCATTTCTTCTTCTTTTATTAGATAATGAGGCAGATGTACTTTCCCTTTAAGAACAAGCTGGGATGAAAAAAATGGAGGTATTAAAAGATGATACCTCTTTTAACAGCATTGTTTTCTAAACAACAGATGTAGGTGAGTGTACAAATATTTTACATTTATCATACACACATGTATATATACATATGGATATATGAGTTATATATGCATATATATATGAATTACCAAGTATGATAGCTCATGATAAACTACTTTTGTCTCTACAGAGGGATTTGCCTATACACAGCTGACTCTTGGCTGACAACATAACAAGTAACTCCTTTTCTGTTACACATTCCTAGGATTCAGGAATGGTTAATTTTGCAAAAGCAGTACAAGCTTACTAAAGAAAATTTAAGAAATACAGTAGAAGACATGAAGGAGAAAACCAGCACACAGCCCATGCTCCTTGAGACAGAGCACACTGTTTATTACTTTAACTTTGTGCACAAGTGATGGAGTCAGAGACAGAGAGCTGGGGAGCTGTCCCTGAACAGAGTCAGCTGTTGCATTCAGGGGTTTGTGATCTTATTTGTTAGCTTGGTGAAATATTAGACGGGGCAAGTTATGGGCCCTGCACCATACTTGGCATAGCACACAGAGAGTACTCAGTAAATATTTGCAGAATGAATGAGTGAATGATTGAATGAATAAATGAATGGATGCTAGGCAGGCCTAAAACAAAAGCAGCGGGCAGAGCACAAATAAGAAAAAGATAGGAGTGAAGAAGAAATGGAAAAGGAAAAAAATTGAGGAAGCTAAAATGAGCGGAGAAAAGAGGGCTGTGCCCCATTCCAGGCCCCTTGGCTTCGAGGGCACCTGCCCTTGCTGGTCTGGACCTCAGTTCCCTGCTCTGGGCCACAGCCAGTTCCATTCTAAGGGGAGACCCCCCAACCCCCAAATACTTGCTGCAGCCTGGAAACTCAATGCCCCTGCGCTCCATCAGGGACAGGTTAGCATCTGTGTTTCATCAGGCTTTGATGACTCAGCTTCAAATAAATGCTTGACTTTCTTTCTCTTTTTATTCCCAGACAGGTATTGTTTCCCTCTATGACTGCGCTTTTAAGAAGAATCTAGATTATAATCAGAAATTGCACCGAGATGATAGAGAACATGCAAAAAGCCTCAGACTTCACATTAACGAGGAGGTAATGTTAAGATGGGAAATCCACCAGCTATTACCAGATGAACATATGGATGTGTGTAAGTAATGTAATATTGTGTTCAGTTTGCTTTTCATAACTCAGGGAACCTGGCAGCTCTCCTGAGTCATACTGTACCCAGAAGCTATGACTAAGCTATTCTTATAGCTTCTCTCTTTTATCATGTTCCTTGTGTGTTAATTGTTATGATTCAGTTGTTTGGTCCTATGTAAACAAGCAATAAATGAGAGCAAAGTAAGAGATTCTTTTCCACGGGTAAAAGAAGTCTTTGCTTATCTCTGAATTCTGGCTGTCTCGGTTCTTCTCAGGACCCTGGACTCCCAGGGATGACCCTGCACAAGCAGGACTCCTCCTCCCAGGCGAGTTACCCAGCCACCGTCACCACCGCACATGGAACAAATCCCTGCTTGGCCTCCCCTCAGTTTTCTGAGAAAGGGGTTTTCATGTAGTTAGCCACATTGGGTGGCATCAGGACAGCAGTGCTCATGGGGAGAGATGGCCAAGGACTGCAGCAGGTCACCTGGGAAGGAGCACAGGCAGGCAGGCTTCTCAGAGGAGGTGGCATGGGCCCTGAGGACTCAAGGGTGAGGGAGCTGGCTGCATGAAGGGTAGCTCAGGGGTGCTCTGGTCAGATGGAAGGGATTGTGTGGAAGCACCAAGGTGCAACAGCACCTGGCATATGGGGGCAGTGGAGAGGTGAGCTGGAGGTCAAGGCTTACCTGGCCACAAGGGGGACTCAGTGGCTGAAGGAAGGAGCTTTGTTCTGGGCAACTCTGAGGGTGTTCCAGCCGGGAAGTGCTAGAGCTGATTCATTTTAAAAATCATTGTTCTCATTCTCCCCCAGTCCACCCAATGATGGAAGAGGTTGTTGGGGTGGGTGGGTTGGGGGGTATATGGGTACCTCATATATTTTTAATGTAACTTTTAAAAGAAAATAAAGAAGAAAAAATCTGGTTGTAGGTGCAGAGTAGTCCATGGGGCAGCCTTGAGTCTAAACAGGAAGAGCAGTCCAGGCAGAGCTGGTGGGGCTAGAACCCCATGGGAGAAGTTGGCTGGCTGGTGTGCTGATGGACCTGGTGTGAGTTGCGGGCAAGAGGAACCCAGGACAACTTCTAGATTTTTCTGCTTGAGTTGCTGTGGACTGGGGGGGGGGGGTGGGGGAGTGGAGGGTGTATTTTACTAAACTGGGGCTGAGGGAGGGGTAAGACCATGTGGTGAGTAATCAGTTGGCTGCCCTGACATTAGAATTCCATGATAAGGACCCTTTGCTAAGGTTTCAGCCACTCCACCTAAGTTCATCTGTGAAGGTTCTAGCACCTCTTTACAGGCAAAGGTCTATCATTAGAAGAAGGGCAAGACTCTGGGAAAGCTGCTCTCCATCACTGACTCCTTCAGGAACAGAGGAGACTTCTGTAAAATAATACCTAATATAAAGTTGACCACTCTTTTGTAAGAGTGTAGGATTATGTAATAAGATGCAGCACAGACCACATTTAACATTGCAAAAAAAGTGTATTCTTTATCAGAACGTATCACACTGCTTCATCGTCACTAGAAAGGGGAAAAGCTAATTATTAAACTTGAAGTAGCCTGAACAACTTTCCATGCTTTCCCAACCCACCTAATGGGAGCACCTCCATTTATTGAGGATGATTTTTACTACTCTTTCCCAGGAAATTTCTTCCTGGCATTAGGTCTCAACAGGCCTAACTGCCTGTTGCACTAGGCCCTCCTGCCGCATTTCCACACTGCAGCATTAGCCTCACAAAGTCTGATCTGAGGACAGTGCTTTTAATGTAGGCCAGTTGCTGAGTAGACAGCTTTTTTTAAATACATTTGACAGAAATTATAATACACAAGCTTCTGGTGGGAATCATTGGATTTTTGCCTGTTGCTGCTGCTGTTTAATAATGCCACCGTGTCATTTTTCACAATAATTTTTATTTTGATGTGAAAGAAAGTGCTGGAGGTACTATGAGGTGTATCATTTTTGTTCATATTCATTCATTCTGAATTTTTCTCTCATGAGAAAAGCATGCCTGGCATTACTTATATCCATGTAGTCAGCAGATACCTTTTGATCATCTGCTATAAGCTTACTGAGCATAAAGGCCACAAGACAAAAGTCCCTGCCCTCTGAGGGCTTACATTCCCATGAGACAAAAATAAAAGGCAAATGCACAGTGAACCTAATTGCAGGCAGTGGTCAGTGGTATGCAGAAAATAAAGCAGTGTAGGGTGAAATGTTAAATGGGTGAGGGGGAGTGGGAGGTGGTGAGGGCAGGGGGTCTGCTTTGGCTGAGCTGGGGCATTCTGGGAAGAGTGACTCTTGAACTAAGACATGATGGGAAGGAGACTGAAGGGAGAAGGGGCCAAGTTTCCAGGGGGAGGAAACAGAGAGGATGAAGGTCTGGAAGCTGGAAGGAGCCCTGTGTGTTTGGGGCAAGAAAGAGGGCCAGTACAGGAAGAAAGGCAGGCAGGAGGCAGCTGGGAGAGAAGGAAGAGGGATGGAGGTCATGAAGGTGTGGTCAGAGGGAAGCAGGGCCCAGGCCATAGAGCCTGGAGGAACTTGAGGACACTGGCAGGTCTGAGCAGAGGGCACAGAGGCTCACATGGTAGAGGTGCCGTCAGGCTTTGGAGTAGCCTGTAAGGGACCAGGGAGGAGGGGATGCAGGTGTACCTTGGTGCACCTAGGCAGGGTGCAGGTGTGTAGGCACCCACCTGGTGCACCTAGGCAGGGTGCAGGCATGCAGGCACCCATCTACAGCAATGTGGCAGCGTGCAGGTGTGCAGGCACCCACCTGGTGCACCATGGCAGGGTGTGGGTGCGTGCCCACCTGGCACCCCTTGGTGGGATTCAGGCACCTGCTGCGGCAGACCCCTGCTGACAGGAGCGTCTCCATGATCTCCCACAGGAGCACGAACGGCCTGTTGGGGTGCTGACATCTTCCACCTACGGGAAGCGCATCCACCAGCCTGTCGAGCCACTGAACCGCGACCATGGCTGCGCCAAATACGTGAGGGCTGACTTCTACAGGAAGAAATGACATTCCCAGCATCAAGGCCCCCGGCTTTGGGCACATTTCTCCAGCCTGAGGTTGCCCCAGGCTCCAAGGGCCCAGGGGCCCCTTTCACAGAGAGGGGGGAGCCTGGGGCCTTAAGTCCCCGTTGTGCTGACACCTGGAAACTGCAGTGATGCTTCCGTCCAGCCTTACGGTGGGGACGATGAACATCGAGCAGCTTCCCTAAGGGGCCTCCGTCAGGGCCTGGCGGAACCTTTAAGACGTGGGGGCACTGGGCAGGCTGGTTTTTACATGAGACTATTTCAGCTTAAGTGATGCTGGTACCTCATTCCCTGCGGGCACCTCCATGACATCAAACCTTTCCTCCCACCTTAAGTGACTGGGTGTTTTTGTTCACGGGCTCCACATTTGTATTTTGGGAGGGAGTGGAGTTATTTTCATAATAGTCATGGAAGCCACTACTGCCTGATATTATCTCTAGTGTACACAAAACAACCCTTGCCTTTTACTTTCCTCAAGAGGAAATATAAGGAAAGTTACATTTTGGCACAATTGAACTCCAGATACCACAATGCACTTTCTCCCCAATGGTCTGAACTGCAAATAATGGAATTTTGTTCACTTGAGGACAAAGATCCCTAGGAAGGATGGATGGTCCTGGTGTCCAGCATTTTCTGCTGTCACTTCACAAGTGAAAAGCAGCTGAGGTCATGGGGAAAGCATGGACCTTGGCATTCACCAGGGTTGGGTGAAATTCTGGCTCCTTTGCTTTCTAGCTCCAAGGTCTAGTGCAAGTCATGTCATCTATTGGAGTCTAAATTCCCCCACCTTTACAGCAGGGGATCCTAACCTAGTCTGTGTCTGTGTCTGGCTGGTCTGCCATGACACATACCACAAGCAGCAGGAATTCATTGTCTCAGGGTTTGGAGGCTAGACATCAAATCAAGGGAGCACAGCCATGCCATCCTGCAGCAGGGTGTCTTGCTGGTGCCTCAGCCTCTGCTCATCAAATGGCTGTCTGTCTCCTGTGGTCTCCACTTCTGCACAGGGGTCCATCTGTCCAATCCTCTCCTTGTGAGGTCTCCAGTCCTCTAGAAAGAAGGCCCTTCTGCCTCAGTCTGGTCTTATCTTAATTAGATCTTTGAGATCCTTCCAAATAACTCCCGCCCACAGAACTGGGGACCAGGACTTGAACATGCCTTGGGAGACATGACTCAGCTCCGGTCACTGAGTCTGTGGAGGGCTCAGTGACCTCCTGGAGTTGGTCGTAATACAGGTGGCCCTCCAGCTCACCACCACACTCAGCAAATGTGGCAATGACCATCAACTTTGGGTGGTTTTCGAAGCAGTCACTTTTAACCTCATTTGGAAATGTTTACTTTGGAGAGAATTTGAAAAATTGTTCAAGTGTTGAGATACCATCTATATTTTAGTGGAGCGATCCCTTGGAAGAGATAATCCCTCATCTATTGTGATTAAATTCTCCAGCTTAGCAGTTGATGGGGAGGTGATTTAATTGATTTCCACCCTGTTCCTCCGTCATTGGTTTTATTGTTTTGAACCCCAGGTCATTCTCAAAGGACCTGTGACATTGAATTACTGGTCATTTCAAGGGTGAGTGACTTCTAAATATTTCTTTATTCATTTGAAACCAGCTTTTTCACTATAGGTGCCTTTCATTTTTTCAAACAATTCACAATATTTTATTCAGAATGCCTTTGGATCCATTACATCATATTGGTAATACAATAAGAAAATATATAAAGTTTGGGTTATAGACATTTTTATAAATTACTCTTTCTCCAGTCTTGATTATCAAGAAAAGCAAAGCATCTGTAGGAGATGCCTTCATCTGAAAGTGACAGCAATAAATTAACTTCAAAATTAAGTTATTTTCATTTACTTTAAATTAGGCCATTAACCTTTTAGTGCTCACTTTTAATAAGCAGGGTTTGAACTGGGCAAGATTTCAAAAGATCTTGCATTTGTTAGGCAGCTAAGGAAATTAAATGTATTTTTTTAGATGAGATGTTTTCAACTTAAAGGTAATAAATAAGTCCATTAAAGTCACACCAAACAGAAACATATGCTTAGATTACAATATTTTGTTTTGCTTTATCAAATTTCCACCATTAGTCAATGATGCCTTTTCTATTGTTAGACATATCTAGAGAAAGGGAAGTGGAGTGGTTATTGCCTTTAAGAATTGCACATTGAGTTTGGAAAAAGAATAACATAGGGGATTCAAGACAAAGCCTAGTCATTTCTAAACAGATGCTTTGAAATACCGGAATTTTAAAGGGTGTGAACTTAAAGTGTGTTTTTTAGATTTTATTATTTATTTATTTCTCACCCTTTCATTGTACTCACTGTCTGCTCTCTGTGCTCTCTGTGTCTGCTTCTCTTCTTTTTTTTTTTTTTAGGAGGCACTGGGAATGGAACATGGGACCTCCCATATGGGAGGAAGGTGTCCAACCACTTGTGCCACATCTGTCTCAATACACATTGTGTCTCTTGTAGTGCTTCCTTGTTGTCTCATTGTGTTATCTTGTTGCATCAGCTTGCCATGCTAGCCCTTCATGTCAGGTCACTGTCTTGTTTGTCTTCTTTGGGAGGCCCTGGGAACCAAACCCAGGACCTCCCAAGTGGTAGGTGGGTGCCCAACTGCTTGAGCCACATCTGCTTCCTCTAAAGTGCTTTTAATAAAAGAAGACTGCCTACAAAACTTAAGGGTTTAGGAGAACCTTGAGGATGGGTTATTTTTACTCACCTATGGATATCACTGTTCACTGGCCTGATGGAAATGAACTCTAAGGCTTCTGATTTGCATTTTTAGCTCACAGAAGTGTTTTCAGTTGCCTGAAGCACAAAGAGCTTTGGGGAGACCTGATGTTCTGAAACAGAGGAAATTGTGTCTCTTGAGAGAATCGGTGGATCCCAATGGGAAAGAACATTCTAGTATGTCAAGCCCTCAGCATTGTTGCAAGTATCTGTGAATCTGGTCCTTCAAGCAATGAAGATTGATTGTAACTGTGGGACATGAGGGAAGAGGGAGAGAGGAAAAGAATGGATGGAAGCAGGGTGACTGGGGGGCAATGGAAATGTTTCACAAGATTGTGCAATTATGGATATAGGACATGTTAAATTACACCAAAAATGTATAAAAGTCTATAGGCTAAAATGTAAACCATAATGTTTAGACAATTGTACAGTCTAAAATATAAACCATAATGTAAACCAAAATGGGACCATGTTTGACAGCTATGTTTCAATATCTGTATATCAGCTGCAGTAAATATAACATGAACATGTAAAAACATCATTGCTGGGGAAAGGGGAAAAAGGTTTGATGTTGGATATATGGGAGTCTCTTATTTGTATATGTGACTTTACTGTGATCTAAAACTTTCTACAAGTAAACCATTATCCATGTGGTGCAGCAGTGCTCCAAAATGTATTCACCAAATGCAATGAATGTCCCACTATGATGAAAGAAGTTGTTGATGTAGGAGGAGTGGGGTGAGGGGGACAAGGAGTGTGTGGGGACCTCTTACAGTTTTTGAATGTAACATTTAAAAAATAGAGAGAGAAAAAAATAGAAAAAAAAGGATGTAGACCCTGAGAAATAAAGGAAAGAAACTACCTTCCCACTGTACATACAGGGCAATACCTATAACAGTGATTAAAGACAAAATGTGAAAAACAAAGTTTTATGATCTTTTTCATTTTTTAATACCCCAATTAATTTTTACTTTTAGTTTTTCTAAATTAGTAAGTATTCTATTTCTAATCTTTAAATCTATCATTGCTATTTCATTTTCCTATTAATTGAATTTGGCAATATATTAGGCTTCATTTTTGAAGACATTTTGGACCACAGAGGGGTGCAACTATGGCAGGGAGGAATGCTGGTGTGGAGTGTCATTGATGGGGGACAAATGGTTGAGAGGGAGCTCTCCAGGGCATGTATATAGGTTACCTAAAAATGTTCAAATATATGTTGGGTATTTTTTATAGTAGTTACAGTTACAAATGACAACTGAGGGAGTGCTGAGCTCCTAACTGGGGGAGCTCTGTCACATTCCCCAATAGAACAGCAACAATCCCTCAAGTGCAAGGGCAAAGACCAGTGAAGAAGAAGGCTCCAATGATGAGCTCCTGATACTGATGACTATGCTTATGAGCCTGTGTGCCTGAAATTTGAAGTAGGCCTAGAGCTGCAGGGTGCCTAAGAGTTACCTCCTGAGAGCCTCCATGTTGCTCAAATGTGGCCACTCTATAAGCCAAACTCAGCATGTACACACGTTACCTTCCCCCCACTGTGACTCCCAGGGATAAGCCTCCCCGGCACCAAGGGATTACTACCAATCACTAACTGATGATGCAACTAGAAAAAGACCTTGAATAAAAGGCGGAAATGGTAAAGACAAATGAGTATATATGGCTAAGTCTTCAAAAAAGACTTGGAAAGTCATCAGAGGGTTGTGCTTATGCATGCTTCAGCAAGATCCCAGAGACAGCCAAGGTAGATACAACCCCAGCTAATGGTGCTCCTGAGAGCTACAGAGATACACTGGTTCTATGATCATGGTGGTTGGCTCTGGAGTTTAGTGCCTGGTCAGTGGGCCCTACTTTGGAATTTGTGTTCCTGACTGTGATGGAGTTGGACTCAGATGTGAACTTTCTACACATGCCTCATCTGTCACTTTTACTAGTTGGTGCTGGGGTTGGTGTATCCCCAGGAGATTTCAATCTCTGGACTGGCCATGTGCCAGCTGGGCCCTGAGTCTCAGCAGGGTTGTAGCTCCTACTCTCCAGTTTAACTTGCACAGATCAGCTAACAGGGAGATGAAGATGGTCAATCACCACACCAGGGAACCAAGAGTGCCTACAACACCAAGAGGGAGAATCACATCCATTAGTCATGTGGGATCTAAGCCCCCCTCTATGTAGAATTGGAGTGGACATCACCAACCCAGGGTTCAGAGGATGGAGGAATAAAATATAGATTAGGGTGAACTTACTGGTATTCTACTATGGAACTTTTTTTTTTTAATTTTTTTTATTTTTTATTGACTTTGTAATAATATTACATTAAAAATATATATGTGAGGTCCCATTCAACCCCATCCCCCCACCCCCCCTCTCCCCCCCCCCCAACAACACTCGTTCCCATCATCATGACACATCCATTGGATTTGGTAAGTACATCTTTGGGCACCTCTGCACCTCATAGACAATGGTTCACATCATGGCCCATACTCTCCTCCATTCCATCCAGTGGGCCCTGTGAGGATTTACAATGTCCGGTGATTACCTCTGAAGCACCATCCAGGGCAGCTCCATGTCCCAAAGATGCCTCCACCTCTCATCTCTTCCTGCCTTTCCCCATACCCATCGTCCACCATGTCCACTTTTCCCAATCCAATGCCACCTCTTCTATGTGGACATTGGATTGGTTGTGTCCATTGCACCTCTATGTCAAGAGGAGGCTCAGATTCCACATGGATGCTGGATGCAATCCTCCCATTTTCAGTTGCAATCACTCTAGGCTCCATGGTGTGGTGGTTGTCCTTCTTCAACTCCATCTTAACTGAGTGTGGTAAGTCCAATAAATCAGATTGTAGGTGCTGGAGTCTGTTGAGGCTCAGGATCTGGCTACCACATTGTCAGTCCAGAGATTCAAATCCCCTAAATATATCTTAAACCTCAACATTAACTGCACCTCCAGCACATTGGCATGAAAGTCTTATGAAGGGAGATCCCATCTGAGTCCAGATTCATCACTCATAAACACCATTTCCAAAGAGGGACCATCTGCCCTGGTAGGTAACCCCATCGGCCATGACCATAACTCCCGTGGGTCTCTTTAGCCCTCAAAGGAACCAATATCTGGGGGTTGTATCTGCTTTATCTGTCTCTCTGACTCTGCTCAGTTGTGCATGAGGGCAAACCTTCTGCCAGCCTCCAGACTCTTTTTTAGAAACTCGTAGCCATATAAACTCATTTCTCCTTTCCATTTCCCCCTTACTTTAGGTCAAACAGCATTTTAAAGTCATGGTATTTTATGTAGACATGGATATTCTGCTGATCCGCATTGAACCTTCTGTATAAGGTCATTTTCCAGTTGCATCATCAGTTGGTAGTTGATAGTGGTCCCTCGTTGCCAGGGAGGCTCATCCCCGGTGTCATGTCCCACGCTGGGGGGAAGGCATTGCATTTACATGCTGAGTTTGGCTTCGAGACTGGCCACATTTGAGTAACATGAAGGCTGACAGGAGGAAATTCCCAGGCACAAAGTTGTTCTAGGCCTTGTTCTTATTTTGGGTTTATCAGCTCACAAGCATAGTCATTAGCATCAGGGGCTCACTGTTGAACCCTCACTCCCTCCCGGTCCCCGCCACTGTACCTGGGAGACTGTCGCTGCTCCCCTAGGGACCACGACAGAGCACCATTGGCCAGGAACCCAGTACCCCCCCTACTGTGGTTTTTAATTGTTGCCACTATGAGTATATCCAAACATTACCATGCACCCTGGACATATGTTCTGTACAGCTCCCTGTCAGCCATATATCACCTGTCATTGGTACCCCATACCAGTATCCCTCCATTGCCATTGTTGAAACACTCTGTGATCCAGAACTCCCCGAAATTTGAAGCCCAATATAATTTCATGGTCCCTTACTAGGGAATGGCATATAGCGATGAGCTTAAAGGATAGATAAAGAACTTGGATAAAGTTAGATAAAGAACTTAGATAAAGAATGTTGACTTGAAAAAATTCCACATCCTATCTTTTTCTTTCCCCCCCCCCTAATTATTCAGCTTTTCTTCACAGGAGTCCTAGACCACAGCAATGTATATATATAATATACAGCACTCCCACACATTACTATGGAACTATTATCACTAGTAATGGAAGAAACTGTATCATTGATCTGGAGAAAGTGGCCATGGTAGTTGCTGAGGGCAGGGAAATGGAAGAAGAGAGATGTAGGGGCATATTTGGAACTTGGTGTTGTCCTAAATGATATTGCTGGGACAGATGCTGGACATTATATATCCTCCCAAAACCCACTGAATGTACTGGGGGAGAGTGTAAACTACAATGTAAACTATAATCCATGCAGTGCAGCAGTGCCCCAAAATGTATTCACTAAAGAATGAAATTCAGACAAAGAAAACCACAAATGGAGCAGAAGCTCAACATCAGTGAAACCTGGAAGAGAAGGGAGAGACCAGGAGATGCTGCCATGTGTCTTGCCATGAAATAAATAAGGACCAAGGATTGCCAGCAGCCAGCCCAGAACACCACAGTCTTAGGGAAGAAAGCATGACCTTGATTTGGACCTTCTTTTAAATTCCTATTGTTTAAGGTAACCCATATCATAGTATTTGCTTGAGCAGTCTAGGACACTAAAATGGGTGCTTTTGCTGGTAGAGAATCTTTTGACCATTTGTGTTAGGTTGCTAAAGGCTACCAAGGCAATATATCAGAAATGGGTTGGCTTTTACAATGGGGATTTATTAGCTTAAAAGCTTACAATGATAGGCTGTGAAACTGTCCATTCAAGGCTTCATCAGGGGATGCTTTCTCCCTGAGTTGGCCCTATGGGTGATCAGGTACAATGGTGGAGACTATTCCTCTCTCCCCTCACCTCTGGGCCTTGTTGCTTTCAGATTCTGTTCAGAGTGTTTTCCCTCAGCTTCTGGTTCCTGGAGCCTTCCCTCTCAGCTTCTGGGCATTTCCTGTTTCTGCAGCTTTTTCTGTGTCTGTGGCATTTCAGTCCTCTGTTTTATTTTTAAAAAAAAGACTCCAGTAAGAGGATCAAGACCTTCCCTGGGCTATGCAATCTAATCAAAGGCCCTTAACTGAAGTAATTTAATCAAAAGTCCTCATCTACAATAGGTTTAAACACATGGGAATGGATTAGCCCTAAGGACAGGATTTTCTGGAGTCCACAAAATCTTCAAATGGCCACAGAATTAAAATACTTTTTCCTGAAAATATTCTCCAGAGATGCTGTAATTAATGTTAGGCCAATAGATACATGGAGCCTGTTTTCTTTCTTTCTGGGGTGCTGCATTCTCAATTATCTGAATAAAAACTTTGTCCTGATCTGAGTTACCCAGGGATACCTCAATATTGGCTTCTGGAGAGCTTTCTTTGGAAACAACTGCCAATGTGAGGTTGTTAGGGATTGCATCATGTCCTCACAAAAGGCAGGTTCAGGTCCCAACCCCTGGTCCTATGGGAGTGAACCCATTTGTCAATAGGACCTTTGCAGATGATGTTCATTAAGGTGTCCACGCTGAAGGAGGTTGGGCTTTAACCCAACGTGGCTGAAGTCCTTATAAGGAAAGGAGATTGGACAAAGGAAAAGAAGTGTCAGGGAGCAGCCAGAAGCTGAAAGTCAAAAGAACTTCAAGAGAAAGAAGCCTCTGCCATGTGCATTGCCATGTGATGTGACAGGCAAGGACCAAGGAGTGCCAGCAGTCAGTCCCAAAATACCACAATCTTCTGGGAGAAAGCATCACCTTGCTGATGCCTTGGTTTTTGAGTTCTCCTAGCTTCAAAACCACAAGTCAATCCACTGTGTGGTATTTGTTTCAGCAGCTAGGAAACTAAAATGGATGTAAAAAGGAGAGAAGGGCAAAACAAAAGAAAACCAAACCTGAATTCTGGAGTAAACCACAGGAGAAGGAAGAAAGGACTAAAAAAAGATACAGGCACTAAAAAACCAAAAACTTTTAATGAATTAACCTAACAAAAGACAATGGCATCAAAACATCAGACATGATTGGTACAAAACTGGTCCTAGTTTGCGAGGACTAATTCTGGTAATGGATGGCAATGTGCCACTGGCATGAGACAACAGAATGAGGTGACAAGAGCCACAGATCCCAACTGGAGCCCATGGACAGCCACAGATGAGATGTGCACAAATACAGTTAAACTCCATGTAGGGAGACAGAATCAACTTATTCACCAATACTGTTATTTAATATCTGGCTAGCAGATGCAGTTGGCGAGCTATCATATTTTCCAGAAAGTAACATGCATCAGAAGATAATATACACCCCCTAGTTTTATTGCCATAAGAATTTTTTGTTTGTTTCACCTCTATCAATCTTTGTTAGTGCCTTGAATCCTTATCTCCCACAAATCACGTTCCTTTCCCTTTCGCTTGAGAGTAAGCACAGTGCCATTGGTAAAACGATCTTGGCACACATCAGACACCAAATGACATGCCACTGGGTCACAGGAACAAGTCTATAAGGCTCCATGGGACAGGACAGAGCATGCACACAGGATATGAGGGGTCAATGAGGTAGTCAGAAAGGGCATGGAACCTTCCTGAACATCTGGTCCTCTGGGCACAAAGGTGTCTTTCAGCATGCCACATTGCTCTGGGAAAGTGACCGTGACATCTCTGTGTTCATAAAATAGGTGCTCAGTTCCCCCTTTCCTTTCATGTTGATTATTCCCCAGCACTGCATGTGTAGCCCAAGATCTGCAAAATGAGGTTCATTTCCTTGATAACCTGCAGGCCACATGGGCAAACAAAGAGGTGTTTAGACTAGACATTAACACAACTCTTTTGAGAAGCCACTTCACTACTAGGATGAAGAGTCTGTTCACACTGGCTAATTCCACTTTGGAGAAATTAGAGGAAGCAGAAATAATATGCAAGAGGAAATTCTTTTTGAAGACAAAGGTGTCCTTAAGTTCAGTGTTGTGATAGAGAAAAACTGGAAACAACCTCAAATGCAAGTAATCTCCAGGGTTAAGTAGGCTTGTGGGCTATCATGAGCCATGTGTTGTGGATGGGACAACAGAATGATGTTCTGCCATCCTCCCAAGAGAAGCTGAGTTAAGTCTAGGTCTGTGCTATGATTTCAAGCATGTAATGATTCAAATTTAAGGTGAAAAAACCTAGCAAATGAAAGTACATTTTTTAAAAAAGTGGGACTGCTGATGGTGTTTACAAAGTGTCATGAATGCTGGTTCATGAAACAATAAATGATAAATGTTAATAGGTTTGACTATAGGTGGGAGAAAGTACCCTGAGAAGAAGCCAAGTCAACTCTTGCAAGTGGACTCACAGGAATCAGTGACCTAAAGCCAGAAGAGCTAAAGGAGTTTACATTCAGTTTATTATTTTTTAAAAATTCTGTATCATTTTTTTAAAAGATTTGTTTTATTTCTCCCCTCATTGTTTGCTCTTCCTGTGTGCTGTGTCTTTAGGAGGCACTGGGAACTGAACCTGGGACCTCCAATGTGGGAGGGAGGCACCTAATTGCTTGATCCACCTTCATACCCTGCTTTGTTGTGTCTCTTATTATGTTTTCCTTGTGTCTCTTGTTGCACCATCTTGTTGTGTCAGCTTGCTGTGCCTGCCCATCATGCCAGCTTACTGTCTTCTTTAGGAGACACTGGGAACTGAACCACAGACCTCCCATGTGGTAGGCGGGAGCTCAGTTATCTGAGCCATGTTTGCATCCCTGTATTCACTTTAGCATGGCCGTGGCTAAGTCAGATGTGAATTTCCTTACTTCACAGATCGACTTTGGGTGTTATGGAGACAAGAGCCCCTTACACACCCCCTGCCAGTGTGACAAGACTCTTTGTTTCCTGGCATTGCACCATGAGGAAACCCCTACTGCTGGGTCAAATGGTGGTGGGATTTCTGGGGTTGGATGTGTGGAATCCCCTGGAGGGAGGCACTGGCCTGCCTGGAGCCTTGTGCAGGCTCAGCCTGAGCTCGTGATGGGCTCTGCTGGGTGGAATGTGCCTGGCATCGCCAGGTGACAGTGATGAGGGGCCAGGCAGTGGTGGCAGCAGTGAGCCAGCCTCCTCAGATGTGGGGACTGTGAGAGACTCAAGACTGGCATCTTCATGGGTTAGCAGCTGGGAATATGAGAACCAGGACAAAAGCCAGGGACTCCTTCACAAGGGAGAAGTCTCGACGTCAAGAGCAGCCTGTGGACAAAGCAAGAGAGGCCTCCATCTTCCTGCCAGGTGACCCGAGGGCCTGCTGTGAGCAGAGTGGGCAAGAAAAGGGCATGGAAGGTGGGGGACTCTGGTGCCAGAACTTCTGTCCTGCCAGCCCCCAGAAGGGGCTCAAATCCCAGGGCAAGTCCAGGTGGAGCTCAAGGCCAGGTGGAGCTCAAGGTCAGAGCACGGGAAGGGCTTTGGACATTAGAGCAGAATGGAAATAATATGGAGATAGCCAAGAAGCTTGGGTTATGGGTGTTTTCTCATCCTTGGCATTCTCAGGGGCAGTCAGCATCAGGGTTCTACAGGTACTTGACTTTTGGCCCTGCACAGAGGGAAACATCCTGTGGAACATTTGGGGTTAATTCTGCAGTTGAGTCACTTATGGATTGGCATTTTTGACCTATCCCTGGGTATCCATGACACCAAATCACCACCTGGGCCAGCTGCTCATGGCCAGCATGAGGCCAGCAGGAGGCTGTCCACCCTAATGAGGCTGAGGGAAGCAGAGGGGCTTTCTGTGCAGTTCTTGAGGCTTCTGGGCCAGAAAGCACTGCAGGAGTGTAATTCTCTTTAATCATGAGAAGCTGCTCCTCAGGCCCAGCAGAAGCTTTTAATGGCCTCAGCCTCATTTTCCACAGCCTGAGGTGAAGAAGTTATAGGGATTATTTTTCTTTGCCTTTGAGCTCCATGAGTTTGACTGATGTTTAAGAATGATAATTCAAGTAGTCTCTTAAATTTTTCTGTTAAAATAGTTGCTATAAGTTGAATTTAGTTAACTCAATTCTGATATGTCACAGGTATTAACCATGAAACTGTAATAGCTGGTGTAACTGGAGCTCAGAAACCACAATATGGTATCTGGGGCAACACTGTAAATGTGGCCAGTAGAATGAACAGCGCTGGAGTCCTGGATAAAATACAGATAATTCCATCTGCTTTGACATTGTTGACTGTGTCTGTTCTATTGGAACCATAAATAAGTATTCTAATGAGGGTAATATTAAAGCAAAGCAAAGAAAATAAACTTGGTTACTTAGTCAAATCTTTGTTATTGGTAAAATCTTAAATACTTTCTGGAGTAACTGTAACCAAAAAAAAATTGAAATAATAGAAAAGCTATTGCATTGATGAAAACAAATGTCAGAATAGCTGCTGACATGGCAGATGGCAGCCTTGAGCAGGAAGTGCAGATGAGGTGCCTCCTTCTTCTCTCTGGCCCCAGTACCCTGCAAGGAGATTTGCAAGAGTTCCCCCAAAAGCACACATGACCCCTGTCTTTCTGTTCTGGGGTCTGAACTTGGAGGAAGAGTGAAGGAGCAGGCTGGGAGCAGTGACAGATATAAGATGGCAGTTCTGAGTGGGCCTAGCAGGAGTGACTGGAAAGGAGAGAAAGGGAAAATCTGACAAGTTAAAAGTGGTGATTGGGAGAAAAAGCTATTTAATGTCAATATTCCTGTTAGTCATTAAATCTATTGTAACCATGGTTAAAAGAGCTACAATGATAATAATAATAATATTGTAGGAAAAATGTTTCCTAATTCACTTGAATGATCACACGAAAAAATAGATCTGTTAGAATGACACTGAAACTGTTTCCCACTGCTGGGATGTGAGGGTGGGCATCCTGCGATGGAATAATAACAGAGCCAAGGGGGGATGGGAAAGAAGACAAGGGAGGCAGTGGGCATGACAACAAATATTCCCCAAGCCTGTTCTTTAATTCACTCTACAATCACTTCCTGTGCAGCAGCGAGGTAGCCACTGAGCTTACAGCAGTGAACAAATTGGGCTCATTTCTGTCTTCAGACAGCCTATATTCTATTGAAGATGAGAGAGCAGCTGTGACAAGTCTATGTACAAATGAGCCACTAAAAGCTGTAACACATGCCAGAGCTAGGGGCCTGCTCCAGTCTGGGTGACTCGCAAAGGCCTGAGTGCTGGCTGCTGGGCAGCCTGCAGCCCATGGTTGGGGGGAGCCACTGCTCAGCCCACCACAGAGGGGATAGCAGATGGGAGCAGAGCTAGCTGCCCCTTTCCTTCTGGCCAGCATGCTTGAAGGTCAGGTCTTTGCCCCGCCTCTCCTGCCCATCATTTCCTCTCTCCACCTGGGTCCCCTCATTTAACCAGGGGCCATGGAGGGGACCACCTGGTTGGCAGCTCTGCTACTGACCACACGGGGAAGTGACTGGTACGTATAAATACATACCTAGGAAAAGAAAACAGTAGGCCTGAGGGAGGTCCCTGAGAAACTCCTAGTGGTGCAGTGGTGGAGAGCCTGGAGGAGAAGGCAGGTGGACTTCACCCTCAGGGAGGAAGAGTGACACCCAGTGGTCTCCAGGCAAGCTCTGGGAGGCTGGTGTGCCCCATGCTCCTCTGAGGAAGGAAAACACCCCTGGGAACATAAGCCTTCTCAGAAATGTATTCTCTGAGGAGCCTTCTAAAGGCCACTAAAGGGAGCCATGAAGATCACATGCTGCAGGCCTGCTGACAAATTTCAGGGGTTCTGGGTGGGGCCATGGCAACATCTGTGAATTCCCTGGATGAGTACATAATTATGGCACCACCACGGAAGGTAACCATGACCGTTCTGGCCACTGTCTTGGTTCCATGGTATTCTAGGCATCAGGAGCAAAAGGCTTAAAAGGCTGAGGAAATTCTGCAATCAGGGAGAGGCCCAGGGTCCTTCCCTACCCCCATTTCTAGGACCCTTAGGGTGTGCAACCCACAGTTGTCATGTGATCTGGGAGAGGGATCCAGAGAGGGAGGGAAAATGGGCCAGAGAAATGGAAATGGAGAGGCTGAGATTGATGATCACCCCCATTGTCTCCTGGGTCCAGGAACCCACCTCACTGCAGAGGTCAGACTGAATTGATTTGAGGGAAAATAGCTTGAATTTGAACGTGGGAACCTGGCTTGAAGTTAGAATGTTTCCATAATGCAGATAAGAAGTGTGGGCTTAGGAACACTGGGTCTTGATTAGACAGAACACTGTCTTTTCAGCACAATTCTTTGCATGAGGAGGCATTTGAAATTTGTATGGCTTGTTCCCTAGTATTGTAAATGTTGCAGTTCTAAAAACAAACAGACTTGAAAGTAAACATGGAAAGCAGCTGCTTTGTAATTTCTAATAAATATGATATGGAAACTAGGGTCAAGGCACTCAGTTCCAGAAGCTGAGTCTCCTGGCCCCATCTTTATTTCCTCTCTCATGTTTTTCTTTCTGTCCTTTTATGTTTTAAGTTCTACATTACCATCCTTTTGAGCCAACCTATTGCTGCGCTGGTCTCAGCAAAGTAGCACTGTTCATTGGTTATATTTTGCATATTTCTATTGCTATTTCATGCATGGAGTGTCCATACTCAATTGATCATTGAA
Organism: Dasypus novemcinctus; assembly: GCF_030445035.2. Taxonomy (NCBI): domain Eukaryota; kingdom Metazoa; phylum Chordata; class Mammalia; order Cingulata; family Dasypodidae; genus Dasypus; species Dasypus novemcinctus. The sequence goes on along the minus strand of NC_080700.1, from coordinate 4,775,844 downwards.
CAGTCTTTAATGCTATTTAATTTACTCATATTTGCAGCAGCTTGAAACTTTTCTGGACTTCAAAAAATCATCATGTACATACAAACCTATAATAGGATGGAATTTTTGATTAAATTGTCAGTTAAGGGCCTTTAATTAGATTGCATGATTCTGCTTTAGTCTTAATCCTATTACCAGGTCCTTTGTAAATGGTGGAATAAAAAGACAGATAATAATAATAATAAATAAGCTGCAGATATAGAAAGGAACCCAGGTTCAGCAAGAAGACTCTGGAAGCCAGAAAGTGAAATCAAGAGAATACAAAAACTGAAAGGACACCACTTTTGATAGACATTGAAAGTAACAAGGCCCAGAGGAGAAAGGATAGACAGGTAGGCACCCCCATGTGCCTGATGGCCTGTAGCTGCAGCTCAGGGAGAAATGATCCCCTGATGATGCCTTGGTTTGGATGCATTCACAAACTCAGAACTCTAAGCTTTTATCCTAATGAATCCCCATTGTAAATGCTAGCCCATTTCTGGTACATTGCTCCAAGGAGCTTTCAGCAAATTATAAGAGAAGCTGATACCAGGAGAGTGGGGTGCATGCTGCTATGCAAACACCAAGGGGGTGTGAACAGGTTTATAAATTATTAAATGGTTGATTTTGGAAGACTTGTAAGACTTTAATAGGAAAAGCCTCTTTGCTTTGAAGGGATTGTTAGTAGATATATGGATGCAAAGGATGCTTCTGAAGAGGACTTCGAAATAATGAATACATAATTGCAAGTTGGAAACAAGGTGATCGTTGCTTTAAAGCAGGGATTCTTAACCTTTTTTTGTTCCACAAACCCCTTTGCCAGCCAGGCATAAGCCATGGGCCCCTCACTAAGCCATGGGCCCCTCACTACATTGTGTATTATTTAATAAATGTATCACACCCATACCAACACATCCCCACAAGAATTTTTTTAAAATTTCAATTCAGACTTACAGATCCCCTGTTAATAACCCCTGCTATAAAGTGCCAGAGAACTTGGCAAAATTGACTCCAGGTGTTAGAAGGAAGGCATAATTTGAAAGTGATCAACTTGAATATTTAGCTGAGGAAATTTCCAAACTAAATGTGGGAATATGGCCTGACTTGTCCTTCCTGTTTATAGCAAACTGTGGGAAGAAAGGGATAAGCTAAGAACTGAAGTCTTGGGGACAAAGTAACCTGAAATTTTTAGTTTGGAAAATTCTGAGCTTCTGGAAAATGAGTCCTCAGAGAATAGACCCCATGTGAACATTTCACTGACCAGGGAAGCAGTCAGTCACTTTAGTGTATGTCAGGATGGGAAGGGCAGTTATCCAGGAGGATCTGTGGGAAGAAAGTCTCACTAGGTGACAGCTGGCACCCAACGTGGGGCCTGAAGAAGTGAGTCTTCCAAATCAGTATCAGGAACCACAGAAAAGGTCAAATGAGACATCCAAAGCAGAGTGGCTCCACCAGAAAGGTGAACATAGTGAGTACCAGACCTTGTGGTGCCTGGCCCAGCAGTTCCAGCTGCCTGTTACCAACAGCTCATGGATTTCACCCATGAGTGTCCATTGTGTGCACTTCAATGTCTGTGACATCAGATCCTTTCAGATCCTTTCTGCTCTTCAGAGGAATGGGCCCTCAGATGCATGATCCAAACCCTCTGGGGAGTAATACAATAAAAAACTACCTGAACTGTATTCATTACTTTACAAAAACAAAAGGGGGAAATGTGGAAATATGGCCAGAGATTAAAATACTTCACTGAGACCTGTGGCAATTGCTGCCACACATCACATTAACTTTACAAATTCTGGAACTGTGAACTTGCAGCTTGTGTCTGCCTATGGACTTTGGGCCTGTGTGCCCTCTCTTTATGCTATTGTGGCAGGAACTGTTAACATTACAAAGTAAAATGGATACTGGCCCCCTGGGCTAATGACACTCATAGTCATAACCTACAAAAGAATCTGTGGAAAGTATTTCTTGGAATTGCTCCTACTTATGAATGGTTGGGAAATAGAAATAAGACAAAAGGGTATTTGACCCTTAATCAAACATATCATCTTAAAGCCTGTTAGAGATCCATTTGTTTTCATAACTGGTAAGATAACTATTAAGAATGACTCATTGTTTTATGAAAACGGTGCCTTGTATACACATCTATCAGAAAGTGTGTTGCAGAATGGAGAAAAAATAGCGATGGCCAGAAGGAAAAGGCATCTGGATACTTGTGAGAATGATGTGGTCTGGCAGTCATCTCCTGAAAGTCAGTTATTGCTACATATGGCACAAGAATTCTTGAAATGGACTAGACATTTTATTGGACTGCTTATTATAAGCATTTTGGGACTGATTAGAATCATTACAGCTGCTGCTACTGCTATGGTAGCTTTACATGAAAGTACAGACTCAACAATACATGCATGATTGGCATTAAAATGCTAGTGATTTGTGGCATAGCCAAGCGCACATTGATGAACAGTTAAATAATCAGGTTAATGATTTAGAATCAGCTGTTTTGCATATTGGAGATCAATTGTATAATTTAAACTTGTTAAGGGGATTGAAATGTGATAGTAATGAAAGCAACTTTTGTATTACTCCTCTTGCCTATAATTCATCTGATATACAATGGAAAAAATTAAGAATCATTTGTTAGGCCATAAAAATCTCTCTGGAAATAATTGAATTACAAAGGAAAATATTATAAATGTCTCAAAATCAAATTCATGTAGCCAATGATAAGGATATTTTCTCAGATATGAGTTCACATATTACAAAATTTAACCCAGGTACTTGGTGGAAATCACAGCCTTTCCTGTCAGCTTTAGGAAAAGGGTTAATCATATTTGTTCTGTTGCTCATGATTCTCACCTGTGTCAGACAGTGATTTTGAAGAAAATTGCAAAGTGTAACAGCCATGGGACATGCAAATAACCTGGTGCTAGCAAAAGCACTTCAATAACTTCCCCTAGTTGAAGAGCTTGGCCGGTAGTCAATGACAGGTAAGGCTCTCAAAAGAAGGGCAACCTAAGACAGGCACAGTCACCTCAACTGAAACAAAAGGGGGAAATATTGGAAATGTTGAGGCACAGTGGTCTCACAAGGAGAGACATGCTGTTTCCATGGCTATGCTTGCAATGTAATGAATGTGGTAATTAAGAGTTCCCTGCAAATGGGATGAAGCTGTTAAAGGCTGAAAGAAAAGATGAGCACATACCTTTTGTAATAAGTAGAACTTAGACTTTGTATCTTGAGATTAAGATTTTTTGAGTTCCTTAGTAATGCTAATAGTTAACTGCATGTTGCTGCTTGTTTTCATGTAGACTGGGGTATATAGAGAGCCCCTTGTAAACAATAAAGTTGTCAGATGAATCTCTACTCACAGACCTCCTGATCCCAGCTCTCTTTCTCTTTCTTTCTTTCTCCTTCTTTCCCTCTCCTTTTTCTTTCTTTCATTCCTGATACCCTTCCAGTCCAAATCTCCAACAGACAGCATGGATCCTTTGTTGCCAGATTTTCTCTAGGTTCTTGGCTATGTTACAAAAGAGAATTTAAGAAAATGCCAGTTTAGTTAGGCCAGTAGTTTATTAAGAAAAAGAGAGAAGAGAAAGAAAATAATAGATTATGGGGTCCCAGGTATACTTGTGGGCTGGTCCAGGCAGAGAGAGGGAAAAGGGGCTAAAAAGGATAAAAAGGGCTGGTTTACACATTACAACTCCCCACTGCAGATTATAAGTCCCCAGGTGGACTTGCATGCTGGTCCAGGCAGAGTGAGAAAGGAGAAAAAGGGGGGAGGAGGAAGGCTGATTTAGTCTCTGCACTGGCTTTTTAAGCCATTACTTACCTCCCCCTTTGTTCAGGGGAGTATTCCGAGCTGTTTGCTGTTTTGATTACTTATGCCACCCATCAATTCAGATGACAGTCACCTTAAAAATATCTGGGGCTTTCCTTTGCTCCCAGACAAAATCCTGTTCCAAATGGGGAGTTCTCACAAGGTCCTTCCCTCAGGGAGGGTTCCAGGGCATTTGCCTCACAGTTGTGCTTTTCTGCCAGGCCCCAGGTTCATCTTTTCATTCCCTGAACTAGCCTGCTTCACCTTGATTCCTATGTGTGTGTTGCAATTTGATGTTATGGATGAATTCCAAAATGAAACACTGATTATGTCTGTAAACTGGTCTGTTCCTCTGGGCTAGTGATACCCTTAGATTGTATTGAATTCAGAGGTGTCACTTTTACTTGAGCAAATTATGACTAGGGCTTTGATTGGGCCACATCACAGAGGAAACAACAAGGCAGAGGAGACAGTTGGAATTTTTGAACCTGGAGCCTGGGAAGTAAATACATAGAGAAACAGATACATGAGGAAAGAGAACAAGCTCCGTTAGGGAAGCAGAGGCCCTGGGAAGAGAGAAGGCCTATTTGTTTGACAGTTTACAGCTGGCCTTATGGAGAACAGAGCAGGTGAGCCCAGAGAGAAACCAGCCCTGGGAAAAAGACAGCCTACAGCTGAGATTAGAAGTAGCTGGGACCATGGAGCCTTAAGGGGAAGAGGAAGGCAGAACCCTTATAGATGTCAGCAATCATCTTGCTCCAAAATGTGGCAACAGACATTGGTGAGGGAAGTAACTTGTGATTTATGGCCTTGTAAGTATGAGCTCCTACCCCAAATAAATACCTTTAAAAAAGCCAAGAGATTTCTGGTATTTTGCATCAGCACCCCTTTGGCTGACTGATACAATGTGGAACCAGTACGTTTTCTGTGAAGTCTGTATGAAATGGAGGCATTGCCCATCTGAATTAAATGAGATAGAAAAGGGAGACATTGAAGGAAAATGATCGCAATGGCAGTGCTATGGAAGTTTTGTTCTCAGTAAAGACATCTTATTGAGCTCAGAGTGTGAACTCACTCTGTGTGCAGAAAGGGCGAGTATACCGGAGCTTGGAGAGAGGGGCATCGTGCCCCACTGTTGGTAGCGTGTTCCCTCCCAGGCTTTAGAGAGGGTGGAGACTGTCATCCAAGTGTTCTCAGAGAGTGGGTTATAGAGTTCTGATGCCCTCAGATGCTTGATGGGGGTGGAGCTGAGAACATGGCCACTGGGCAAGGCCTTGGAAAGGATGGGTGGGACTGCTACACCATCAGGCCCTGAGGAGGAGAAATCATAGCTCTAGAGGTGACTCTCAGACTTTGAAACCTAATGGAATATCCCCTGCAGTATTTCGGAACTATTTGGGTCCTGTGACCCCTGTTTCCTTTCCAATTTCTCCCTATGGTAATGGGAATTTTTATTTAATGAAAATCCTTCATTTATATAATGGAGGCAGTTAACTTATTTTTTAAGTTTCACAGTTCCATATCAGAAGAGAATTTTTGCCCAGGACACATTTTATGCCTATAACTGATTTTGATGAGATTTTGTACTTAAAATTGCTACTAAAATGAGTTAAGGCTTTTGAAATATTGTGGTGGAATGAATGTAGTTTGCATATATATATATATATATATATATATATATATATATATATATATTTGGTTAAGGATTTATTTTTTATTTATTTCTCTCCCCTCCCCCCCCCATTCACTGTGTTCTTCTGTGACTGCTTCTATCCTTATCAGCAGCACCTGGAATCTGTGTTTCTTTTTGTTGTGTCATCTTGCTGCATCAGCTCTCCCTGTGTGCAGCGCCATTCCTGGGCAGGCTGCACTTTCTCTCATGCTGGGTGGCTCTCCTTACAAGGCACACTCCTTGTGCATGAGGCTCCCCTATGCAGGGGACACCTCTGTGTGGCATGGCACTCCTTGTGCGCATCAGCAGTGCACATGGGCGAGCTCCACACGGGTCAAGGAGGCCCGGCATTTGAACTACAGACCTCCCATGTGGTCGGCAGATGCCCTATCCATTGTGCCAAGTCTGCTTCCCTCATATGTATTTCTGAGATCCAGAGGGTGGTGAGTGACCATTTGATATTTTGTGGAACTCAGAAAATCATGTCCTTAGGGCTAATCCATTCTTATGTATATAAACTTATTGTAGGTGAGATGCCTGGATTAAATTTCTACATTTAAGAGCTGTATTAGTCAGCCAAAGAGGTGCTGATGCAAAATACCAGAAATCCATTGGCTTTTATAAAGGGTATGTATTTGGGATAGGAGCTTATAGTCACAAAGGCCATAAAGCATAGGTTACTTCCCTCACTGAAGTCTACTGCTACCTTGTTGGAGCAAGATGACTGCTGACATCTGCAAGTGTTCAGGCTTCTTCTTCCCCTTAAGGCACTGTGGTCCCAGCTTCTTCCAATATCACCTGTAGACTGGGATAGGTCTTGTATGTATCCCAGGGTGGTTTCTCTCTAGGCTCAGTTGCCGTGTTGTCCACAAGGACAGTTCTAGATTATCAAGCAAAAGGCTTGTCTGTGTTCCCAGGGACTCTACCATGTCTAATGGATCCTGGTCAGTTTCCTCATGCATCTGCTTCACTGTGTATTTACTTCCTGGTCTCCAGGTTCAAAAACTCCAACTGTCTCCTCTGTTTTGTTTTCTATATGATGTGGCCCAATCAAAGCCCTAGTCATAATTTACTCAAGTAAAACTGAAACTTCTGAAGTTAATACAATAAGGGTATCACTAGCCCAGAAGAACAGATCAGTTTATAAACATAATGCAAATCTATTTTTGGAATTCATAAAACATATCAAAACTGTTACAAGGGTCTTTGATTAGCTTGTGTGGGGCTGGTTGGGTCTGAATCCCTTTACTGTTGTCCTTTATAAAAAGCCACAGATACCAAAGAAACCTTGATAGAGAGGAACCCAGAAGCTGAGGGTGACCTCCCCAGGAGCCTGAAGCCTGGGGAACACAATCTGAGAGGAAGCTGGTGTAGACAGAAGCTGAAGCAATGAGCCTGGAGGAGAGGGGAGCAGCAAGCAGACACACCATGTGCATGACTGCCCACAGCTGCAGCTCAGGGAGAAAGGGTCTCCTGCTGATGCCTTGATTGGACACTTTCGTGGCCTCAGAACTACAAGCTTTTAACCTAATCAATCCTCATGGCAAAAGCCAACCCATTTCTAGTATATTGCTCCCAGCAACTGTTAGCAAACTTAAATAATATTAGAGAACCAATTCCAAACTGCCATATTCAACTCAGAAACCTTAAAGATTCTGCTTCTCAGAACTATTCTCAGGACCAAAGTCTGCTTTAGCCAAAACTGACAAGATAAAAATATATAAATATTGAGAGAATTTTTTAAAGAGGAATTGGTTCATGTAACTGTGGATATTGGCAAGTCCAAGTTCCACGTGGCAGGCAGGAAGTTGAAAACCCAATGAAGTTGATAAAGAATTCTCCTGGAGAATTTGCCTGTCTCTTTTGGACTGCTGCAACCATCAATTCTTCCCTTAATGTCTTCAACTGATGGAATAAGATATCCCTCAAAGCTGAAGGCAAGTTCCTGTTTTGATTGTAGGCATAACCAGGCCCAGATGCAATCAACTGACTAATGAGTTCAAACCATGAAGTATCCTCATAGTAACAATCAGACCAGTGCTTGTTTGATCAAACCAATGGACACCATTACTGTTCTGGTTGGCTTGGCGGCTGAAAGCAATATACCAGAACTGGATTGACAATAGGGATGTATTAGCTTACAAGTTTAGTGAAGAGGCCATGAAAATGTTTAAATCAAGGTATCATCAGATGATACAATCTCCCCAAAGATTGGCTGCATCATCCTGGACTCCCCTGTACATGAAAAGGCCTTCTTCTGGGTGGTGTTGCTTACAGCTATTGGCTTCCTTGCCTTTCTCTCCCTTCGTATCTCTGTCCATATTCACCCTATTTATAAAGGAGTCCAGTAAGAAGATTAATGTCTGGGTCAGGACTTAACTGATTTGACCTAATCAAAAAGTCGTATTTAAAATAGGTTTACACACACAGAAATACTTCAGCTTCTTTAAGAACATGACTTTTCATCAAACCATCACATTCCCTATTCAAGTTGATGTGAAATTAACCATCATTAGATTCATGAACTTACACAGGATCAACTGCTTCCCTAGCCTGAAAGCTAAAGAGACTAGTTCACAGATTAGCTTTGCCCCCACCCCTTCCTTCTCCCAGCTTTTCAGCTGATAGAAAAATCCAGGCTTGTAGCCTTTACCATTCTCTTTTGCAATTTTGTTTGCTTTCTCTGTATTGTCTATAACTCAGCTTTAAAAATGGAAACCCAATAAAAGGCATTTCTAATATTAAAATTATATGAGTAGAATAGATTGCAGTATTGTAGTATGATTGGATCCTTAAAGATGGAAAGGTGATTTATGTTAAGAAAAAAAAAATCCATTGAAAAATGATGGAAATTCAGATTCCCTTTCTCTATAGCACTGTGGACAAAGGTGGCAGGTATAAGAAACTGCAGGGGAGTGGGGCTGGGGGCAGTGTCCTGCTGGTCCCCAGATATGACCTTTTCAATAACCACTTTGTCCTGAATGACAGCTCTGACCAGGAGTCTGCTCTGGGCCTCCAGCCAGCACGCTCACCCCTGGGTGGAGGCAAACAGCCACTGAAGCCCCCAAGTGCCCAGAAGGGCCCTGAGGCAGGCCCTCATCCCAGCTTTTGCTAGATGTGGCTGTGGCAGGCCAGCCTGCTACACTGGGTTCCCCTGTCCATCCACGCACTCAAGTCCCCTATCTTCTCCCCTGGGTATCAGAGCCCTGTGTGATTAGGTAGATGGCCCTGAGCAAGGTTCCCATCCAGCACACACCCTCATCAGAGTCTCCTTCACCCTGGGCACTTCAGATCTACCTCCAAAATGTGGTGACTTCTCAGAGCCTTGGTTTCCTTGAAGGCTATGTATTGAGTGACCCAACCACATGAAGGTATGTAGGGAATAAGGCCAGGCAAATACATGCCTGAAGGGCCTGGACTGAGGAGCCACTTGGCCAGGGAGTCTCCAGCCCTGGAAAAGCTCCTGAGTGTTAGCACAGGCACCTGTGATGGCACAGAGCAGTGATTCCTAGTCCCACCTGCAGGATGGGCTCAGTTCCTGAGAGCTGGGGGCCTTGAGTGCTGGAGCCTGGGGCTTCTCTATAAAATAGGGAACAGACCTGGGCTGAGAGGGGATCCCTGCCAATAGGCACTGAGGAGATTCCACTCTGGGCAGCACAAGGGTTGGCCTCCTTCCAGGGCTAACTCCCACCCCTGCTGCACCATCTGGGTTGGGGGAAGGTGGTGGAGGGAGGGGTCCTGCCCTGCCCTCCTCTTGGTGTCACTGGCTACTGCAGGTTTGCAAATCCATGCCCACTGGTGGATCTCACAGGCAGTGCATCCTTGGACACCGATCGCCACTCAGACCAGGTCCAGGGTCAGGCAGATCACACTAGCTGGATTTGGGGTGTTCTCGGGTCCCCTGGGGGAGTTGACACAGAGCAGGACCTGGGGGTTGGGCAGGCAGCTACTGGCTCCTTGCACATGCCCAGAGAGGTAGGGCTCATTGCAAGTACCTTCCTCTGTCTGGGAAAGAACCCGTGTGTGTGCCCTGCTGTGGGCATGAGCCCATTCACCCTGTGTGCTGTCCTTTACATCCTGGCTTTTGGAGCTCAGTACCCTGACTGCCCCAAGTGTGTTCTCACCTACCTCCTCCCAGGTTGGGGAAGGATGGCCTTGTCCTCACTGAGCACCTTCTTACCCAGATCCATTTTCAACTCCTCACTTTTCAATTAAGGAACAGAGACCCAGAGAAAGGTCAAGCCCAGGAGCACAGTGTGGGCACAATCCAGAGGACCTGGATACTTCTGGTATCTGAGGTGTGGACCCAATTCTCTTGCATAGAAACTTTGAAAAGGACAGCCCCTAAATCATGGGGACCCCTGCCTGCTTCTCCCCATATGAAGCTGTTTTCTTCTCAGGATCCCCAAATGGCTTCACAAGCACTGCCTGAACACACACACACTGATCAAATGGGTAGGGACAATGTCCTGGGAATCAGAGTAGGCCTGGAGGGAGGTGGCAAGGAGACAGAGGGGTTGGAGTGAGCTCTACCATGGGACAGGGCATCTTTCTCCTGTCCATGTATCCATAGCCCCAAGCCTGGAAGGGGAGATGCCAGCCTGATGGGCCATGGGATCTCAAAGGTTCCCAGGGTTCTGCCTGGGCAGGGACAACCCCAGAGTAAGCAGGAGAGGACAGAGCTAAGGTCCTCCTGCCACTGTCTGAGCAACTGGAATTAAGATGGACTCCCAGTATGGAGGGAGGCTACTGGAGCGAAGGCCTCAATTTCCTCTATAAATTGGGGTGCTTGGAATGGGTGACCCTAAGTGTGCCACAGCCCAGGAGGATTATTTGGCCTTGGTTATTGATAACCATGGTATTCTGGGGTGCTGGAAAATGTGTTCTAAACCTTAGGTGTCTTATTGAACAAACACAGGCTTGGAGGATTGAGGAACTGATGACTTGTGCTAGACGCAGCAGAACACAGGACCATCTACGGGTCCAGGGACAGGTCAGACCTTGCAGGAGCCTTGGATCTGAAACTGAAAGGAATGGGAAGTCTTTGGAGGGTTTGACACCTGAAGGTGACTAAGACTGCTTTTTACAGAATTTAAAGCCCGTCCTGGCATGGACTGTGACATGAAGCCAAGGTGGTCATGACTTTCTCAAGATCACACTGCAACAACTCAGTCCTGTTTTGCTTGTGTTCCCTGCTGCTTTCCACTCCACCTTGTAAATTCTTCCTTCCCTTCATATGTACATTGGCTACATGTGAGACCAGCCCTCAAGTTTTCTAGGAATTTTCTCTGAGCTACCTGATTCCTTTCCTCAGAAGGATCAGGTAGATCTGATCCATTGTGCAGCAGGGGAGACTTGGGAAGTGTTGGAGATTTGGATCCGAAGGGTATCAGGAATCAAAGAAAGAGAAAAAGGAGAGTGAAAGAAGGAGAAAGAAAGAGAGAGAGAGCTGGGATCAGGGGGTCTGCGAGTAGAGACTCAATCAGATGACTTTATTGTTTACAAGGAGACAACAAGCAGCAACCTGCAGTTAACTATTAGCATTACTAAGGAACTCAAAAAATCTTATCTTAAGGTACAAAGTCTAAGTGTTCTACTTACTACAAAAGGTTTGTGCTCATCTTTTCTTTCAACCTTTAACAACTTCAACCCGTTTGCCTGGAACTCTTAATTACCCCATTCCTTACATTGCAAGCACAGCCATGGAAATAGCACGTATCTCCTGGTGAGACCACTGTGCCTTGGTTTCCAACAGGGAAGCCTTGAGAAACAGAAAGACATGCCTAGGATCACAGAACAGGCAGGAGTAGGACAGTTGTGTACCAAGTTCAATCTCCTTAGATGGTTCTTGATGCCCCCAGACTTCAGCAAGGCAGGAAAGAGGACTGTATTGGTGAAAATCTGTACACATGGGAAATTCAATGGGTCAGGGGGGTAAAGAGTCAGCAGCCCAGAGGGGACATTGGGAAACTGTTATCCAGGGAGAGAGTACAGAGGAGGGAAAGCAGGAAGTTACCTCACTTCCCTGGAGACAGAACCCAAGAGAACTTGGAACCCCCAGAACCAAGTGCCCACATTTCTAGATACTAACCTAACAGCTCACTCAGTCCTAGATGCTCAAGAGATGTTCTCATTGCTGCCTGCCTGCAGTCTTGGCCACAGGAAACCCCACAGCGAGAGCCTGATCCAACACTGCAGGCGTTGGCTCAACCCTCAACCTCGAAGAATCTGGCCACTTGCCAGGAGGAAATCAAAGGTAACCCACCGAACCAGGGCAGGGGATGCAGGCCAGGCTGACACTGTTCTCCTTATGAGCAGCCTCAGCACCTCCCGTTCCCAGGATGGGTGTATAGAGGATACCAGGCTGGGCAGAAAGGTGATTGGGGGTGGACACCTGCTGGGCTTATCATGTTCTTGTCCAGTTCATGGCTGGCAGGGACAGGAGGAGAAGCCTAGGGTTGGTGCCCCTCTGCCCAGACATTGATCCAGATCTGCAGAGTTGTCCTCTCCTGGGAGGAGGTCTATACAGATAGGGTTTTTGCCTCATCTGGAAGTAGAACTTCATGTGTGGTTGGTCCTCTTGGTGATAACCAGTCAGGGTCCTGACACCTTGTGACCCTGTTAATGACCCTATCATTGCAGAGATCCACCCATGAGACCAGCTCTGAGCAGGATGACAGTGTCATCTACACCTGAGCAGGGTGCTGGTGCACACAGCCACCAGCAGAAGCTGGAAGAGACAAGAAGTGAAATGGGAGCTGAGGGGTTCTCCACACCCAGGTCAAGACAGGGGACTTCAGGACCTAGACCCTACCCTGGAAGAATCTGCAGGCTCCCTGCCAGGAATTCCCTGTTGGAACTCCGGACCACACCATAAGGAATCTGGGAATGCTCACCACCCCAAACTCAGCCCCATTTGTGACCAGGTGCAATGTTGGTTGGATATCAGAAAAGAGCCCTTTATGATGATTCAACTTCACATTAAACCACAACAGTCTTTGTTTTGGATCCTGCCTTGGTTGTTTAATCTACTTGTTCCTAGGTTCTCTCCATCCCCATATTTCCTGCCTGCATTCAGCTACATTGGCTCTCCATCCTTAAGCATCCTCTCATTTCCTAGGTTGTTTTTACCTAAAAAAGGGTGAGATTACACTAAAATACATATTTCTGTGTAACTTGCCATCCAATGAAGCTCAATACTGTGACTCTTCTAGGTCAGGTGGTAGGGCTGCATCATGTCCCAAAGAGAGGCTAGGAACCTCAGAAGTTCAGCCTTAATGCCCTTGGACCTAGATGGGACTCCTTCCTTTTGCCATTTCAACTGGGCTTCAAGGAATGTCATGTGACTTTGACTAGTCTAATAGTTCCAGATCACCCACATTGGGTTACTAGAATTGGGTTGGCTTGTTCAAACATTATACACATTTAGAGTTTGAATGGCTGGGGCCAAATTCCTTGAAACAATTCAGGCATCCAAAAGCAGACAGTGATGGTTGGTGGTTCCCTGCAGTCAGCTGACGTTGGGTGTGAATAGTCTCAAAACTTGTCCATCTGGTGACAGCAAGGCAGAATCATATTTACAATTGCCTCATTGGAAGGCGGTCTGCACTTGAATACTTTCAAGACCATTTGGAATTTCTCTTCCCTGTCACATCAGCTCATTTCCTTGGGCAATCCAGAGTCTTCCTCCCATCCTGGAATCTCCAGGAATTCAGCCCTTACAGAATTTAGTATTGCTTTAGTCTCACATCCTCAAAACTCTTTCATTTGAAAAAGAGGAATGAAGATATTTGAGGTCATTGAAGTCAATTACTTGAACCCAGGATTGGTCTCCCTTTGCCCTGTCACTAAGTGGCACCCATGATCCACTTCTTGCCACAGTCACTTGAGGTCAGTGATTTCCAATTTGAAATCCAGGCATAACCATCTTTTTGGACATTTTGCAGCTGTGACTACATGTCCTTTTTTGTCCCAACATTCCATCTGCCAGTGTGAAAATGACATGGCTGAGATGAAAGGTCCCAGGTCAGTGCAGACAAGTTTTAGATCCAGCAAGAAGATGGAGCAGCACCTGATGCCTGCCCAATTGGGGAGGGAGTATGGACTGATCCAACGTCCTGGGGAACATGAAAGTGTTCTTCCCCACCAAGCAAATACTGATAAAAATGATCCCCAGGTGAGTACAATGCCCCTTACTTGGCCTCGAGTCTGCCAGACATTGCCATTGGACATTGGAGGTCAATTCATTTCTCTGATCCTCAGGTGGCTCCTTGGATGAGTACAGGGCTGCAGGAAAACAGATAATAGTTACTGAGAGGACTGAATGGGAGGAGATATAGGAAGTGTTGACCAAGTTAGTCTGTGCATGATGGGCTGTTATAGGGCCTGGGATGGACAGAATGATTTTCCACTCACCTAGGGAACAGGCTCTGACTCAGTCCTCAACTACAACGGGCTATAGCACAAACCTATTTCCCTTTTTTAAAGACTGACACTTCTGTCCCAGAGTTCTTCATCCAAGGTCTAGTCAAAATGCATTTAGGGGGCTGGAGAAATAGCAGCTGCCAAATCTGACATCTGGGAATGTGATGATTGGGCTCAATCAATAAATAGTGACTATGTGTGTAGGGAAATTGCACAATTTAGTAGAATGAAGGAGTAAAAATCCCTGCCGCTTGGGGTTCATTCCACAGGGAGTCAAATACACTAGACCTCACAAGCATAGGCAGAACATGAAGGTTAGGTGTGAAACCTTAATGTCTTTCTCTAGGGATGAGAAAGTCCTCCAGGTCACTCAAGTACAAGGAAGACTCATGGACCTAAGGAAAATGTGTGTAGAATATACATAAACTACAAGGGCTTTAAAGTCCACAGTCGAGTCAGAAAGTTTAGGTGGGGGTAGTCTCCGGGAAGCTCAAGACAGATCCCTATGTCCCAAAAATTTCATGATTTACATCTCGGTTTGATTTGTCATAAACTGCCCCATCCTCTGAACAGAATCTATGGTCCCAGGGAGATGTGTTGAGCAAAATAATAAAGAGTTTGCACGGGTGTTCTGTCGTGGGTTCTCAGCTATAGGAAAAGTGGGGTTAGGCTGTGCTCCTGCCACTAAGAGGAAAATAAGACCTGGATGAATTATACTCATAGGCACTCAAAAAATATGCCAGCTCTTGGTGACTGCGCCACAGGCTGAGATATACTTAGACCATGGGAATGTGGGGTAGAGGGCCCCACTGACTAGGTATTAAGTGCCCCTCTTTTTGAAGCACAGTGCAAAGAGGGAAGTAGTCACTGCCTTCCCTGCCCTCTGGAACCCAGATTCCTCAGTACAGAGAGCAGGGAAGACAAATGTGTGAAGGGCCTCTGACATACCTAAGATTTGTTCAAATATTGGACATGAGCCTACTAGGTTGGACAATAGCCAGCAGTCTGCAGCTAGGGGATAAACAGCCTTAGCCATGTATAACAGTATTTTGGGAGTAGATGCAGGGTCTGGGAATGGGCAGGGTTATGCAGAGGAGACCTCTGAAACACACACATGGATATTTTTGAGAGGGAAAATGGGATTAAAGGAAATCCTGTCTGATCTGTTGTCTATACTCCATTCACAGTGACATCGGCTATCTATTCCAAACAAGGGTGGACCATGCCAGTGGGGAATTTCTCAGGTCCAGGGCATTCTTACCTGCAAGGACTGGTTTGACTCCATAGATATGAATATGAGTGGCTTGATATTTCAAGGGATGTCCCATCATGCTCGTTATCTATTTCAGTTTCTGCAATCAATAGAGTCTACTCTCTGCAGAAGGTGAGGATATCTGCAAGTGGGTGCCTATAGGCCTCAGCAGACAGTATGGGTGGAGAGCCCAGACAAGATCTGCCTGGGCTGGGGTTCTCAAGGAATAAGAGGAAACTCAGAAGGGAAATAAGATGGACCACTGCCTACAGAAGTTTCCTGGTTTAGTTGTGGTGGCTTTGGGTTTTCCATCTGAAAGGATTGTGGCTATTTTCTGCCTTCTAAAAGAAACCTGGAAAGGATGTCAGGGTGAGGAACCCTTCTCTTCAAGTTGCAGTGTCAACTCTATGGCCAGTTCCAGGGGCAGTGGTGTCTCCTTCTCCAGACACACCAAAGGGCAAAGCAGCACCTACAGAACTTTTTCACCATCTTTGTGGTAACTGCCTATGTCGTGGCTATTTCTAGGGTCCATCCTACATCCGGCCAGAGCTCTAAAAGCATTTGACAGTGATCCTTCTGGGGTCAAGGAGGAGATCTGTGAGCAGGTTGTCCTCACTGCCACCTGGCCAGAGGAGCCAGAAGAAAAGCTCGTGTCCTTCCACCTGGGCAAGGAGTTTCCTTTCTCCTGTGTGCTTCCAATCCATCATCAAATCTCGAGGCCAACTCAATTGTTGTGGACCAGCTCCTCACCACGTGAGAACCATGCGCCTCCTACATCCATGACTCACTCCACATTTGTTGTTCATTTGGTCTGTCGATTCTCTTGTCGCATCCCTCCTCATTCCTCGGGTGGTGCAAGTGAGTGGACACACACTGCAGGTTCATATTCAGAACCTAAGCACATTAGCTATGATACTTTGACCCAGGTCTGATGGGCTGATAGAGGCTCAGGGGCTTATCAGATTGTTTTCCTCCTCCTGGTGGGGATCATGTTTCACAGCCTTGAACACCCTCTTGGAAGGGACAGGCCTCTTTCCCATTTACAAAGAATGATGCAGAATCCATCCTGGAGGTCCCATCTGAATTCCTATGATAGCAGGGTTCTCTGGGTTTTCAGAGGGTCACCCCAGACCCACAGTGACACGGGCAAATGTCATCATGGAGCTCAACTGACAAATATATTCTGGCTACCTATATGTGTAGGGACATTGAAAAATCTAGCTTCATTGGAGGAATGAAGCAGAAAAATTCCCTGCTTCTTGAGCTTGCATTCCACTAGGGAGTCAGACACCTACATTCGATCTCTTGCGCATGTGTGTAAACAGAAAGTTGGTGTTATGCAGTCATGGCTCTCTCTAGGTATGGGAAAGTCCTCCTGGTCTCTCAAGGAGATGCAAAAACTGCACCAATTAAAAATGAGTGGTCCACAGGTCAGAACAAAGGGCTCCAAACTCCACAGTTGCATTGGAAATGTACAGCGGGTGTAGAGGTTGAGGAGTGGAGGTTCTAGTCATGTGTCACAGAGATCTGATATTTCCCTTCTTGGTTTGATTTGTCCCCACCTGAACCATCCTACAAATGGGATCCATGGTCCTAGGGAAGTAGATGTGTTGAGCAAACTGCTAATCACTCTGCCTGGATGTTCTGTTGAGGGAGCTGAGCTGTAGGCAAGGTGGGACAAGGCAGTGCCCATGCTAAGAAACAAACGGTAGGAAAAGGATGAGACACTCAGAGGCCTGCTTGAATAAGGCAGGTCTTCCTACATTGGCCTCGGGCTGAGGTACAGTTAGGACATGGAAAATGGGGCAGGAGTTCCCCATTCACCAAGCATTTAAGAGCGCCTGGTTTTTGATGCAGAACATTGAGTAAAGCTCTACATCTTCTGTGTTGGGGGCAGGGAAGAATGACAGATATGAGTAAAGGGTCTCTGATGTAGGCAAGATTCATTCAAATGTTGGACATAAGCCCTCTATGATTGACAAGAGTCCTGAGTCCCCAGCTGTGGGACAGTCTGCCACTGCCCAGTGTGACAGTGTTTGTGGAGTGGGCGCAGGATATGTGGATGGGCAAAACCATACACAGAAGCCCTCCAGAAACACACACATGGTTACCTTCAGAAGGGAATGTGGGTGGCCAGGGAAGGCCACTCTGATCTGTGGTCTCCACTCCTCTCATAGTGCCTTTGACAATTTACTGCAAAACATCATGGACCATCCCCATGGGAGCTTTCCCCAGCACCAGGACCCTTTGATCCTCCAGGGCCCAATGACCTTCCTGCACATGAAAATGACATTTAAATGGCCATCCTGTCCTGCTCGTGCCAAACCTGAGGCTCAGGATTCCAGGGAGGCCAAGTCAGAAAGTCAGGATGTATGGGAGTGGATGCTTGTGAGCCTGAGCAGACAGCACAGGTGTTTACCTCAGGCAGGATTTCCAGGGCTGGGGTTGCCCAAGAGTAAGAGAAACTTCAGATGAGGCATCAGTTGAACCACTACCTATGAAAGTTTCCTGGTTTTGATGTGGTAGGTTTAGGTTTTTGTCATATGATAGGATTGAGGCTATTTTCTGCCTTTTAAAAGACACCTGGAAAGGATGTCAGGGTGGGGAAACCTTTTCCTCTTCAAGTTGCAGTGTCAACTCTATGGCCAGCTCCATGGGCGGTGGTGCCTTCTTTTCCAAACACACCAAAGGGCAAAGCAGCACCTATAGAGCTGGAGCCCCCTAGGGCTTTTGTAACATCTTTGTGGTAACTGCCTATTTCATGGCTATTTCTACAGTCCACCCTATATCTGGCCACCACTCTAAAAGCATTTAACAGGAATCCTTCTGGGGTTGAGGAGATCTTCTCTGAGCAGGTTGTCCTCACTGCCATCTGGCCAGAGGAGCCAGAAGAGAAGCTCGTTTCCTTCCACCTGGGCAAAGAGTTCCCTTTCTCCTGAGTGCTTCCAATGCATCATCAAACCTTGAGGCCAACGGGATAATTTTCTGAAGTCCACCTACAAGAGTAATCAGAAAGTTCTTAGAGAAGAATAAAAAAAAACATGCAATTAATTTATGGGAAGGAGTAAGGCACTGCTCATTGGGAAACATATAGCTATAAATTCCTACATTAGGAAACAATAATATCAAAGCAATAACCTAACTTCATATCTTGAAGAAAGAAAAATAAGCCAAACTTAACATAAGTAGGAGAAAGGAAATAATAAAGATTAGAGTGGAGATAAGTGAGATAAAGAAAAGAAAAACAATTGAGAGGATCAATGAAACCAAAATTTGGTTCTTTGAAAAGATTAATAAAATTGACAAACCTTTATCCAGACAAAGAGAAATGAGTGAGAAAAGATGCAAATAACTAAGGAACGAAAATGGGAACATTACCACTGACCTAACAGAAATCAAAAGGGTTATAAGAGAATACTATGGGAAGCAGACTTGACCCAGTGGTTAGGGCATCCATTAAGCACATGGGAGGTCTGCGGTTCAAACCCCGGGCCACCTTGACCCGTGTGGAGCGGGCCCACGTGTAGTCTGATGCATGCAAGGAGTGCCCGCATAGGGGAGCCCCACGCACAAGGAGTACACCCCGTAAGGAGAGCCACCCAGCACGAAAGTGCAGCCTGCCCAGGAATGGCGACGCACACACGGAGAGTTGATGCAGCAAGATGACGCAAAAAGAAAAAAGAAACACAGATTCCCCTGTCACTGACAACAACAGAAGTGGACAAAAAGAACACGCAGCAAATGGACACAGAGAGCAGACAACTGGGGTGGTGGTGGTGGGATTAAAAAAAAAAGAGAATACTATGAACATTCATATGTCAACTAACTAGATAACTTAGAGGACATGACAAATTCCTAGAAACATAAAAATAACCTGCACTGATTCAAGAAGAAATAAAAGTTCTTAACAGACCTATAAAAGCAAAAAGATTGAATAATCAAGAACCTCCCAACAAGGAAAGGCCCAAGACCAGATGGCTTTAGAGAGAATTGTACCAAACATTCAAACAAGAATTAACATGAATCCTTCACAAATTCTTCCAAAAAAACGAAGAGGTCGGGATTCTTCCTAACTCGTTTTACGAAGCTAGTATTATTGTGATACCCAAACCAGAGAGCAACATCAAAAGAAAACAATAGAACAACTTCCCATATGAATACAGAAGCAAAAAAACTCAACAAAACACTGGAAAAGCAAATCAAACTACACGTATTAAAGGATTATAACTTATGACCAAGGATGACTTATCCTAGGAATGCAGCAGTGGTTCCACATAAGAAAAAATCCACCTGATCACTTGAATGCCACAGAGAAGGCTTCTGATGAAATCTACCATGATATCATAATAAAACCACTCAGAAAAATAGGAATAAAAGGTTACATCTACAACATGATGAATATAAAAAACTCACAGCTAACATCATAGTCAATGTGAGAAAGCATGAAAGCTTGCAATGGAAGACTGAAACCTGAGGTCAGGAACAAGACAAGGATGCATTCTTTTACCACTTCTATTCAAAATTATACTGAAAGTTCTAGCTAGGGTAATTAGGCAAAAAAAAGAGAGACCTTTAAATCAGAATTGAAAAAGTAAAACTAACACTATTCTCTGATGGTATGTTCCTCCATATTGAAAGTCCTCAAGTAGTTGCAAGAACACTACCACAGAAAATTTAAAAATTTAGTAAAGTTGCAGGGTACAAGATAAACCCTTAAAAAATCAGTTTTCTTTTTCCATACCAGGAAAGAACTGTCTGAAATGAGCACTAAAAACTAATTCTATTAGTTGCAACATCTACTCTCCAGTTCATTGGCCTCACCCTGGTAAACTAACAGGGAGGAGAGGATGGAAAACTACCATACAAAGGAGATGAGAGAGTCTACAACTGCAAGCATCAGAGTGCCATCCATCAGCCATATGGAATTGAAGCCATCTCACAATTAGAGGTGTAATAGGTATCACCATCCCAGAACCTGGGCAATAAAATATGGACCGGAGAGGACTTCCTGTTATTCTGCTACAGACTTATTGGTACTCTAGCAATGGAAAAAATTACATCATTAATGTAGAGACAGTGGCTACTGGAGGTGCTAAAGGCAGGGAAAGGAAAAAAGAGGTATAATATGGGGACATTTTTGGGACATGGAATTGTCCTGAATGGCACTGCAATGACAAATACAGGCCATTATATATCCTGCCATAACCTACAGAATTCAGTGTAAATTACAATCTAAACTATAATCCATACTTACTGGCAATGCTCCAAAAGTGCTTATCAATTGCAATGAATGTAACACACTAATGAAAGAAGTTGTTAATGTGGGGAAGGGTGTGAGATGTGGGGAATGGAGCATTTGGGAATTCCTTATATTTTTTCTGCAGCATTTTGTGAAACCTAAGTATTTTTGAAAAAAATAAAAAATACATTTAAAAAATTTCATCAATTGCATTGAATGTATCACACTGAGGAGCGGATTTGGCCCAATGGATAGGGCATCCACCTACTGCATGGGAGGTCCAAGGTTCAAACCCAGGGCCTCCTGACCCATGTGATGAGCTGACCCATGAGCAGTGCTGATGTGTGCAAGCGGTGCCGTGCCATGCCGGACTGTCCACTGCTTAGGAGAGCCCCATGCACAAGGAGTGTGCACCACAAGAAGAGCCATCCAGCATGAAAAAAAAAAAGGTGCAGCCTTTTCAGGAATGGCACCACACACATGGACAGCTGATGGAGCAAGATGACATGACAAAAAAGACACAGATTCTGGGTGCCGCTGACAAAATGTACCACACTAATAAAAGAAGTTTTTAATGTGGGGAAGGGTGTGAGGTGTGGGGAATGGGGCATTTGGGAATTCCTTATATTTTTTCTGTGGCATTTTGTGAAACCTAAGTGTCTTTGAAAAACATAAAAAATATATTTTAAAAAAGTTTCATTCACTATAGCATCTGAAAGAATAAAATACCTGAGAATAAATTTAAATCAAAATAATGAACTATGTATACAATGAAAACTGCAAAACACTACAGAAAGAAATTAAAGAAGACCTAATGGCAAGATATCATGTGTCCATGTTTCACATTTAATATTGTTACAATATCATTACGACCTAAAATGATCTACAGATTAAATGCAACACCTACTAAAATCTCTGCAGCATTTTTTTTGTAGAAATGGGAAAAGTCTATCCTCAAATTCATATGGAATACCAAGAGGCCCCAACCAGCCAAAACAATCTTTCAGAAGTCTCTAACTATATAAGAACAAGCAACCAGAATATCATCCCAAATTATATACCATAACATATAAAGAACTAGAAAAATCTCATCTATTCTCCAGGGGAAAAAAAACCAATCAGCAGATACAGTCTCAAAAGAACCACAAAAGAAACTATGATTTTTCTCAACTTCCCATATGAATACAGAAGCAAAAAAATCTCAACAAAACACTGGAGAAGCAAATCAAACTACACATATTAAAGGATTATAACTCATGACCAAGGGTGACTTATCCCAGGAATGCAGCAGTGGTTCCACATAAGAAAAAATCCATCTGATCACTTGAATGCCACAGAGAAGGCTTCTGATGAAATCTACCATGATATCATAATAAAACCGCTCAGAAAAATAGGAATAAAAGGTTACATCTACAACATGATAAATATAAAAAACTCACAGCTAACATCATAGTCAATGTGAGAAAGCATGAAAGCTTGCAATGGAAGTCTGAAACCTGAGGTCAGGAACAAGACAAGGATGCACACTTTTACCACTTCTATTCAAAATTCTCCTGGAAGCTAGCCAGGGTAATCACTATAGCTGGTAATCATCTTACTTTGGCAGCACAAGCTGCCCCAGGAGCTATTCTGTAGCTGAGATTGGAAGCTCCATTTCCCAAAAACAGGGATAAAGAGACAGCTGACCACCAATTTCAGCTACTGATGAGTAAATTCAGCTGGCTAAAGTTTAACCCTAAGAACACCTAAAGTTTGGACCTGTCCAAGTCAGAAAGAGGCCAGCATCCAACATTTTGAGTCTGCCCCCACCTTGGGGGGAAGGCAGCCTGACCCAAAATCACAGTGAAGGTAGGAACTAGTTTCTTTCACACAGATTGGCCTGCAGCCCTAGGCTAGGTTTCAGTCCCACCTCTCTCAGGGTGGCAACTGGCTCAGCCTATCCAGGTAACTGCAGGTACATTTTGCTGGTACAGACTGAATAATTGGATATCTACTCGGGCAACTGCAGTCACCCTGGGCCCATAATGCATAGATTGCTACACACACCTGCAGCTCCATGCCCACCCCAAGCAGGGGAGAAAGGGACATGAAGCTTCATTAGGTTTTCTGGGAAACTACAACATAGGCTGCCTGCAAGAACTGGATTATTCTAGGCATGTGTGACTTTGTCCTACCCCTGGCAAAGGAGAAAGTTGGGAGAAGCTTCATTGGTCCTTGGGGCAATGAGGGAAGCTTGAGCTACCACAGCTTACATAACTAACTATATACTTGGCTCCAACCACACAAGCAGCAAGGGAGAAAGGGCAGGAAGCCCTAATTTAAAGTGAAAAACTGCACCCAAAATAAATACTCTAGTAAGCCCAATGTAAAAACACCAACAAAAAATTACAGTCTACACCAAGAAACAGGAAGCTATGGCCCAGTTAAAGGAACAAGATATGCCTACAGATGACATAAAGGAATTGAGACAACTAATCACAGATGAGTTACTAAATGAATTTAAAGGGATTAAGGATCTTAAGAGGACACTGGACGATCACAAGAATTTAAAGCATACACAGAAAAATAGTAGACCTTATGGAAATGAGTAGCGTAATAAATGAAATTAAAAATACTTTGGAGTCATATAACAGCACATTTGAGGAGGAAGAAGAAAGGACTGGTAAGCTTGAAGAAATGTATTCTGAAAGTGAAGAACAGATGAAGAATGGGAAAAATCAAACAAGGTCTCAAGAAAATAAATGACAGCAAGAGACATGCAAACATTTGTGTCATGGCTGTCCCAGAAGGAGAAGAGAAGGGAAAAAGAGACAGAAGGAGTAGGTCAAGAAATAATGGTAGAAAATTTCCAAACCCTATTGAAGGACATGGATATCCATGTCCAAGAAGCACAATATACTTCCATCTGAAAAAATCTGAATGGACCACCTCCAAGACACATACTAATCAGAATGTCAAATGCCAAATCAAAGAAAGAATTCTGAGAACAGCAAAAGAAAAGTAATGCATACCTTATAAGGAATAACCCAATAAGATTAAGTGCTGATTTCTCACCAGAAACCATGGAAGTAAGAAGACAGTGGTATGATGTATTTAAGGTACTAAAAGAGGATAACTTTCAGCTAAGAATCTTATAGCTGGGAAGACTGTCTTTCAAAACTTAGGGCTAGTTGAGAATATTCACAGATAAAAAGAAACAGAGAATTTCTAACCAAGAGACTGGATTTTTAGGAAATACTAAAGGTTGTGCTAGAGCCTGAAAAGTAAAGGCAGGAAAGAGAAGCCTGGAAGAGAGTCTAGAAATGAAGATTTTATCAATACTAGTAACTAAAACTGTAAAAGAGTGGTGAAAATAAAATATAACAGATAACACACAAATATTCAGGGAATAAACTTAACCAATGATGTAAAGCACTTGTATTCAGAAAACTACAAATCAGTGTTTAAAGGAAACAAAAAAGTCCTCAGTAATTGGAAGAACACTCCATGTTCACAGATTGGAAGATGAAATAAAATTAAGATGTCAATGCTACTCAAATTGATATACAGACTTGATGTAATCTTGATAAAAATTCCACCAGTATTTTTTAAATAAATTGAAAACATGATGATCAAATTTATTTAGAAGGTTAAGAGGTCCTGAAGAGCCAGAAGCATTTTAAAAAGGAAAAGTGAAGTTGGAGGACTCTCATTTCCAGACTTTAAATCATATTACCTAGCTATGGTAAAAACAACATGGTACTGCCCGAAAGAGAGACACATAGGCCAATGGAACCAAACTGATACTTCAGAAATATACCTTCACATGTATGGTCAAGCAATTTTTTACTAACCTGTCAAACCCATTCAGTTCTGGCAGAACAGCCCACTCAACAGATGGTGTGGAGAGAACTGAATATCAATAGCCAAAAGAAGGAAAGAGGACCCCTATCTCATACCTGATCCAAAAAATTTACTAAATATGGTTCAAAAAACATAAATATAAAAGCAAAAACCATAAAGCTTCTAGAAGAAAATGAAGGAAAATATCTTCAAGACCTGGTGGTAAGTAGTGGATTCTTAATGGAGACAAAAGGAGGACTGTGATGGCCTACTGATATTTAATCTATGTAGAAGTTTTAATTAGCTTTCCTGTAAAACCGTGGAAATGTACAGAGTGGATAGTAACACATAGTGAGTAACAGCCAGTTCATAAATGGGGATGAAAATGGTAGTCTAGGGTTGTAAATGCCAATTGACAGAAAGCTAGAAAATAACAGGAACTGAATAGCACTGAAAACCTAGAGGTGGATGAGAATTGTGTTTGATGGTACAGATGCAAGAGTATCCTTTCTTGGCTACAGCAAAGGTACATCCCTATTTGATCATATACAATATAGTGGGACTGAGGACAAACACAGGAAAAGCACAACTGGAGTGGCAGATAGACTGTGGTTAGCAGTAATAATGTAATATTCTTGCATTTATGCCAAAGATGTACTGTGTAGGTAATGGGGCAGTATGGAAAATATGTGCCAGATGTACATTATAGATGTGGTAACAATTGGATGATATTTTCATATAATCTGCAACCAATATTCCACCACAGTGTGGTGTGTTGATAGAGGGGTTTTGTTTGGGAATTCTGCACAAGTGCACAACTGTTTTGTAAATTTACAACTTCTGTCTATTTAAAAAATAATAATAGCGTGGGTTTGGGGAAAAACCTACCAAATGTAAGAAAAGGACTATAATAAATAGTAAGATTTTGAAAATATTCTTTCATAATCTATAACAAATATCTCACAACAATATGCAAGGTATTGATGGAGGGTCGATATATGGGACCCCGGTATGATGTTACCCATGTTTGCTTTGTATGTTAACAACTTTTACTATACACTTATTGTTTACATATGTTCATATATAAATGACATAAAGATAACAATAGGGTGGGTTTGGGGAAAAATAATGTCATCAGTAGAAATATTTTGAGGAGGCCCTTTAATCATTACTTGAAAATGTTTAACAAGAATTCAAGATATTGGTAGGGTGAAGTGTAAGAGTCCTGTATGATGTTATATGTTTCTTCTGTAAGTTCATTACTATTAATATACACTTATTATTTATGTATGTTTATGTATAAGTGATATACATTAGTAAATTAAAAAAAATAAAACAAAAACAATTCCATTAATTACAACACCTACTCTCCAGATCACTGGTCATATAGGATTGAAGCCTTCTCTCAATTAGAAGTCGAGTGGTCATCATTACCATCCCAGAATCTTCAGGATTGGGGAATAAAATATGGAATAGAGGGGACTTACTGGTATTCTACTATAGACATATTGGTATTCAAGCAATGGAAGAAATTATATCATTCATGTGGAAATAGTGGCAACTAGAGGAGCAGAAGGCAGGGAGAGGGAAAAGGAGGAATTATATGGGGTCTTTTTGGGGGCATGGAATTGTCCTGAATGACACTGCAATAACAGATACAGGACATTATATATCCTTCCATAACCTACAGAATTGAGTGGGAGAGAGTCTAAACTAAATGCTAACTATAAACCATGCATAGTGGCAATGCTTCAAATGTGTTCATCAATTGCAGTGAATTTATCACACTAATGAAAGAAGCTGTTAAATGTGAGGAAGGGTGGGAGGTATGGGGAGAAGGGCATTTGGATACCCCTTATATTTTTGTGTAAAATTTTATATAGTCTATGTATCTCCTAAAAGAACAAAAAATATATTTTAAAAAATTCCATTCACTATATCTAAAAGGAAAAAATACCTGAGAATAAATGTAACCAAAGAGATGAATAACCTGTACACTGAAAACTACAAAACTCTACTGAAAGAAACAAAAGAAGACCTAATTAAATGGCAAGATATTACATTCACCTTTCAGATTTAATATCGTTACAATATCAGTATTACCTAAAGTGATCCACAGATTAAATGTAATACTTCTCAAAATCTCTACAGCATTTTTTTGGTAGAAATTGAAAAAGTTGATCCTCAAATTCATAGGGAATGGCAAGAGGCCCCAACTAGCAAAATCAATCTTTTGGAAGTCTACAACTATATAACAAGCACATGCCAGCAGGATATCATCCAATATAATAAAACATTACAAATAAAGAACTAGAAAAACCTGATCTCTTCTCCAGGGCAATAAACAATCAGCAGATACAGTTCCAAATGACCCAGAAAAGGACTGATCAGACAAAGCACTTATGAAGTCTCTGCACAATGAGAAAGGTAGATACTCTTGGAATGAAAGAAAAGATAGTTCATAACAAAGAAACAAACAACAAAAAGATGCAAAAGGAAACTTTAGATCTAGATATAAAACATCTAAAATTCAAGGACGACCAGGCAAGATGGTAGCAGAGTAAGGAGCTCCTAGAGTCAGCTCATGCTACAACCAGTTGGTAAACATACACAGCTACCTAAAGCACCTGTCTGGGGATCCAGGAGACCAGAAGAGCATCCTGCAACATCCTTGAGAGAAGGGAAGGAGGAGACTACCCATTTTCAGAGACGATTCCTAAGTAGAGCATTCCACGCCCTGGAGAGCAGTGGCCATCCTCCACGGTCAGCATAAGACACCTCAAGAGCTATTCCTCAGCTGGAATCAGAAGCTCCACTTCCCAAAAATGGGGGAGGAAGAGAAGACTGGGCACCAGCTTCAGATAATGATTAGTAAATATTCTTTAGAATGACTAAAATTTGAATCTGTCCAAGTCAGAGAGAGGCTAGCAGCCACTATTTCAACTCTGCCCCTGGAACAAGGAAATTCACAGTGCTGGTAGCGACAGACTTCTTTCCATCCATATCAGATTGCAGCTTTAGGCTAAGCCCCAGCCCCACCTCCAGCAGGGAGGAAGCTGGGGGACCCTTTACAGCCTCTCTGGGAAAATACATGCCTCAGAGGCCTGTCATCATCCTTCTCTGGCTGCCTCTGGAACTATTCTGGATTTGGAAGCTCTATTTCCCAAAAAGCAGAGAAGGAAGAGATGGTTGTCCACCAATTTCACCTAATGACTAGTAAATCTGGCTGGGTAAAATATAACCCTAAGAACAGCTAAAGTGTGAACCTGTTCACGTCAGAAAGAGGCCAGTGGACACCATTATGACTCTGTCCCTAACATGAGGGGAATCTGGACTGGCTGAAAATGATAGTGATTATAAGGACTGGCTTCTTTCACCCAGATCAGACTGCAGCCATAGCCTAGGCATCAGCCCCACCTCTAGCGGGGAGGAAGTTTGTGGGCCCTGCACCAGCCTCTCAGGGTAAGTGCAGGTACATTTAGCTGGCAGACTGAAGAGTGGGAAGTCTACTGGGGCAACTGTGGTCATTTTGCACATGCACACCATAGCTTGTTGCTCACATCTGCAGTTCCATCCCTGCCTAGGCGAGGGGAAAGGGACTTTAAGCTACGTCAGTCTCCCTGGGAGACCACAGCCTAGGCCTGCACAATGTGGATCATTCCACACAGCTGTGGCACTATCCTAACATGTAAAGGATAAAGAGGGGAGGAGATTTATCAGTCCCTGGCAAAGCAAGGGCAGCTTGAGTCTCTACAGCGTTCAACACCAACTATATCCTTGGCTCCTACTATACAACCTGCAAGAGAGAAAAGGCAAGAAAGCCCTAAACTAAAGAGAGAAACATGCCCAGAATAAATACACATAGTAAGCCAAATGCCAAGACACCAACAAAAACTGCAATCCATCCCAAGAAACAGGAAGATATGGCCCAGGTAAAGGAACAAGGTAAGCCTCCAGATGACATAAAGGAGTTGAGACAACTAATCATAGGTGTTCCAACAAATCTCCTTAAGAAATACAATGAGCTGGCTGAAAAGATTAAGTATATTAAGATAACACTGGACAAGTACAAAGAAGAATGTGAAAGCATACACAGAAAAATAGGAGATCCTATGGGAATGAAAGGTGCAATAAATGAAATTAAAAATACACTGGAGTTATATAACAGCAGATTTGAGGAGGATAAAGAAAGGATTGGTGGGCTTGAAGAAATAGCCTCTGAAAGCAAACATAAAAAAGAACAGATGGAAAAAAGAGTGAAAAAATTGAACAAGGTGTCAGAGAACTAAATGATAACATGCAAACATATGTGTAAAGGGTGCCCAAGAAGGAGAAGAGAAGGGAAAAAGGGCAGAAGGAATATCTGAAGAAATAATCTTAGAAAAATTTGAAACCCAATTGAAGGACATGGATATCCATGTCCAAGAAGCAAAACACAGTCCCATTTGAATAAATCTAAACAGACTTAACTCCAAGACATAGTAATCAAAATGTCAAATGCCAAAGACAGAATTCTGAGAGCAGCAAGAGAAAAGCAATGCATAACATATAAGAGATACCCAATAAGATTAAGTGCAAAGTTCTCATGGAGGCAAGAAGACAGTCGTGAGTGTTACAGCTCTTTGAGAATTTGTCTAGTAGGTCTTCTGGATCTTGCTGGAAGGACCTCACATTCCCCATATTTTTTTTATACTAGTTTTTCTTCCCCTCCCCCACCCTGCTGTTACTGCTGTCTATGTGATAATCTGTCTCTATTTCTTTTTTATCTTTGTGATAATCTGTCTCTATTCCTCTTTCTTGTCTTCTCTTCTCATCTTTCCTGTCTAGAATTACCAGGATTTCATCCTGAGGAACTCTGATGTGAAGAGAGATTCCCTGTCAATTGTGCCACCTGGTCTCTTCAGTGCTTCACCTTGACTATCTCCTTGTCTATTATTGCTTCATGATCTTGGGGCGTGACTCACTTGCACGGGCACTGCCTCGCCATGTGGGTATTTGGTCACCACATGGGCACTGGCTTGCTGGGCAGGTACTCAGCACACCACATGGACACTCAGCTTGCCAAGTGGGCACCCACATGTGCACATGGCACAGCATGCAGGCAATGGGCTCACCACTTGGGCACTGGTTTACCATGCAGGCACACTTTCTCTTCTTCCTGTTCACCAGCAGACCACAGGGACTGAACCTGGGTCTTCCCATATGGTAGGCAGAGGCTCTATCACACGAGCCACATCTGCATCCCACATTCCCTGTAAGAACAGAGTTAAGTTCCCATTAATAAACTGGGTGTTCTTTAAAAAAAAAAAATACAACATTGGTATGACATATTTAAGAAGCTGCAAGGGAAAATTTTTGAGCCAAGAATCTTATATCCAGCAAGACTGTCTTTTAAAATTGAGGGGGAGTTTAGAATTCACAGATAAACAGAAATTGAGAGAGTTTATAACCAGGAGACCAGCTTTGCAAGAAATATTAAAGGGTATGTTACAACCTGAAAAGAAAAAACAGGAGAGAGAGGCTTGTAAGAGAGTCTAGAAATGAAAAGTGTATCAGAAAAGGTAAACAAAAGTGTCAAAGAGTGGTGAAAATATGACAGATCAAACACCAATATTTAGGAATCAAATTGACAAACATTATAAAGCACTTACTTGTATTCCGAAAACTACAAATCATTGTTGAAAGAAATTTAAAAAGACCTAAATAATGGGAAGAACATGCCATGCTCACGTGTTGGAAGACTAAATATGATTAAGATGTTATTTCTACTCAAATTGATATACAGATTGAGTGCAATTCTGATAAAAATTGCACCAGCATTTAAAAAGTAAGTGGAAAGCATGATTATCAAATTTATTAGGAAGGGTAAGGGGTCATGAATACCAGAAACACCTTAAAAAAGGAAAGTGAAGTTGGAGGACTCTCACTTCTGGACTTTAAATCATATTACCAAAGTATACTGTTGAAAACAGTATGGTATTGGCATAAAGACAGATACACCAATGGAAATGAACTGATGGTTTCACAAACAGTCCACATCTAGGTTCAAGAGATTTTTCTCAAGCCTGTCAAATCCACCCAGCTCAGGCAGAACAGTCCATTCAATAAATGGTGCTGGGAGAACTGGATATCCTTAGCCAGAAGAAAGAAAAATGACCCTCTCACACACCTTATACAAAAATTAACTCAAAATGGAACAAAAACCTAAAGATAAAAGCAAGAACCATAAAGCTTCTAGAAGAAAATGTAGGAAAGTATCTTCAAGACCTGGTTTAGGTAATGGATTCTGAAAGGAGATAAGAGCAGGACTGACATGAACTACTTATGTTTAAAGTAAGCAGAAGCTTTAATTAACCTTACTGTAAAACTGTGGAAACATACATAGATGATGGTAACATTATAGTGATTAACAGCTGGTGTATAAATGGGAATGTGGCTGAAAAGTATAGTCTAAGGATGTAAATTCTAATTGACAGAAAGCTAGAGAATAAATTGTAACTGAATAACACAGTAAACCCACAGGTGGATGACAATAGCAGTTGATGGTACAGATGTGAGAGTGTCCTTTGTGATCTAGAGTAGATATATATCACTATTTGCAGGGTGGGGTGAATGTGGAGAAGCATGGGAAAAATACAACTGGAATGATGTATGGACTCTGGTTTACAAAATTAGTGTAATATTCATGCATCTATGCCAAAGAGGTACTGTGTTGATAATGTGGGAGTATGGAAAAAGTGTGCGAAGTGTAAGCTATGAACCTGGAATAATTAGATGACATTCTTTCACAATTTTTAACAAATGTGCCACCACACAGTGGTGTGTTGAAGAAGGGTGTTGTATGGGAATTCTGTACATGTGCATGATTGTTTTGTAAGTTTACAACTTCTGTCATAAAAATATATTTAAAAAATAATAATAGGGTAGGATGGAGGAAAAATACACCAAATGTAAGATAGGGACTGTCGTCAGGAATAAGATTTTTATGACATTCTTTCGGAATTTGTTACAAATGTCGCACAATGGACACTGTTGGTAGTGGTTGATATATGGGACCCTTGTATGATGTTAGGCATGTTTGCTTCATTAAGTTCACAACTTTTAATATGCACTGTTTATGCATGTTCACATATAAGTCATATAAAAATAATAGGGTGGATTTGGGGAAAAATACTCCAAATGTAAGATACTTTGGTTACTAGTAATATTTTGAGGATGCTCTTTAATCATTAGTTAAAAATGTTTGACAACAATGTAAGGCATTTGTGGAGGATGAGGTATGAGAGTCCTGTATGTCATGTATGTTTTGTAAGTTCACAACTATTACTTTACATTTTTTGTTTACATAATTTTATGTAAGAGTGACAGACTTCAATAAATGAAGAAAATGGAAAGAAAAAAAAAAAAACACCCGCAATTCAGAAGTCCCCTGGGTGGAATAAGAGAATGGAGGTAATGAAGGAAAGAATCAGGGACATGGAATGTAGACCAGTAACATGATCTAATGAAAAACACAGACTGGGGGAAAAGGCTAAACTAAAGTTAGCAGGAGGAGACGGGGCAAGATGGCATCTGAGTGAGTGCACCTCATAATCTCTCCTGCAAAGAAGTGGCTGATTAGGGATGGAGTCCTGCTGGACTGAGCAGTTTCAGGTACAGGGCAGGAGGTGTCTGGAAGCCGATTTGGTGAGACAGCGACAGAAGAGATTCTTGCAAGAGGTAGAATTTTGGGTTTCTGACACAGAGGTCAGAAGTTGTGGGCAGGACCCTTCCCCCTAGGGCTGGTGGCCCAGCTGCAGTGATCCCTGAAAACTTTGCTGTGCTGAGGTGTTCTCAAACTCTGAGCAGGCTGTTTCAGGGGCTTGGAGGGCAGGAGGTGTCTTGATGTCGATTTGGTGAGACAGTGACAGAAGAGATTCTTGCAAGAGGTGGAATTTTGGGTTTCAGACACGGAGGTCAGAAGTTGTAGGTGGAATCTTCCCCCTAGGACTGGCGGTCCGGCTGTGGCAATCCCTGAAAACTTGGTTCTGCTGTGGTGTCCCCAGACCCTGAGAAGGCTGTTTCAGGGGCTTGCAGGACAGGAGGTGTCTGGAGGTCGATTTGGTGAGACAGTGACAGAAGAGATTCTTGTGAGAGGTGGAATTTGGGGTTTTTGACACGGAGGTCAGAAGTTGTGTGCAGGACCCCTCCCCCTAGGGCTGGCAGCCCAGCCATGGCAATCCCTGAAAACTTTGTTGTGTTGTAGTGTTCCCAAACTCCATGTTTACCAGAAGCATGGTTCCCAGGTCTGTATCCCCTAAACCCTGGTAGCCCACACTCCAGAGACTCACATACCTTGAGTCTGCAATATCACAGACTTCCCATTCCTGAATCCACCGCACCATGAGATACATCTGAGGTCAGTGATTACCCTAGCCTTCCAAGTTTTTTTTTCTTTGAGCTTGGAGGAGCATGCCAGCTGACTTGGGGAGAGTCTGGGAAGAAAGGAGAGGGGAATCTGAGGAGAAAGCCCAATTTATCTAAACATCCTGGGATAGGAAACTTCCATCTGGGAGAAGGTGGAATCAGAAAATCAATTAGACCTCCCCTAGCACACCTAAGGGGAAGGGACTGTAGGATGTGTTATCCAAGCTTCCAATAGCATATTTGGGGTTTCTGGTGAGGTGTAGGTGCTCTCATGCTGGAAATAGAGAGTCATACTCTTCTGTGTTGAGTTGGTTCAACTAGGACTCACTTGAATCTCCTATGGGACCTCTCAGGCAGCTTCCCTGCTGCCCTGGGAGAGAGAGAAGTGAGGAAGGGAGAAAGGAGGAAGGCCAGATCCCTAAGCGTTTTATTTAACTGCAAAGAGGATTCTTAGCTTGAAACTTTGGTTCTTTCTTTTTTTTTTTTTGTCATGGTTGCTACTGTTGCATTGTCTCCTGCTCTTTTCTCCCGTTTTATTACCCAAGGTCCTTTTTCATTTATTTTGTTTTTCTCTCTTTTTCTAGCTTGTTCCCCCCTTCTTTTCTTTGTTTCCTCCTTCTCTTCTCTTTTTTTTCCCCTTTTTCTCTCTTTTTCTTCTTTTTTTATTTTATCTTCTTTATATAATAGGTGCTGAAGGGAGCACTTCACATTTGCTGTTTCCTCATCATCCATTTCTTCTTTTCTGTGTGTATTGATTTTGGACACCTACACTCTCCCCTTTCCTTTACATCTTTCTAACCTCCATCATCTACTGTTTCTCTTACATTCTACCTCCCTTTCTTTGGCCCCCAAATTGTCTGACTTTTTATTTCTAATAACTTTGTTCTGTTTTCTGTCTTTT